>NW_006408583.1:12840494-12988008 GCF_000296735.1 Chrysochloris asiatica
TTGGAGGCCAGGATGACTAAACTTCGTCTCTCATACTTTGGACATATTGTCCGGAGGAAACAGTCGCTGGAGAAGGATGTCATGCTGGGTAAGGTGGAGGATCAGAGAAAAAGAGGAAGACCCCTAACGAGATGGATTGGCCAGGTGGCATCATTGATGGACTCAAGTGTGGCAGCGGTAGTGAGGTTGGCACAGGATCGGACACTGTTTTGTTCTGCTGTGCATGGGGTCGCTATGAGTTGGTTCCGACTTGATGGCACCTGACAACAACAACAGTAATACCAAATAACTAACGGCTCAGGCCAGCTGCAGAGCAGCTGGCTGGTGGGTCAAACCTCCAACTTTCTCAGTTAGCAGCCGAGCCCTTAAACATTGCAGCACAGCCCTAGCATGTCTGCTTCTGGGACAGCTTCTAAAGAAATCATTCTGGGAAAGGTGAAAGCTTAGTGGTTTTGAATGAGCAAAGTAGCAAAGCAACTGTGTGCTACTGTAAGCGCAGCAGTGAGAGAGAACCTGTGGTTTGTGGAGTTAGAACTGACTCCCAGATTTGCATTGTAGTAAGAGCAGTAGACAGAGGACATTGTAGATGGGAAATGAAATTCAGGTAGGAATGTGCAGCCAGTTTAAGTAGATCCTCCTATTTGGAGCTAAGCCTGGAAAGGTAGAGGGCTCTCAATGCCTTTGTGTAATTAAGTACAGGTTTTATCTGTTTTTGTTGTTAAGTGCCTGCCGTCAAGTTAGTTCCGACCATATATAGGGTTTCTGAGGAGCAGCTAGTGAGGTTTGAGACGCCGACCTTGTGGTTCACACCAACCTTACAGTCCAGTGCTTATCCTACAGTGCTACCCCAGGGCTCCTTTAGTTATCTAGAGCTGCTAAAACAGAAATACCACAAGTGGATGGTTTTAACAACCCGAGATGGATCCTTTCACAGCTTAGGACATTAGAAGTCTGAATTCAGAGCACTGGTTCTGGAGAGGGGTCCTTGTTTCCTTTAAGCATCTGTTGTTGTTGTTGTGTGCCGTGGAGTCGGTTCTGACTCATAGCGACCCTGTACAGGGTTTCTGAGGCTGTAAATCTTTGCGGGAGCAGAAAGCTTCATCTTTCTTCCGCAGAACAGCTAGTAGTTTCGAACTGCTGACCTTAAGGTTCTCAGCCTGAGTCATAACCACTACGCTACCAGAGCTCCTCTAGGTCCAGTAACCTTTGGTGATCTCCATCTGCCTTGGTATCAATCTTCCTCGGGATCTAGGAGCTGCACAGTGCTGGGACCTTAGGTCTAAGGGCCTCACTCCACTCCTGGCTCTTCTGTCTTGGTGGTAGTAGGTTCTCTGCTCATGTTTCTCATTTTCTATGTAAAAAGAGATTAGCTCAAGATACAACCTATTCGTGTAGATTGCATACAACCTCGTTAATATCATAAAAGTGATGATTCATAACACACTGGATAATTAATTATATCAGATCAGGGCTGATCACATTGGATCATTTCATGGGGTTGATTGTATTAGATTAGAACTCAGCATGGATGTGATAACTACATCATAACTGATAAACCACTGAGAATCCTGACATGAAATTTTACTATCACATATTCCAAAGTATTAATTCTCCTATCCACTATCTCTGAGTCTGCAGGCAAAAAGTCTCATTCCTACATGACTACAAGTACTTTTTACGTTTCCCAGAGAGATGGTGTTGTTAAATGCCACAGATTCAGTCAGTTCCATCTCATAGCGACTCTGTGTAGGGTTTCTGAGGAGCAGCTGGAGATTTTGAACCGCGGACTTTGCAGTTCAAACTGACCTTATGGTCGAGTGCTTATCCCACAGTGTCCCCAAAATGGGCTTCAGTGAGCAGAGTGGCTCCATAGGATGACTACTAGACTGTGAAACACAAGGTCGGTGGTTTGAATCTACCAGCAACTCTGAGGGAGAAAGATGAAGCTTTCTGCTTCTGCAAAGAGTTTTTTAAAAAAGCCTAAGAAAGCCTACGTAGGGTAGCTATGAATCAGAATTGACTCGACAGCAGTTAACAACAACAAAGTAGTTTTTAATTCAAGTGGAGGAGGTAGGTAAGTTGGAGAAAGTATTTCAGTATTTTGGGAGTTTGACAAAACAGCCATTTAGAATAGGAGGTTGCAGGGGTAGGCTGCCTTTTGCAATACTCAGTAGAGCCTATTTGGGGTATAGATTAAAGTTAGATGGCTTGGGCAACTTTAAGGGAAACATGGTGGCACAGTGGCTAAAGCACTGGGCTGCTAACTACAAGATCAGGGGTTTGAATACACCAGCTGCTATGTGGGAGAATGCCGTGGCAGTGAGCTTCCTAAAGATTTGTTGATGTTGTTAAAGTTCCATCTACTCGGTTCTGACTCATAGCGACCCTGGATGTTTTTGAGGTGTGACAAGTGGTGGGTTTGAGCCACTAACCTTGTGGTTAGCAGCTCAGTGCATATCCTACAGCTCCACAGCAGGACTTTGGGAAAACCTATGGGGTACAGGGTCGCTATGGGTCGGAACCGACTCGACGGCACTTAACAACAAAATAAGGAGCGGTGGCACTGGAGAATCAGAACTGGACTGCTAACTAGGTTGGTGATTCAAACCTACCAGCCGTACTGTAAGAGAAAAATGAGGTTTTCATAGTCTGAGTTGGTATTAGCTTGATGGCAGTGGGTTTGGGTTCGGTATATTATATGGTCGCTATGACTAGAGATTTACTGGCAGTGTGGGTTTGGTTTGGGGCCACTGTGCTGGAATTCAGTATTTGTCAAGTTTTAAGGTGCACAACAACAATCACTTGGACGTTTTATTGAAATGCAGATACTGGTCCAGGAGGCTTGTCATGGTGCGTTCTAACAAATTCCCAGAGGACGAAGATGCTTTGGACTGCCCTTGGAACATGGCACTAAGGGACGTCTGCACGCAGTCTCCCCTGAAGAGGAAGGAGGAGGAATGCAATCCTTGGAAGGTCCCTCTGCTCTCTCTCGGGAGAGGGGGACGGTGCGGGTGTGCGGACGAAGCGAAGCCGGCCAGAGTAGAGCAAGGAAGGTGGCTGCAGGAGTGCAGGGCGCGCGGAGGTGCGTCAGGTGCGCGCGGGCTCTCCGAGGGGCACGTGGCATGATTTCTGGTCTTTGGGCCCTCGGCGGCTCCTATCGCGTTTGCTCGGCGTGAGGCTAAGACGCGGCCGGCACCTACTGGGCCAGGCCCTGGTGCCCGGCTCCCGGAAGCGGAAGGGGAGCGCGGCCCGGCCTGGGCGGCGGTGGCGACGCTAGAGACGAAGAAGAAGAGCCGCTGGCGGCCGCGAAAGCAGCGGCGACGGGTTGAGGCGTGCCCGCCTGCGCTGGTGAGTGTGTGCAGGCGCGCGGCGACGCGGCCTCCCCGCGGGCCCCTGCCCAGCCGCGTCCCGGGGCCCGGCGCGCTCACCTGCCCCCGGCGCCCGGCCCCCTTCCCGCCCCCAGCCTGGCGGGCCTGCGCCTGGCCTCCCGGGGTCGCCCCTCTACCACTGTCGTGCAGCGCCTCGGCCGCCGGCACACTGCACCCCCCAGAGCTCGAGCTCGCTGGGTTCCTCCCCTAGTGGAGATGATTTTGGGGTGATCTTGAAAACGCGCCCTTGATTTCCAGGCACTCCTGCCCAGAGACCTGCCTAGGCACCCTCCATTTCATTCATTTGCAGACGGCCGAGGCAGGCTGTAGGGACCGATGGGAGGACTCGTTGTTTATTGACCGTGATCTCCCCGCCTCCACTCCCCGTCCTAGGCCGCTTTGGAGAAAATGGCTAGTGGATGGCAGCCGCGTGCACTTGTTCCCCATCGCTCTCGGGTCTCTGGGACGGCGGTGGAAAGCCCATTTAAACTTAATGATCGCTCTCTCTCCAGCTCTATTTAGGTCTGTTCTCCAGGGCCAAGAGGAACTGACCAATTACTACTTTACCAGTAATGGGGCTGGAGCTGGAGCGTCTGTAAAATTACAAGAGGGGGAAAAAAAAAATCAAGGTCATTGTGGGCGGGCCCTAAAGCACAATGTAAAGTTACAGGCGACTGTGGGTAATCAGTGCAAGTACACAAATAGTCGTACTTTAGAAAAATCACTATGATTTTTGCTTTCGCAAGCTAATAACAGTAATCATTTGTGGCTGCTTAGTAAGCAGCAGCCCTGTGCTAGAGGCTTGGTGTGTCATGTGTTTATTTCAAAGAGAAGTTTAGAGAGCTTTTTTTTTTTTTTTGGCCAGAGTTTTTCTATCTCTTTGTGGTAAGGAGGTTTTTGAACTGAGGTGAGAAATCAATGGGACAGAAATCAATGGGACAGTGAGAGTTGGTGTGGTGAAAAGAAGGAAAAATTCTAGTCCTGTTGTTGGCACTGATCTTGAGGTCATGGGTAGGTCAGTGAGCTGCTGTTTCCTTACCAGTGTAGCGCAGCGCAGGAGTCAGACTAAATTCTCCAAGGCTCATTTTAGCTTTTCCAGGCTCACTTACCGTATGTTCATAAATTTAAGACCCATTGACATGTAACATGGAGACGTGCTGTGGCGCTGTAGGATCATCACTAGACTGCTAACCACAGAGTTGGCAGTTCAGGTCCACCAACTGCTCCTCAGAAACCCTGTACAGGGTCACTATGGGTTGGAACTGACTCAACAGCACTTAACAACAACATGTAATATAAGTAAGCTTTAGTGGCATTGTGGGTGAGGCATTAGGCTGCCTGCTGCAAGGTCGGCGGTTCAAATCTACCAGCCACTCCTAGGGAGAAGGATGAGTCTGTTTGATTTTGCAAAGATTTTTTGTCTCGGAAACTCTTTGTAGGGTTGCTATGAGTCAGGATTGCAGTGGGTAACATGTAAGATGAGACACAGTGGTCAAGTGCTTGACCGCTACCTGAAAGGAGATTTGTTGTTGGTAAGTGCTGGCGAGTCAGTTCTGACTTGTAGCGACAGCATTGGCAATCCCATGAGACACTTGCAGCGTTGCTGTGAAGTATTGTTGGTAGGGGCCCAATCCATTTGGACTCAGAGTGACACCATGTAACAATAGAACTGCTCCACAGGGCTTTCTGGGCTGTCTCTTGATAGGATTAGAGCTCTAGGGCTTTTTTCCCATGGAGTCTCTTGTTAGTGCTACCCAGTTGGTCCCAAGTTTTAGCGACCTTCTATAGTTTCCAAGGAGTGGCCGGTGAATTTGAACCATCAACCTTTCAGTTAGCAGTTGAGTGCTTCACAGCAGGATGCCAACCGGGTTCAAACTGCAAACTGTTTAGTTAGCAGCCAAGCGCTGAACTGCTGTGCCACCAGGGCTCCTGGAAGATGTATTAGTAAGTCATTTAAAAAAATAGCTTAAGAATGTGTAATTCCACAGTTACTTCTGTGTAATGGAGTCCTGGTTTGGCACTGTAGGATAATGCACTGGACCTTAAGGTCAGTTTGAACTGTAAGGTCAGTGGTTCAAACTCACCTGCCACTTCTTGGAAACCCTATACAGGGTCACTGTCAGTCAGAATCAACCTTACAGCACTTATCAACAGCAGCTCCAGTATTCAGCATTTTGGGTGTCAAGCAATAGGGTTATGTTCCAAAATCCAAACCTATTGCTTTTCAGTTGATTTGGACTTAACTACGTCGGACAGAGTAGGACTCACTCTAACGTAACTTATGGAGTAGGATTCTGATGTAACTACGTAGAACTGCCCCAGAGGTTTACAAAGGCTGTAAATCTTTACAGTAAGAAGCTGACTGCCATATCTTTTTCCAGTGAAGCCTCTGGTGGGTTTGAACCACTGACCAGTTAGCAGCCATATGCTTCAGTCGCGGTGCCATCAGGGCTCCAAGAGTTATATTAGGTCCTTTAAACTGATGATATTTCTTGTAACCATAACATATTTTGGACTCCTGGTGTGGTGCTCTAGGATCAGCAGTGGACTGCAAACCACCAGGTCGGCAGTTCAAACCCACCAGCTGCTCCTCGGAAACCCTATACAGGGTTGCTATGAGTTGGCACTTAAAAACAACATAACGTATTTTAGAAGCTATAGCTGACATAAAGAAAAGAGTATATTTTAAATAAAATGATAACTGTGTGTCATTGCCTATCTCTGGGATTTTTACTTACTAAAAGAAATGTAAGTATCTTTTAATGCGTAGGTGTAATAATCAGCTAAACAGGTCGGTTCTGAAACAATGAGAAGTCATCAGTGAATCATACCAATTTTCACTTATTTGGCATGGTCCAATTCTTTTCATTCACAGGGTCTGATTCAGAACCTGTGTGGAAAGGTGCCTGGGTAACTGCTGAGCCTGCTTGGGAAGTCTAGTAATACCTCATGGAGCTTTTTTCTGGAATTACAATTGAGCATGAGTCAATGTGAAGTTTTTGTAACACAGAAGGCTGCCTAGTGACAAAATCAGTGCTACCAGGTGTCAGGTGTCATAGTGAAGACAGAGGAAAAGATGTCTTCATTTCCACGACGAGGTTTCCCTGCTCAGTTTAATTTGTCTGTTAAGGAATGCAACCAGTGATACTGCAGTGGTGGTTCAGAGGTAGAATTCTTGCCATTTCTGAGGGCAGTTTGGGTTCATCTCCCATCCAGTGGTCCTGAACTACAGCCCCCCCAACACATGCTGCGTTGATGTTGAACAAGTTTCAGCTTCCAGACTAAGACTAACAAGAAAAGTTTGACTATCTAGGCCTGTAGACCACAGAGTCCAAACCTGTTGTACATGGGATCACAACAGCAGCTAACAACAAACTAAAACATTGGTCTGAGAATCAGTTTTTCACATGTATTGGATCTCAAAGGCAATTAAGCATCTAGGAAGATCATCAGTGCTTTAATACCTTTTATTACAGTTGGAAAATACTTGTACTTTTAAAAAAAACTTTTTATTAATTGAGTGAAGGTCTACGGACAAGATGATCAATTTTATATTCAACAAATCATATACTTTATTTCATCTTAATGAATTAAAAACCAAATACTGTATGCCTTAGTACAAAGTGATTACATTTCTCTCCACGCAGCTACAGTTATCCTGCTTCTTCTGTGTAGTCCCTATCTCTGTTCCACCCTCCTCCCCATCCCTTCACAATTTGACCTTAGGTAAATGTTGCCATTTGGATATTGAATGGTTGACTACTCCTTGGTGAGCAGACCTTACTAGTGTTGTTGTTTCCCCTATGTACCTATCTACTGCTTGGCTGAAAATTGGGCCACGAGGGTGAGTTCCTTTCCAGACCTGAAGGGTGGTCAAGGACTTTAGTCTCTGATTCCTCCAGTCTCTTTCTGAACGGTAAGCCAGTCATTTTAAAAAAAATAATTTTGAGTTTTGTCCCATTCTATATGGAACCTTCTAATGTGATCCCTTTCAGAGCATTTGGTAGTAGTAGGTGGTAGCCAGGGACCATCTAGTTCTTCTGTCTCAGAGTTGGTGGCCACTGATGTCCATGTGTTCCGTTGGTCTGTTGGACTAATCGATTCCAAGCATCTTCATTTCTCTGTACTCTTCCGCACATGGAAAGACCAGTAGTTGACACCTTAGGTGGCTGCTCGTGAACTTGTATGGTCACAGATGCTACTCACCAAAGTAGGTTGTGGACTATGTTATGCCAGTTGACCCAGGTGTCTCCTGAGACAGTGTAGGGAGACTAGGTACTGAGTCCAGGCCAAGCAACTCATTGCTTAAGATGTTTGATAAAACCTAACGTATTTGTTTATTTATTTATTTTTATTTTGGGTGGGGGAGGGCGGAGGGGTGGGGAGTGGTGGGAGAGGTACACCAAAACACTCAGGAATATATAATCATTTAAACAACCAAAGGGCACATTCTGCAAGCCTGCCTCCTGGCTGCCAGCACTCAGGCCGTCTCTTTCCATGAGTCTAGAGACCTCAGCTGCTCCCTCTCTCCGTGTCCTCATCTCTGCCTCCATTTCTGGTGTCGCTGCTTCTCTGAATAGGGTCCTGCATTCTGCTTGTGCTCTTCTCCCTTGGTGGTCTTAGGGTCCTCTGTTCCTGGAATACAAGATTAACAACTCCCCCCTTGACTAACATGTGTTTATCATTTTACCTGCTTTATGCTCTACCAAATTCATGGGTGAGTTTGCAGCAAAGATAAACACCCATGTTATTTGTACTATTTTTTTAATCAATCAAAAACTGTAGGTGAAAGGTAATAATAAATGGCAAAGCACTAACTAGAGTAGTGATTTTTGGTTAGTAATCTCGGGTAAATTGAAGCTGCCTGGTTTAAAAAGCCCATCTTCACAGATGTGAAGCCGAGTTGCTCTACCTGACCCAAACAGCCGTAGTATGATCCTACTTTATGAATTTAGCTCTCCCTTTAGATCTGCCCTGGGCAAAATGGGACATTTTCAGTTGTCTTCTACCTTCCCAGCCTCCTCTTTTCCCTTATTTTTCTTCTCAAAGTAGATTCAGTGTCTTTCCCATTTGAAAAGTTGAATCAGCACCTACTTTCTTTACCTATCGCTTGCCCTTCTGCAAAACATGCAGGTTAGGTGAAAGATTGTGTACCTTTCACTGATTTATTTTAATTCAAACTTCACATGCTCATGTTTGATCTCCACCAGCCTTCTGATTTTATGCCTTTGATCTGTAATTAAGGAATAAATAGCGCTCTCGCCTTACTGCAAAAATTTCAGCTTCAGCAAGTAGGTTAGGAAAGAGGTTTTTCTTCATGTTAGTGCTCTAAATCATACCAGCCCTGGTAAAGCCTTCTGTGAAAGCAATCTAGGTTAGCTTTTCTAAAAAATCTATCTTGGTGTAGTAGGTACTGGAAGATACGTAGCTGGCTTCTCTTGATTCTTGGAAGAACTTGCTGAGCATTTTCATTTCTAGCTCTTAGCGTATCATCTAAAGGGTTTTCCTAGAGCTGTTTCATCTGAGCAAAAGCTCCACCTCTTCTCTTGCTTTACCTGTTCCTTTACCCACACCTCTATTCCTTAAATGAAGATTCCCACCTGGACATTTCAAACTAAGGCAATATTTGGTGGTGGTGGTTACGTGCCGTGGAGTCGGTTCTGACTCATAGTGACCCTATACAGGGTTTCTGAGGCTGTAAATCGTTATGGGAGCAGAAAGCCTCACCTTTCTCCTGCAGAACAGCTGGTAGTTTTGAACTGCTGACCTTGAGGTTAGCAGCCTGATTCCTGATTTGTAACCACTACGCTACCAGAGCCCCTTTTAGTGATTTTTAATTCATATCACCCCACACCTTCCAGGTTGTTTCTGCTTTTCTGTTGGGAGATTTCTGATGAATTGTGTCCCTGGAATTGTTCATAATGCAATTAGTTTACATTTATTTTTCACTTATGAGGCAGGTACACAGAAGAGTGAGTTTGTGTGAAGAGCATTGGCTTAAGTTCAGTTTTGCCTAGAATGTAGTGATTTAAGGAGTTGCTCTAATAAGTGGATTCTGGAAGCCTTTGATGGGGAAAGTATGTTCTGCTTTGACACTTTGTCCATCTACTAATCTACAAAGGCTTCTTGGTGGACGCAGCAACGGACTCTGAATTCCGGCTTAATTATACCTTCCTCATTGGCTTCTGAATTCAAGGCCTGATTTCTCCTATGCTTAGTCCCATAACTCAATAGCATTCTGCTTTTACTTGATTTAATTTAGTACCATCTAACAGTCAACTCTGTTATATGTCAAATCTCTAGTTTTGGTTTTCTGCTTAAGCAGAAACTTACATGTGTATTATATTTGCTAAAAGTATGATATTCCGTGAAAAGTTCTAATAACTGAGGTCCCTCATCTCTGATGAGTAGCTCCAGACTTTAGTATTACAGAGGGTGTGGTACAGTTGTATTACTGATTATGTTTTAGGGGGGGATGAATCTTTGAAGAAGGATGTGCTAGTAAAGTTGAATACCACTGAAAAAGAGGAAGAACCTCTAAGCTGGATTGTCACAGTGGCTGCGACAAAGGGCTCAGACATAGTACCTTTTGCTATCTAGTGTCACTGTAACAGACATGCCACAAGGAATGGTTTTAGGAAACTGCAATGCATTCTCTCTCAGTTTAGGAGGCTAGAAGTTCCAGTCCAGGGAACGAAAGGCCCTTTCTCACTAAGCCCTATGGATTTGAGTCTTAACTTCTCTGGGGGAAGGTTCTTGTCTCTTTGTGGGCCTGATTGTTCCTTGGAGATCTCCATGTCTTGGCATTAGTCTTCCCTTGAGTCCTGAACTTCCTGAAGTTCTCAGTGTAGGGAGACTAGGTACAAAGGACATGCTCTGCTCCTGGCTCTTGGTGGCTCTCTGCTCAGCTGTAATGCAGGCCACACCCCAGAGAAACTCCCCTGACATTAGATCATGTTCCACTGCAGTTTCTGACCTGAGTACTCCCTTACAGTGGTGATTGGCTGATCACATCTGATCACATCATGGGGATGATTCCATTAGTATATAACTGCCACATTGTATCATTACATTACTGCCAAAACGTTCAGAATCGTGGCCCAGCCACCTTAACATTAATTTTTGAGGGACACAATTGAATCCGTGATACATAGCACGAATTGTGTGTATGGCACAGAACTGGCTGGTGTTTTGAATCAGAATCTACCTGACGACATTTAACAACTATCACAGTGAAGTTTGTGAGGACTCCTGGTGTGGCGCTGTGAGTTGATGTGCTGGACTGCAAGGTCAGTGGTTCAAGATCACCAGGTGCTCCTTGGAAAAACCCTGTACTGGGTCACTAGGGGTTGGAACTGACTCGATGGCACTTAACAACATGTTAAGTGATGAGGATCCAGGAGGATCCCTCCCTCCCAAAAAGAAGTAAAATCTGCCTCCCTAAATCCCTTTAAAGAGGCACTCTGGTAACATAGTGGTTACGAATCGGGCTGCAAACCTTAAGGTCAGCAGCTTGAAACTACCAGCTTTTTCACAGGAGAAAGATGAGGCTTTCTGCTTCTGTAAAGATTTACAGCCTTGGAAACGCTGTGCAGGGTCGCTGTGAGTCAGAACCGACTCCACAGCACATAACAACAACAACAAATCCCTTTAAAAGGAGCCCTAGAATCTTAGTGGATTACGAGCTGGGCTAACCACGAGGTCAACAGTTCGAAACTATAAGCTGCTCTGAGATGAGGCTTTAGGCTCCTATAAAAATTTGTACCCTTGGAAAACCCTATACAATAAGAAGTGAGTTAAGAAAGCAAACTTAGCAGCTATACACTTGTTAAGCACAGTCATTTGATGATTTTATTCCATAGCGACAACTGGTAAAGTTAAGCAGTTAAATAATTCTACCAATAGTATCAGGCGTTAGCTGCATCTAATAACTAGCTAATTGTTCTGGTGAAGTGCCATTGAGTTGGTTCCAACTCATAGGGATCTTGCATAGGGTTTGCAAGGAGTGATTAGTTTGAACCGCCAACCTTGTGCTTAGCAGTTAAGTGCTTATCCTACAGCGTCACACTAGGACTCCAGCGAGCTAATGGAGCAATCCAGTTTTTAAAACGTTAAAGAAATATTCAGTTTCTTATCAACAGAATACGAAATTAATCTTGCAAGGAGGTTGAAAACACAGAGCTGGGTTCAAATTATGTCATAAAAAAATCTGTTGCCCTGGAGTCAATTCTGACTCAAAGCGACCTTTTAGCGACCCAGAGTGATCCTTGGAAACTTCCTCACAGGGTTTCCAAGGCTATAAATGGTTCCGGAAGCAGGTTGCCAAAACTTGCGCCCACACAGTAGCTGGTGGGTTCAAACGGCATTCCTTTGGGTTAGCAACGAAGAATTTAACTACCCTGCCATCAGGTCTCTTTACTAGCTTTCCATGCGTCGGTGCCTTTTCAAGCTTCAGTATGACCACCTGTGAAATGTGGACACTAATTGTTAGGTGTAGATTTAATATGGTGGTTGTGTGCTGCCGAGTCGCTTTCGACACATAGCGACTCTGTATCTGGTTTCATTTTTCTCCCACATAGTGACCAGTCGATTTGAACTGCTGACCCTGTGGTTAGCAGCCCAACTTGTAATCCATTACACTACTGAGGATCCTTAAATTTAATGTGGTAGTGGTGGTGGCTGTATGCCGTGGCGTCAGTTCTGACTCATAGCAACCTTGTATAGGGTTTTCCGAGGCTGTAAATCTTTATGGGAGCAGAAAACCTTATCTTTCTCCCACAGAACAGCTGGTAGTTTCAAACTGTTGACCTTGAGGTTAGCAGCCCAACTCGTAACTGCAATGCTGCCGGAGCTCCTTCAATTTCATATAGGCATCTGAAATATTAATAGTCCTGGTGTAGCACTGCAGAATCATGCACTGGACTGCAAGGTCGGTTTGAACCGCAAGGTCAGTGGTTCAAACTCACCAGCCGCTCTTTGGAAACCCTCTACAGGGTTGCTATGAGCCGGAACTGAGTTGATGACACTTAACAACAACAATATATTAACCATTTTTTTTTGATCAAGTGGCAAAAAAAATTAAACCTAGCTTATTTTATGTCTGAAAATGTGCCTTATAAATTGTTAGCTGTGTTCTTTCAATTTCTTTTACATTGTAAAAAGAAATAATAATAATAGTGGCATTTTTCTACTTCTGCAACTGCCGTGTTCTTTGTCATCCCAAAGTTTCTTGTACTTTCATTGTGCAAAGCATTGCTTTTCTGTCACCTCAGTGCTCTTTGATTTCTCAGTGATGGTGGGGGTGGTGGTGATCTGAGTGTGGAACGCTAATCTCAGTTAGGGCCTGTGTCTGCACTGGCACTGTGGCGGCTGTCAGTGTAAAGTCGGGTCTTTCGTGGTGTTAAGGCAATGAGTGATAGGGGTCTGACTTCTGGATGCTCTGACTGCAGTTTGACTCACGAGTACCCTGTGTTTCTGGAAGAAACTACTGCTTTGCTGTAGGGAGACATCATACCTGCTCTAGCAACATAGTTGACTTTGGTCATGATTTAAAACACATTTTATTCTGTTTGAAACTATTTCTGGAAGAAGATGAATTTGTTCATGTGCCGTTAGGGTTGTTGTTCCTTGACGTTTGTCATCCCAGATTTGACTCTACTTAAAATCAAAGATGTAGCCAGGGTTGTTGTTGTTAGATTGCAGTCGAGTTGGTACCAACTCATAGTGACCTGACACACAGCAGAACGAAACACTGCCTGGTCCTGCGTCAACCTCATAATCGTTGATAGTGCTGGAGCCCATTGCTGCTGCCAATGTGCTAACCCATCTCTTTTCCGCTGACCCTTCACTTTACTGAGCTGATGTCATTCTCCAGGGACTGGGCCCTCCTGATAATATGTCCAAGGTATGAGCAACGAAGTCAGACTTCTAAGGCGTGTTCTGCCTTAGTTCTTCCAGCACAGATTTGTTTGTTCTTCTGGCAGTCCATTGTACTTTAAAGTAGCCAAGAAGACCATTCGAAATTAGCTTAGAAAATTAGAGTAGCAACAAAGTGCATTTGTCAGTCTAACAGTCAGGAACCATAGAAAAAGTGACCCTTGGAGAAAATAAAGGGTTTGTGTATGTGTGTGTTTTAAATTTAGAAATGGAATGGAAATAACATGATAATAATTTTAATGTATTTTTACATCCTTAGTATATAATAATTGACTGTTTTTGTGGTAGGCAGTATGCTAAAGAAACTCGTAACTTTTCCTTCATTTCCTATCTTGTCCCTAAACCAGAACCTTGGGAGCCGTTCTAAAATTTGCCCTTTGCCTCTAATTGGTCAGTAGTTTTATTCTTAAGTTCTCTTCAATTTGCACATTTTTGGCAGCCTTAAGTATCCAACTGAGGTTTGCTCTCATTTGTGGGTCATGAAATCAGTTTAGTGCGGTGTGACCAGGATTATATATTTTTCATTAAAGTGAAATAGAATAAAATGAAGTAGAGATACTAGTGCATCACATGTAGTAAGGGTAAATATAATTTCATTCAACTGCTTCAGTTTTCATATATTTGCGTGTTGTTATTATGGGCTGTCAAATTCCTTCCAACACATATCAGCTCTGAATAGGGTTTCCAAGGTGTGTCTGGTGGGTTTGAACCTCCAACCTTGTGGTTAGCAGTCCAGTGCTTATCATACAGCATCACACCAGGACTCCATTTATGTGTGTACTGTTAATTTTATAAAAGATTAAAAATCTTGTTTGTGGTCAAAAGGTCAGGCATGACCTGGCCCGTTCCACTGCAGTGCCTTCAGTCATGTTAGTTGACTTAGATGGTCTCTACCTGCTGTCAGACCTTTGCTGATTGTGTGCCCTTAGTCAGGAGCCTTCATCTGTTTCTCATCTAGCCAACTCCCTGACTGACTTCACACTCTACAGGAAGCTTCTCAATGGAAGCGTGCCATGAGAAATACATTTTGTAATACCACTCAAATCACACATAAATACTCAGATAACTGAATAAAGATCCGAATTTTCTGTATGCACTGAGTATGCTAATCATTTACCTCACTGAGGATTGTTGTTGATTGCTGCCAAGTCGGTTCTGACCCATAGCGACCCTGTATAGGGTTTGCTGCCAAGTCGGTTCTGACCCATAGCGACCCTGTATAGGGTTTCTGAGGAGCAGCTGGTGAGCTTGAACCACTGACCTTGCAGTTCAAATGGCTTTGCAGTCTGGCACATTAATCCACAACACCACACCAGAAGTCTTCACTGAGGATAAGCCATAGTATATATTTACTCTACGAATGTTTCTCAAATTCATATAACATTGAATTGGTATATGTTACCTCAAACTCTTTACAGTGTTATTTTTTCTCTAAGTGGTAGAAACTGACTTTTATGGTTGACTCTTACTAGCTTCATTACAGGAGGATAGTTTATAAGGTGACTCTTTCAATGATTTCATTACAGGAGGAAAAATGTTTTAAAAACATTTTAAACTAAGCCTTGCTTTGATTTTAAGCCTTTTATTTTCTGTTTATCATTTGTAATTAAGACTTCTAGCCGCACCAGTCTAAGCTTGAGAGATACTGCACTGCATTCTGTCACATTGATGATCTCAGAATCTATTGTCAGATTATGTTACGGAAGTCTGATGACATTCAAATGATGGATTTGTTGTTAGCTGTGGTTGAGTCAGTTCCAACTCATAGTGACCTTATCTGAGAATGAAACATTGCCTGGTCTTGTGCCAACAGTCTCAAAATTGTTACTGTGTTTAAGCCCATCGTTGCCATCATATTGTCAGTTCATCTCCTTGGTGACCCTCCAGATTACCACCATGATACTCATCTTCAGGGATTGTCCAGTGTTAGATGGAGTCTTGCCATCCTCTCTTCTAAGGAACATTCTGAGTATACTTCTTCCAAGACACATTAGTTTTGCTCTTCTGTCAATCAATGGTGTATGCACGGTTGTCCACCAGCACCATAATTTTCAAATGCATCAACTATTCTTTGGTCTTGCATGTTGAGATTACACATGTAAAGGACATCATATGAGGCAATTGAAAATACTCTGGCTTAGCTCAGGCACACCTTCATCCTCAAAAGTGACATCTTTGCCTTGTAAACTATAAAGAGGTCTTGTGTAGTACAGTTGCCCTCTACAATACATTGCTTGATTTTTTAACTGCTGCTTTCAGGGTATTGATTGTGCATCCAAGTAAAATTAAATTATTGATAATTTCAATATGATGGAAACAGTGCTAATTTGATTTTCTGGGAATTGGGTGGTTTCAAAAAGAAATCTTTGATGCATGTTGTTGGTGGTGTTGTAAAGTGCTGTTGAGTCGGTTCCGACCCATAGCGATCCTGTGTAGGGTTTCCAAGGAGCAGCTGGTGAACTTGAACTGCTGACCTTGCAGTTCAAACGGCTTTGCAGTCTGGTGCATTAACCCACAGCGGCACAGGTGATCAAATGAAAAGTTTTTAGAGATGGGATGGGATAGTAAAATGCAAATCAGGTGGGATTTAATTATATTTTCAGATTCTGAATTTAAGACTTGTAACTAGAATTTTCATAGCTAAAATATTTGACGGATTTTATCTTTGTGATATTTCACTATTTTCAATCATTAACAGGTCTGCATGGAGAACTAATACTGAGGCCGAAGCCATTTGGTGGGATGTAATTTAATAAAAAAGAATGAGTCAAAATAAAACTTCTAAATCTGAATGGTAGAGCAATTACTTACTACACATCTCAGTGAATTTACAAGTGGTAAGTTTGCATTTATTTTTATATGGGGATGTATCTGAATTATGTAATATAGTATCCTTGAATGTTTGGGAAGATATGCATATGAAGTGAGTCAAGTCTTACAAGTACTGCTAGAAATAAAAGTGCTGGGTTACTTTTATGTTGTTAAGTGCCATCAAGTCAGTTCTGACTCATAGCAAACCTGTATAGGATTTCCAAGGAGAGGCTGGTGAATTTGTTCTGCTGACCTTGTGGTCCCATGCTTTATTGTTGTTGTTGTAGTACCATGGAGTTGCTTCTGACTCATAGTGATCCTGCACAGAGTTTCCAAGGCTGTAAATCTTTATGGGAGCAGAAAGCCTCATCTTTCTCCTGCGGAACAGCTGGTAGTTTCGAACTGCCTACCTTGTGGTTAGCAGCCTGATTCGTAACCACTACGCTACCAGAGCTCCTTATATGGCAGTGAATGCACGAGAGTGTCCTTTTTCTGTGCCTTTTCACTCCGTGCCTTCAGTCTTTCTACCTGTTTTCCCCCCCAAAGACTAAAAGAAAAAATGTGTCTAGTTATTTCCCATTTTCCTGTTTTCTTACTTTGTATGTCTTCATCAGCCACGTTATAAGATTTTCTCCAGGAATGCTTTATGTCTTTTAACTTTATTTTGAGTATATATTGTACTTCAGAAATTCTAATTTTCATGTGGTTACGGATGGCTTATGGATTTCATTCTTGTTTGTGAAGATTATTTCAAGATTATAAAGCCTTCCGATGTTTTCTTTTAATAGGTATATGTTTTCATTTGGAATATAGAAGAGAGAGAAATCATTAAGAACGGAATGTAGTGCTAGAAAAATATAATATGGAGAGTGAGATTCAAATCAGTATTGAAGTATGAGTTGAATTTAAGTAGAGTAAGAAGGTAGATAGAGACATTTCAGGCAGGATGAATGGGAGGGAGATGGAATGTATTTCATTTATATGGGCCAGAAATAAGACATGGTTAGTTGAAATGGAGAGTTTTATAACCTGCTGTGGTGCTGTAGGATCAGCACTGGACTGCGAACCACAAGGTCAGCAGTTCAAACCCACCAGCTGCTCCTCAGAAACAGGGTCTCCATGAGTCTGAACCAACTTACTCGACAGCATTTAACAACAACATAGAGGTATAGATTTGGTTAGATTTCTTCTTATGTTGACTAATTCACTGGACTTTGGCTAGTTTGTTTTTAGATGTTATCATTTCTGTTACACATATAGTAGTTTTCTGTCATTTTCTTTTTATAATGACATAAGAATTTTTCCTGAAGAAAGTATGTGGTGAAATATTTGTTGTTGTTGCTGTGTGCCGTCAAGTAAGTTTTAACTATAGTGATCCTATAGAGAGTTTCCGTGGAGCATCGGGTGGGTTTGAACTGCTGACTTTGTGGTTAGCAGCCCAACATGTAACCTACTACACTACCAGGGCTCTCGTAGTTGTGTTCCATAGAATCAGTTCCAACTCTAGTGGTTGTATATAGGGTTTCCGAGCAGTGCTTGGTGGGTTTGAACTGCCAACCTTGCTTATCCCACACCTGGACTCCATATTGTTGTTGTTGTTGTTAAGTGCTGTCAAGTCGGTTCTGACCCATAGCGACCCTGTATAGGGTTTCCGAGAGTGGAAGGTGGTATATATCAGAACAGTTTTGGCATTGTAAATATTTAATCTCTTTTATTAGGGTTTAATTAAAATTTTCTTTTAAAAACAGTTTGTGCTGTAGTAATTGACATCCTTCTGAAGTTAGTCACTGTGCTCAGGTATAGTTAGCAGATAGCAAGCTTAAAAAAATGTGGCAGGACCAGTGTGTCCACGACTTACATCAAAGTCGGAGTGATGAGCTTACTGTTTAATATGCAAATTAGTATGTTGGGCTCTCTAGCCAATGAAAGTATTCTACAAATGCCATCCTTGCTTAAGACCAGGTAGCAGCATTGTAGTCAGTTGGGTTGCTACTTCCCGTGTGTAATAGTTTCTGTTCAGCTGTAAGTCATGCCTGGTAAGTATTAGCTGAGCGGAGTGACCTAGCCAACCACGCCACTTTGCTGTCTTTGTGGCTGTAACCTGATTTGAAACTGTTGGAAGACCACCATTTTCTTCTCTGCAACTCAATTACAAGGATTATGTGGCATTAATTTTCACTAATCAGGTATCTAAATATATGTATTCTTTTATAGTATTTACATCTTTATTCTTTTTTTTTTCTTTTCTTTTCTCTCCAATGTTCACTTTTCCTTGAAGATGCCTGTTCTTTTAGAGCTTGCCTTCTGTCTGTTCAGATCAAGGAAAATGGACACATTAAAAAATATTATTTTCACTATCTGACTCTCCCTGATGTGAGAAACTGCTTCTGGTGACAAGGACAATTTATTTTCTGGTTGAAGAAAATACAAATAAGAATGAAAAAAAAAAAAAAAAGAATATTTGATCATTTTTGTGGTGTTGGCTGTGTGTATTTTAGCTTATAATGGTAATACATTTAGACGTAAGTAACAAAATTGCTGGGTTGTAACAGTAGTTATTGAAATTCATATGGTTTTTTTTAGTCTTGAACTGAAATATTAAGTGAAAGGCGTTATATTGAACATGTTGAAAGACAGAGCCTTCTGTCATTTTTTTAAGCACATGATAGTTGGCAAGCCTAAAAAATGAGCATTCTTTTGGAAATTTCTTTTTAGCTGTGTATCTATTTCACCATTTGTATTTGAGCTCCTAGAGATTTTTAAAATAACGATACTGAGCCAATGAAAGATCATGTTTTATCCTCTATGACTGCTCTCATTTTAATGATACTGAAAGATCTTTTACTTTTCTAATTAAAAGATAAAAAACTTCAACATTTATTTTTTTTTTAAACTCAGCAAGTGTGCATCTTTTAGAATTTTTACCAAGTACTAATTTAAACCCCATTTGGTTTAAACAGTTGGGAGGGGTTGCATTTGAGTTCTTGTCTATTTTCCTGCTTGCTCAATTTTTGCAGGTTGTAGGTTAAGCACGGGACTCCTAACCACAGGTCAGCGATTCATACCCATCAGCCGCTCCTCTGTATCTTCTGCAAAATAGAAGATAGAAGGAGAAAGGTGAGACTGACTGCTTCTATAAAGAATTCATCCCGGAATCTGTATGTAGGGTCACTAAGAGTCGGAACTGACTTGGTGGCAGTGGGTATGAAAGATAGGATGGGGGGTGGGTGGGGGGAGACATAAAATGAAGTATTCCTTAATATGTTTTTCTTGGTTATGGTAGATTTATAGCTTTGAAGAGCATTGGCAAGACCGCTAAGGGAAAGTTCCCTGAGGCTTTTAACCAAAGATGAATTAGTCTTTAAATGAAGTGGTCTGGGATAGAAACTGAAAACCTAGGAGTCATGCTTGATGCTCCTCTGTAACCGCTGAATCTATGCAGTTAACAAGACATGCTCATTTGATTCTGTTTCTTCAGTTTGTCTTTTCTCCAAAACTAACATTGAATTTTGTCTTCTCTGAGCCTCCTAATTGACCTACATCTTTAATTTTATTGCATAAGTAATTTATTTAAAATACAAATCTCATGCTAACCCCCCTGTTTCAGTAGCTTTCCAATGCTATTAATGAAGTCTTGGCATTCTAACGGTTATCTTTGCCTTTCATGATACAGCCCTTAGAACTTACCATTCTCACCACTGAAAACTATGCTTTACTATTTTTTAAAAAAAGTCAGCCTCCACTCGTGGGACCCCATATGGCTCAGAGTAGAACTGTGTTCCATAGGGTTTAAATGACCTGCGGATGGTTTTGCATCCTCAGTTTTTTGTTAGTAGCTGAGCACCGATGTGTGTGTATACTTCCTAGGGACCCCTGTGCTGTGCTCGGGCAGCTTAGACTGCCTCTCAGATTCTTTGCTTTTGGATACCTCTTGTTTTCCCCTGTTTACAGTATTTTGGCTTATTTTCTTTGCTTGGATACCTTTCACTCATCTTTTTTGCATTTGAATGTCAGCTACTAAAGGAAGTGTTACTTGAACCTCAATTTAGTGAATCCCCATCTTCTGTGCCCTAGTAATGTAACTATGAACAGCTCTGGACTTTACCATATAGACTTGCCTCTTTTTTTGATTCTTTTCCCCATCAGACTGTTGTTTCCTTTAAGCAAAGACTCGTTCTTATTCATCATTGTAAATGCGATGCTTAGCACATGATGGGACAGTGAGGTTGAATGAATATTTGTTGTATTAGTGAGTTTGACTCATTGCTGTAACCTGGAGGTCTTTGTGAAGTTCCATGGCTGAGTGGTCACCAGATACCAGTCAGCTGTATGAGAAACATCTGGAGAGAGCTACATTTCTTACTGGGTTTTGAGCTTTACTCTCTAAAAGAAGTATCCCTGGTAGCATAGTGGCTAAAGTGCTTGACTACCAGTCAAAAGGTCAGTGGATTGAATCCCCCCACCAGCCACTCCGTGGGGGAAAGGTGAGGCAGTCTGCTTCCATAAAGATGACAGTCTTGAAAGCCCTATGGGGAGATTCTGCTCTGTCCTCTGGGGTCACATGCGTTGGGATTGACCCGGCAGTATCGAGTGGACTGTATCAAGAATTGTGATTTAATGTATCTAGAATGGCGCCTCGGAATAGTTGTGTGTTTACGAGCTCTCTAGTTGATCCTGGTTTGCTTACAGATTTGAGACCATTGTCCAATTTTATTATTATATGTACTTTATTACATTATGTTATGTAATGGATGTCCCCTAGATCCTATACAGTTATTTATTGTGGAACCCTTATTAGTTACATGCATCAAGTATGGATAGACTTTAAGTCACTTTTTTTTTTTTTTTTTTGGTGCCTAATTGACAGAAGTGTCGTCGGCCCTGTTAAATTTCTCCTTGGGAGGTCTATTGGCAGTTTGTTAACTTTTATTGAGCAGGAAAAAAAAAATCCCATTTAAACCAGGAATCTTCTTGAATTGATAGCAATAAGATTAAATGGGCTTCATTCCAGAATTTAAGTATTTGTGGCAATTTATGATCACTTTTTAGTTTTTATTACAATTTTTTGAAATGATTTTTAGAATGTTTTCTTGTGACATAACATGTACACTAAGGAACGCACATCCTAAGTGCACAGCTCAGTGAATGTTCACACCTGTGCACACCCCCAACGTGCTGGCAGCAACCTGGGTTCAGAATGGCACGGGACCGGGCAGCGCTTGTTCTGTTGTGTATAGGGTCGCTGTGAGTCACAACCTGCTTGACCGCACCGAACAACACAACATACGCCTAAAGCACCACTAGGGGGTTAGGCTGTTTCCTGCTACAGACAGAACATTTCTAGTCCCTCAGAGGTTTCCTTACGTCTCCCTCCCATTCATACAGAATCGTTCACACAGAACCGGTATTTTCACTGCTGTGACCATCTTGACCGTCAGTCTTATGATTAAAACTACAAAGAATTTTTGTATGTGTCTTGTAATAGACACATGCACTCAGGACTCATGGAATTGCTGGGCTATCAGTTAGACCTGTTTTCCCTTCAGTGTATATTGTCAGTTGACATTCTTGATAGAAACTTATGTGAAAAAAGGAAATTAAAGTATTTGAAGCATATGGTGAAATTTTAATATCACAAAACTTTTCATTGTTTGCGCCAAAATCTTCTATAGTGACATGAAAAACCCCTAACAGGAAAATGAAATGTATAATTTTATAGGTATCAGAAATGAAAGTTTTAGTCAAAAAAAATTTTTTTTTTTGATATAAGTAATTTTGTTTGTTTTTGTCTCCCCTCTGCTCAGGCTCGTCTTTCCTGGTGGGCTGGCAGGCAGTCCATTTATAGGACTGCAGAATGGGCCTCCGGATTCACTTTGTGGTTGATCCACATGGTTGGTGCTGCATGGGTTTGATTGTCTTTGTCTGGTCATACAATATGGTCTTACTTCCCAAAGTTGTCCTCTTTCCTCACTATGAAGAAGGACATATTCCAGGCATATTAATAATAGGTACGTTTCTAGCTTTGTATTGATTTCTTTTTCTTTGTATACTTAAAGATTTTCCTCATTGTGAATGTTTTTACAGTACAGTGCCATTCTGATAAATTCTTTTACATAACATTGTGTAAGTGCCGTTGAATCAGTTCAGACTCATAGCAACCCTGCATAGGATTTCCAAGGAGCAGCTGGTGGGTTTGAACTGCCGACCTTGTGCTGACAGTCCAGTGCTTATCCTACAGTGTCACACTAGTGCTGTTAATACTAAATTTACTATAGTATATGAGTTTTAAGAGAGAATTGTCTTTGTGTATTTTACAGCATTTAGGTCAATGTGCTGTATCTCTACATTTATTTGATGCCACATAAGAGGCCATTGCATTTTAAACAGTGACATAGTGCTGGTTTAGATGTCTGTGTGTGGTTTTTCAGCCTTGGTGGCACAGTGGTTGAAGTGCTTGGCTCTTAACTGAGAGGTTAGCAGTTCTAATCCATCAGCCGCTCCAAGGGAGGATGCTGTGGCAGTCAGTTTCCGTAAAGATCTACAGCCGTGAAAACCCTATGGGACGGTTCTGGGATGGTTCTGCTCTGTTTTGTAGGGTCGTTCAGTGGCAGCCGTTTTAGTGTGTATTTGTACTTTTTTATTGTGGAGGTTTAAGAATGGGAATGGTATACATTACTGGGAAATGAAAGTTTCAAATATGAAAATTATTGATTGAAGTGTAATGGTAATACTTTGAACTTCTGGTCAACTATTTTTTGCTAATCTGGCAGTGACTTTCTGATGATTAGAAGAATCAGATAGAAATAATTAATTTTGCATGTGCAGACAGTTTTCATGTCCCTGGCCACATATTAACATCATAAAAGCTTCAAGAACCTTGTCTGTATTATACAGATGATAAAACTAGCCAGCAGTCAGGCCTGGAGCAAGCTAAGTTTCAAGCCAATTTTCTCTTACAAGTGCATTTTGTTTTTTAACAAAATTCTTTTAATTTAAAATGTACAATTATGGTGACTGAGTCTATTTTCCCTTATTGTTATTTTTCTTGTTGTATATTTAAAATTCAAAAGTGTCTAGATTCTGTATTTTCAAATTGAGTATCCCAAGATCCACCAACAGTGATGGTTGAACTGCACTCCCTCAGAGTGAAGACAGCCGGCTGGAGTTAATGAAGAAGTTTAATTATTGAATAGTATTAACAATGCTGCTTTTTCAAATCTAGTCCATGCAGTCATTAATAGGGAACCCATTCAGTTATACTTTGCTGGTGAGGAGTGTCTCTCTGTAAATAAAGAATATGAGTTATTAAAAGTTGATCAGTTATTACCATGCAAAAATAATATTTAAATTAAGTACATTGGGATGGTCTGCTTGACAATATTTTGTGACTGAAAGGAGTCATTAAATACTTTCATCTTTCAAAATGATTTATTCTGATGGTATTAGTTAAAATGCACATTTTAAACTTTAAAGATGTGTGTTGATAAAATATTTTTAAGCATAAATAGCTAATCAGTTTTTTTTTTTTTTTCCAGTCTTCTATAGCATTTCCATATGTTGTCTGATTTCCTTAGTGAGGGCCTCCATCACTGACCCAGGACGGCTCCCCGAGAACCCCAAGATCCCACATGGAGGTATGGTGCCTTCAGATTCGTCACTTGGACTGCTGCCAGCACTGCGCTTTCCTGTGTCTCATTGCCTTTGCTGTTAGTTATATAGATACGTCTCTTAACACCAACTCACGTCTTTGCTCAGATGTCGCTCTTCTGGATGTCTCTATTTAAAATGACAAATCCCACTGACTGCTCACATCACCCAGCATTCGGAGGTTGTAGATGTTTAGTTTTGTTTTCTTCATGTGCCCGGTGTTGTATGCTTAGTATTCAGAGCAGTCTCTGTTAACTTAGTAGATATTGGTCAATATTTGTTGATTCGTTATATCATTACCCGAGAAATTATATTTTTCTTTAATAAATGAATCTTAATGTCATTTATCTTATGATATTATAAATCCATTGGAGTCCGTATGTGGAGCTGTTGAAGCAGCACAGGACTGCTCAGGTCAGCAGTTCAAACCGACCAGTTGCTCCTCAGAAACCCTGTTACAGGGTCTCTATGAATTAGAACTTATTTGACAGGTCTTAACAACAAAAGATTATAAATAAAATAGTACTTGGGGTAAATATTTTTAGTTGTGTGAATATTATTACTTACTGTCATGTTGTGAAGTTCTGTCGAGTTGGTTCTGACTTGTAATACACCATGTATAGAGTTTCTGAGAAGTAGCTGGTGGGATTGAACTGCGGACCTTGTTCACAGTCTAGTGTTGATCCTACAGTACTACAGTACCACACCAGGAGTCTAAGTACTGTATAGGGTTTCCGAGGAACACCTGGTGAGTTTGAACCTCGAACATTGTGGTTAGCAGCCAGTATTTATTTTACAGCACCACACCTTTCATTGCTGTTGTTTGCCATTCAGTGGGTTCTGACTCCTTGAGACCTTGTGTAGGGTTTCCAAAATATAAATCTTTACTAGAGCCTAAAGCTTCATCTTTCTCCCAGGAACTACTGGTTGATTTAAACAGTTGTCCTTGTGATTAGCAGTCCATCACATCTCCCTATACCACACCAGGACTCCATTATTGCCTATAGGTATTCTCCCAGGTTCTAATAGTACAGGGTAAAATTTGAAAGCTTTTTTGATCCTAGTGCCAATTGAAGATCATAGATGATCAGCTCCTCGGAAACCGTATACAGGGTCGGTATGGGTAGGAACCGACTCAAGAGCACGTAACAACAATCATTACATAATAATGATTCTGTCTGTAAAGATGAATTGAAGATATAGTGCTTGTTTTATTATGTACCAGATAATAGTACAACTTCATTTATTTCCTTTCTGAGTCTTAAATTTTACCATTTACTACTTAGGCTTTGGGAACTTCTGCAATTTTTCTAGTACAAAATGTATGTGTCTTTGATGTACATTATAGCACATAAACACTTACCCTAGTAAATTAGAGGTTCCCAAGAAGTCCTGGTGTGGTGCTCTGGGCTAATGCATCAGACTGCAAAGTTGTTTGAACCGCAAGGTCGTTGGTTCAAGCTCATCAGCTGTTCCTTGGAAACCCTATATAGGGTTGCTATGGGTCTGAATCGACTCCACAGCACACAACAACAAGCTTGCTGCACATTAAAATCACCAGGAGAGCCTGTAAAACTTTCCAATGCCATCCTCGAGGTTAATTAAATGGGAGTGGGAGAAGGGAGCCCCATGCCAGTTATTTAAAGATTCCCAGGTGATTTCAGTATATAACAGTTTGGGAATTGGTGTAGTAATGCTTTACAGATCTAGTTTTAAGGGCAAGGTCACTTATAGAGACACTTTTGTGTTCCTGTTTCCCCCCTCCCCCCTTTAATTTTTTTCTTTTTAAAGTTGAGCATACATCACTATTTACTTCTGTCCCACTTAGCCCATGAATTTCCCCCCAGCACCCAAATTATCGTGTGTCTATTCCCTACCCTGTGCTCCACCTTCACCCTCCCTCCCCTCATCCCATCCCCACATCCTGGTAACCAACAAATAATTTTTTTTTTCCCCCTTTTAGTGTGGGTGCTTATTCTCAAGCTTTTAAAGTAATGGTCCTATGCAGTATTTCTCCTTTTGTGACTGACTAATTTCATTCAACATAATGTCCTCAAGGTTTATCCATGTTATGCGGTGGCTTGTAGCTTCCTTGTTACTCTTCAAAGTAGCATGATATTCCATTGTGTGTATGTACCAAAGCTGTCTCCATCTTTTTGCTATTGTAAATAGTGCTGCTATGAACATTGGTGTGCATATATCTACTTGTGTTATGGCTCGTATTCCTTGTGGATAAATACCAAGTAGAGGAATTTCTGGATCATAAGGTAATTCTATTTCCAACTTTCTAAGGAAGCACCATAATGTTTTCCAGAGTGGTTGGACCATTTTGCAGTCCAATCAGCAATGTAGGAGGATCCCAGTCTCTCTGCTTCCATGCCAGCATTTATTGTCCTCTACTTTTTTGATCTTTGCTGTTATTACTGGTGTGAGCGATATCTCATTGTTGTTTTGATTTGCATCTCTCTAATGGCTAGTGATTGTGAACATTTCTTCATATGTTTGTTGGCTGCCCGAGTCTTCTCCTTGGTGAAGTGTCTGTTCATGTCCTGTGCCCATTTTTTAATTGGGTTATTTGTCTTTTTCTTGTAGAGGTGTTGTAGTTTCCTATATACTTTAGAAAAGAATCCCTTGTCTGATGCTTCGTTGCAAAAGACTTTTTCCCATTCTGTGGGTTCCTTTTTTACTCTTTTGGTGAAGTCTTTTGATGAACATAAGTTTTTAATTTTTAGTATGACCCAATCATCTATTTTGTCTACTTTTGTTTGTGTAATTTTCACAATTGTTTGATAGTGTGTGCCTGTATTAGAGCCCTCAAATCTGTCCCTATTTTTTTATTGATGATCAGTATAATTCTGGGATTCACATTTAGTTCTTTAATCCATGCTGAGGTGGTTTTTATATATGGTGTGGGGTAACGGTTTTGTTTCAGTTTTTTGCATATAGCTTTCCAGTTCTGCCAGCACCATCTGTTGAAGAGAATATCTCCTCCCCATGCAGTGTACTTAGGCCCTTTGTTGAAAATCAGTTGGCTCTATGTTGATGGGTTAATTTCTGAATTCTCGATTTTGTTTCATTGATCAATGTCTCTTTCATTGTACCACTACCAGGCTGTTTTGACCACTGTAGCTGTGTAGTAAATTTTGAAATCAGGGAGCTTCCAACTGTGTTCTTCGTCTTAAGCAGTGCTTTGCTTGTCTTGGGTCTCTTTCCTGTCCATATTAAGGTTTGTAATTGTTTTTTTCATCTCTTTGAAGAATGTCATTGGAATCTGGATTGCGATTGCATTATATATGTAGATTGCTGTGGGTGAAGTTTTCTTATTTATTAAGGCAGTCAGGTATTTATGAAGATCCTGGTTGAACAATGTCCTGCTATCTTGTCAGTTTAAATATCTCCATTCTCTTATGCAGTTTGAGTTTTTTCCTTTGCTTTAATGTTTTGATTTTTCTTCCCCTTAAAAAATCTGTGTAAAGTATTTTTTTATTGCCATCATAAATTATCAGTTAGATTTTCTTTTGACCCTGGAAAAAGAAAATGAGAAGACTAAGATATAATTTATAGATATGTTTGACTCGACGGCACTTAACAACAACAACTAAGGAGTTCTGGTAACGTCGTTACGAATTGGATTGTGACTCTCAAGGTTAGCAGTTAGAAACTACCAGTGGTTCAGCGGGAGAAAGATGAGGCTTTCTGCTCTTGTAAAGATTTATAGCCTTGGAAACCCTATAGAGGGTCACTATGGGTCAGAACCGAGTCAACAGCACTTAAAGAGTCATGGTGTGGCACTGTTGGTTAATGTCCTGGACTGCAAAGTTGGCTTGAACAGCAAGGTCAGCAGTTCAGGCTCATCAGCTAGCTACTTCTCGGAAACCCTATATAGGGTCAGCTATGGGTCGGAACCAATTTGATGGCACTTAACAACAAAAATATAGATTAAAATAGGTGATTTTTCTTTCTTGCAAAAAAAATTATGGTATACCCTTGGATACCTGAAAATAAAAATTTGCGTATCGATACTTTAATTAAAATTAAAAATTTTTATAATAATGACTTGTTTGTTGCCTGAACACACTGAGGGATGGGTGCATGAAAATTTGAGTTTATATAGGTATTTCTTATTTTAGATACTATTGTTGTTGTTAGGTGCCATTGAGTCGGTTCTGACCCATAGTGACCCTGTAGAGGGTTTCCGAAGAGCGGCTGGTGAGCTTAAACTGCTGACCTTGTGGTTGAAAGCAGTTTTGCAGTGCAGCACGTTAATCTGCAGCGCCACACCAGGACTGTTATTAGGTGCTGTCCGACCGGTTCCAACTCATGCACAACAGAAGGAAACGCTGCCTGGTCCCCTTACCATCCTCAGCTGTGTTTGAGCCCATTGTTGCTGCCACTGTGTCAGTCCATCTTGTTGGGGATCTTCCTCTTTTTTTTTCTGGCAGTCCATGGTGTTTTCAGTATTCTTTATCAGTGCCATAATTCAGATGCATCGATTTTTCTGTGGTCTTTCTTACTCATTGTCCAGATTTCATATGCATATGAAGCATTTGACTCTTGACTTGAGCCAGATTCTAGATTAGCCAAAGAAAAGTTCAGGCTCTTTGGTTAAACACATTTATTATCTAGACCGGACATTAGCAGACCTTTTCTTTTCTGTGACCTTTCTCTGGGATATATATATATATATATCCCTGTGTGCAAATACTCAGCTCTGCCTTTGTAGCACAAATGCAGTCATAAATGATGTGCAAATAAATGCGAATAGCTGTGTACAGGTAAAACTTTATGGACACAGAAATTTGAATTTCATGATTTTTATGTGTCACAAATTATTACTTAAAAATATTTTTTCAATAGTTGAAAATAATAATAAAAACCCATCCCAGATTGTGCAGAAACAGATTGTACCGAAGCAACTGATGGCTGGATTTGCCCACAAATTATAATTATTGTAATTAGCCAGCCTCTGGTCCAAAAAAAAAAAAGAAAGAAAGAAACAACCGAGAATTATAGACATTTTCTGATGATAACTAAATACTCTCCACTTTTCTGAGTTATAGCCTTTTAGACATGAAAGTGAGAAGTCTTTCTCTAGAATATTATATATTGGTCTTTTTGGAACTGCCCATAATGACTACACCATATTGATGTTTTAAGGAACTGTGTTTTAAGAACGTAAAGTTTTTATGTTGTCATTTCTGTGAAAACTGGATCATTGGGTTAGTCGTGTCATGCACCTGCTTCTCTGCATTCCTTGAAATACGTCAAATCAGAGTTTTAGCACAGCGTTGGGGTGTTTGGGAGCATGGATCTAAATGGGGTTACATCATGTTATGTTACATACTAGTGCATTTCCATCTCACTTACAATGAAACACTTGTGTAACTGTCTAAATTAACCTGTTCATTCTCTCACACAACGCTGTTTTCATTAAAAGAAGTGTTAGTAAGAAATCAAGGAGACTATTGTATTTAAAAGTGGAACTTTAAATGTAAAAGATCATTTTTATACTTTAGATTATTGGAACAAACAATGTAATACAGGTTCTGATTTCTGAGACGGTAAATCTTTATGGGAGCAGTCCCCTTCATCTTTCTCCCACAGAGTATCGTGACCCTATAGAACAGAGTACAATTCTGGTTAGCAATGGAGTGTTAGCTAACTCGTGTACCACCAGGCCTTTATAGACATCGAGAACAGAATATTTTTCCAATGCTTTGCTATATAATATTCTAGTATGTTGTTACTTCTGTTGAGTAAACTAAGAAAATTGGAAAAGCCTCCTGCTCACTAAGAGTATTAGTACTGTACTAATATTCCCTCTGAATATTTTGAGAGTTGGGATTGTTTTACTGTGCCCTTCTTTTAAATGAGGCGGTACGGCAATTCAAAGCCAACAGCTGCTCTTCGGAAACACCAGTATACAGCGTTGCTGTGAGTCAGAACCGACTTGATGGCATTTAACAACAACAACAACAATGTGGTCATTTAAATATAACTGATGGAAGGTTTAAGAATTTTGTATAAATACAGTCTCATTCCAATAAATATAAAAAAAGAGATTCTTAATAATAAAAACCATTGTCTTGTCTTCGTAGATGACTCTCCTATATAGTTTTTGTGAGTCTGACTAGAGCAGTTTAGTGGTTTTACACTTTATTTCTGAAAATTTCATTTACTTAGTATAGAATGTCGGTGTATACTGTTTTCAGTGGAAGCTGGAGGAAGTTGTTACTTGGAGGCAGGCTAGAGTTTTGTAAAGAATGCCTTCATTTCTACTAAACAGCAATTTTCCTCAAACTTTCTTCACTGCTGATATCTTCACTTCTAATACCTTCTAAACCCACCTGACACCCTTCTCCATTCCCCTCATACACATTCCCATGCGAATCCACTGAGATAGAAGAAATAGAATGATTTGAGAAAGTGCGGGAATGTATTTTTTTAATGCGTCTATAAGATTGGTTTAGATTTAATCTCCTGCAACCAGGACTCAGCATTATTTCTTCTTCAGTGTGTTTTGATAATGTGATTTCTAGAAATAATTTCTTTTATATCAAGTTCTATTTTAATGTAGACATTTGGTTGTAATGTGGGGTTTTATCATTGGATTTTATTTAGAAATCTGTTCAAAACCTAACTACATTGTTTTCCATCCCTTACTTTGACTATAACAATAGTTACAATGTTTAGAATTAGAAAACTTCAAAATAAGACAGACAGGGAATGGAACAGCAATATTTACAGAAAATACATTAGAGAAGCAGCAGAAGAAAAATCTGAGATTATTTTGAAAGCTTTCTAGAAAATCTTGTAGACGTTTTATAGTTATATTTGCTCTCATTAAATGTGTGTTAATTTCCTTCCATAGAAAGGGAGTTCTGGGAATTGTGTAACAAGTGTAATTTGATGAGACCAAAGCGTTCCCATCACTGCAGCCGCTGTGGACACTGTGTCCGGAGGATGGACCATCACTGCCCATGGTAAGAGAAGAATTTACTCTTAGCAAAACTAAGAAACATAAGTCTGTAAAAATAAACTTTAGTTTTTAGCTTCTTGTTTTTAAGTGCTGTCAAGTCAGTCCTGACTCAGCGACGCTGTCTGTGGTTTCTGAGGAGCGGCTGGTGAGTTTGAACCACCAACCTTATGCTTTAAAACAACCTTGCAGTTTAGTGCTTATTCTAATAATGATGCAACTATTAAATGGTGTTTAATAAGGGATACCTTGCATGATCATACATTTTTCAACATCTCCCAAAATAATTTTTTTTCCACAGCGATCTTACCTTTTCTAAAAGCAAAGAGATATTTGGGCAGAAAATAGTAAGAAATAATGTGTCCACAAATAATACAAAATAAGATGATTGTATTAAATGAGACAGTATATGTAAAGCAGCTAATACAGTATATGCCATATAGAAATAAAATTAATAGCTGATAATTATTTTTAATTGTAATAAACTACATAATCCTGTTGTTTTTATACCTTTTTCCATTTGTTTTGGTAATTTCTGATGCCCTGATGTATCCCCTGCCTCCAAAAGTAAGCCTCTTTCAGTATTAATCATTGGATATAGGTATTAGCACCACTGCGTGTTGGATATAAATGGTACCTTAGCTGATTCTGCAGTGATGCCAATATTGTTGGTCAATAGGCCCTCGTAATATTTAAACAAAATGTTCAGTTAAGAAATAGAATTAACGCAAGTGCAGTGAGAATTCTGCATTGTTTGTCTCAAAGCTGTCACAAAAATCTGTGAACAATATATTTTTTGTATGTTCTAAGCATGGGATCTCTGTATAAATATTTAAATTCATATGGTGTTGTTAAGTACCATCAAGTCAGTTTCTATTCACAGCACCCCTTGATAAGGTTTCCGAGGAGCATCTGGTGGGTTTGAACTTGGAGTTGGCAGTCCAGTGCTCATCCTACAAAGCCACACCAGGATGTCACTTTATAAATATATCTATATTTGTTTTTATATATGTGTGTGATTGTATATATACACATACACACAGTGTCACTATGAATTGGAAACTATTCAATGACATTTAACATGTGTGCATATATACATATTTATATGTATATATGTGTGTGTGTATATATATATAGTTAATTACATTAATAATGCATTTATCTAAAATGGTATCAAGGGTAGAGTTTTATCTTTGCTGAGTAATTTTAATCAATTTAGTTTTCCTTATTTTTGATAACTTATTTTTAAAGAACCCCTAAATAGTTTTGGAGTCCTGGCATGGTGCTATGGGTTAATGTGCTGAACTGCAGAGTCGGTTTGAACTGTAAGGTTGGTGGTTCAAGCTCACTAGTCTGCTCTTTGGAAACCCCATACAGGGTCCCTGTGGGTCGGAACCGACTCCATGGCACTTAATAATTACAAACAAATAGTTTCAGTGGAAATTTGGTTTTTACTATATCATTTATTTGCATAGAGTATTTTCCTGAGATTAGGAAAAAATAATGTTTCAGATAAAAAATTGTGTTATTGTATGAATTTTTAAAAAGTAGTCTAATTTTGTCAAGAGGAGAGCGTATTGTGTTAATTAGTCTTGTTATTAGGAGTCGGTTCCAACTCATAGCGAGGCTGCATGGACTTTCCGATTTCTAACGCCGGCCTTGCAGTTCAAAGTGACATTGGAGTCAAGCGCTTATCCTATAGCACTACAGGGTTAAAAATGTTCCTTAAAGTTAATAGGTTAATTCCCAAATGATTTCCTAAATTTTAGTCTGTTTGCAGTCATAATAGTGATAGATTTTAAAAGGCAAGTGGAGCATACATTTAGGTAAGTAGTAATCACGCTGAGAAACAGTTTCATACACTTTTAAAGGTGTCATAGCTTTCTGATGAAAAGTTTAATGACTGTTCATGATATTGTTAGAAATTGATGCATCTTTTTAAAGGAAAGAAGACATTTCTTTTTAAGAAGACTTAAAAAGTAAATCAGTTAGGAGATGTTTTATACTGTAGAGACTAGTGATAATTATTTTTAAGGAATAAAATTGACTTGCTGGTTCCATAGTAAAGGGCTATTTAATGTAAAGTCTAACACTGAGGTGATGTGTCTGTCCTAGTCCTCTTGTTTCTCCGGTTTTCGTTACCTCAGAATATTGATGGGAGAGATGGGAAATAGAAAAGTGTGGAGGAAAGAAAAGGAGAGTAGACTAGAGACCTAAATACGTTAAGGGATTTTTTGCACACTGAATCCCTAGTAGAACTCTGTGGAGATATTCACAGGATTGAGGGACATGTACAACATGATTTGGGAGGAAGGCTTGTTTTTGCTTGTTTTCAGAAATTGTATCATCCATAATTGCTCAGCAACATTAGATTACAGATCAATTCTCAGATTGCCTCAGGGTTCCTTGTATTTCTGACTGCTTGCTTTTTCTGCACAGTTTAAATGCTACAAGAAGGATTCTTATAGTTTGAGTATCATAGTATTTTTTCAAGCAGATTGGTTGAGTTGAATCTGTGATCAAGCAGTCATTTCCCTTACTTTTGGGGGCCAGGAACGTTGGGACAGGGATAAGTCATCTTTTGTAGCAACAGCTGTTTACAGAGAGTCTTTGAATGTGTGCACAAGTACACTTCTCTGATAGCCCTACTTACAAATAGAAAAGCACAGTGTGAATTTACTTGTTTACAAATAATGAGCTTGAGCTGTGGTAGCGTAGTGATTATGAATTGGGCTGTGAACCTCAGGGTCAGCAGTTCAAAACTACCAGCTGTTCCACCGGAGAAAGATGAGGCTTTCTGCTCCCGTAAAGATTTACAGCCTCAGAAACCCTGTACAGGGTCGCTGTGAGTTGGAACCGATGTACAGGGTTGCTGTGAGTTGGAACTGACTCCACAGCACATAACAACAACAACAACTCTGAGATATAAATAAGAGTTGTTTTTTTTAATTTGGTCTTTGAATTTTAAAATAATCTTTGATTTTTAAAAATAGTTTAACTACATGCTTCAAAACAACTTAATTCAGGAACTGACCCTATGTATCATATATTTTTTTTATTCTAGACAGTGGCAACTATTTTGAAATGAAATAATTATACAAAGTAATATAAGTTTTGGTAGCGCTTTCTAGCAAAATTAAAAAAAAATACTTTGAAAATTTTAATTGCAATGAATTTTACTCAATAAAATTCAGCTTGAATTATTTTTTGAAAATTTAGGGATTATAACATTTAACTCTTTCCCTTGTTAGTATTCACTGTTGTATTGATGAATGTGTTACTTTTAAGTATTTGTAAGTCATGTTTAATATATATATATGTTGTTAAGTTCTGTCAAGTCGCTTACGAGTTTTCCAAGCAATGGCAGACTCTGCAGTCCAGTGCATTAATATACAGTGCCACACCAGGACTCCAATATATGTGTATATATAGGATTTTTTTTTCCAGCAGTCAACCAAGAATAGGTTTTAAGAGTAAGCAAAACTGTAAATGAGTAGTTATATTGGAGTGGCAAGTCTAAGGTGAGGTTGGTTTGACGCTGTCGAGTTGTTCTCACAGCTAGAATGCTGTAGTGGAGGAGCTTGTTTCCTTGGCCACTGTTCCTTCTGACTGCTCTTCCTCTGGTGTAGCGCTTTCCTGTTTTCATAGCAGTGAGACGAGTAGACTGCGTTCTGCTCTTCCTTCCCTGCTGAACTGCTATGAGTTGAAGGACTCACGTGTGTACGGACTGTGCTCTTCTGTGTCCTGTTGCTTTTAGTTTTAGGAGTTCAGCATATCTCTGTGCAGTTGAACATAAGAGAAATTGGTTTATTTTTAGTCTTACCAGTCTTGAAATTAACATCTTATTAATGGTGAAACTATTGTGTCTTTTTCATTTTTTCCTTCAGGATTAACAATTGTGTTGGTGAAGATAATCATTGGCTTTTTCTGCAGTTGTGTTTCTACACAGAACTTCTTACTTGCTACGCACTGACGTTTACTTTCTGCCACTCTTATTACTTTCTTCCACTCAAAAAACGTAACATGGTAAGATATGTTTATAAGCAATATTAATGATGTTAGAGCAGGAGTAGCGTAGTTATTAACATGTGTTCCTTTAAGTAGAGAATACTGAAAACAGAAAACAGTAACAAAAAAGACGCTTGCCCCCTGAGTTTTGATAGTAATGATAAGATAACTGTTTAGGGTGCTTTCAGAGTTTATCCTTGTATATCCCATTTGATGTAGTGCATTTCCCATCTGGTAGAATTGCAATAGCTGTCAATCAAACAGACCCCAAATGGCAGTGGTATAGTGATGGTGTTGTTGCCATTGAATCGGTTCCAACTTATCACGACCCTATATAGGAGTTCCAAGAGGTGCTGATGGGTTTGAACTGCCTACTTTACAGTTAGCAGTCCAGTGCTGATCCTCCTCGTGTCCTAGTCCAGGTGAAAATGGCATTTCCTGGAGTTGTGTACTGCAAGCCTCCTGTGGTTGTAAAGTTTGAGAACTGTTCATTCTGCAAATAGGAAATGAGTTAGTTACACAGTGGCCTTTATAGGAGGTAGAGCTGAAGCAGATGCAGAGAAGGAGAAGTCATTGCTAGACAAGGAACAGCAAAACCCGGGAGGCAATGAATAAAGTCAGCTCAGATCTCTCATCTGTACATCAAAACATTTCATGGTTTCAAACCACAGAACACTCTTCTTGCTAGAGCAGATCTTTTCAAGATCACATTTGTTGTTGTTGCTGCAGTTATTTTAATAAACGTAGAAACAACATTACTAGTCATTTCCATCCCAAACTCACCATTTTTAGCATTTTAAAACAATAGTGTTTGACAGTAGAATATATTTTCAATAAGCCCATACCATCAGTATTTTGGTTATTATTATTATTATTTTTGGTAAATCTTTGCCTGTATCCTTTTATTTTTCTCATAAACAACAAATAAAAACTATACCCAGCTCTTGACTGTGTGTGTAAAGCGAGCCAGCGAGCCCTTCACTTTGTGACTATTTCCAATATTCAGGACGTGCAGTGACGGTCCTCAGAGATCCCGAACTGTCTCTGGAGACTGCATTAGGGAGTACTGAGCACCCTCCTTAGGGTACTCTGGTGCAGTTAGGCGTGGGCTTTGACCCTAGAGACTTCTGTCAGCCAGGCGGCTGTGAGACATGAATCTGCAAAATCATCTTTTCTCTTTATTTCCTTTCAAGTAGATAGATGGCAGCATAGCATCTTCTCTAGCACGTCTTTCAATTCCAAAGGAAATGCTTGTTCCATAGCTTGGGAAGGAGTATTAACAACATTTAGATTTTTGTTTTTGTGCTTTTTAGGGGTCAGAGTGCTTGCTTTGTTTTGTTTTTAAATGTGAAAAATAATTATTCAAAGAGGTTGCCCTTTGAAGTTTTTTTGTGATGGCATTTAACCTGTCTTCAGTAGAAGAAGACAGGACATTATGATTTCACAAGTATGTTTATTACAGCTTGTGCATGGATGCAAGAGAGTTGAGAACAAGGAGGCCATTAATGTTGTTGTGTGACTCATAGCAACCGCATAAGGCAGAGTAGACCCCTGTAGGATTTCCTAAACTGTAGGAGTCCGGTGTGCCCTGTAGGATAAGCACTGGACTACTAATTGCAGGGTCTACCGTTCAGGCCCACAGGCGCTATTTGGAAACCCTATTCAGGGTTGCTGTGAGTTGGAAGCGACTGTACAACACTTAACAGCAACAACAGTCTTTATAGAAGCAGATCGGCATGTCTTTTCTTTTGTGAAGTGTCTGGCGGGTTCAAACCACAGACATTCCAGTTAAAAGTTAAGTGCTTAACCATTGTATCACCAGGGCTCATTAGACTATTAATAAAACTCTAGGAAATGATATTTGGGGAGTCTGCTTTTCTTCTGTCTTCTCTTTTCTGGGGACCCTCCCTGAGCAGGACTATTTGAATTGTTCTCTAGTTGCCCTATTGTTTTTAGAGGAACTCATTGATGTTATATTTTACCTTCATCTTTACTATTAAACTGTCAACTATCGTGAACTTAACAAAAATGTATATTTTTACTATGTGAAGGTTTGAAGAAATACCTTATTAAGTTCCTATTAAGGGAGGGGAGCAATGAGAGGTGTAGGCGATAAGAAATGTATCGTGAGGCAGCTCCCAAATTTGATATTTAATTTTTAAGTTGCAAATGTTGATTTATACTTGGATGTTTAGATTTATACAAAAGAAGACCCCCAAAATCTAAAGGGAATTAACATTACCCTCTTTGAAATCAGTTACCTAAAAACACCCCAAAATTCTCACATCTAGAAAACATGCAGACACTTGAATAATGAGATTTCCTTTTAAATGAATATGAGGAAGTCAAATAGTTCTAGTTAGAGACCTCATATGTTTGGAGAAGTTTTTCAAATGTTAGACATTAAATTAGTTTGACTACCACTTCCATTTATTATGCTATTATAATACTAAATTTTACATAAAATGAATGTCTTACTGTAAGTAGTGATTCGAGGGGTAATTAACTGCAAACAAAACAAAACAAAACCCCCCACAAGCTGTAGAATAGGGAATGGTTTGGCATTTTAATGAATAGAATAGATAGATGTTAAGAAATGAATTTGGACTTTTGACCAAGGTTCATATTTCTTTTATCACACATGATTATTTAAAATGTTTATAAGCAAAAGCCTTGGCTGTTTGGCATATTATTATAGTGTATTTCATTTCACTGAAGTTGGTTGTTTGCCCAAACCAATATTAGATAATTACACCCTTTAATGAAGTATGAAGATAGGAATCACTACTTATAGAGTGTGCTTCCTGAAACTTTAATTAGATACTGATCTATGACTATTTCATAGAACCTTTTCAAAGATCATTTTCTGATTTTTATTTTTTACTATATTTGTAAGCACGTCATTATTGGAAATTATTTAAAATCTTTCTGAGATAATAAATAGTCCAGTTCAGCCGAGGGATTCAGAGCAGCTCAGTAACTAGTTCGATTGCAGCGTAAGCCCTTGGCATAGGTGTGGTTTTAATGCATTTTTGCCTGTCCCTAGCCATCGTCTTTCTCTACTACCAAGCTGTTTTGGGGGCTTTCTTTACAGTTTTTCCCTAGGGAAATTGTTTTTGCCAGTTTTACTGTGGCTTTGTGTATTTTCTTAAAGAGATATGGATTAAAAAGTATTAAAGCAGGGTAAAAATCTGCTCCCGAGAGAGCGAACTCAGTGACCCTCCCCCCGCCCCTTGATGAATTCATACTTTGCGGTTTTCCTTTATCATTGAGGTAACACTTGTTGTTAAAACTTGTTGCCATCAAGTTGGTTCTGTCTCAGAGTGACCCTGTGTATGGTTTTCGAGGGACCCTGTGTATTGTTTTTGAGGAGTAACGGGTGGGTCTGAACCATTTAGCTTGCAGTTAGCAGTCCAGGGCTTATCCTACAGTGTCAGACTTTAGTACTCATATATCTAATATAAGGGCTGACAAAATAATGCCCTATATAAGAGCATTGTATTTAGTTAAAAACCTTTTTAAAATATGTGTTTGTAGGCAATCGTTAGTCTGTACCTGAGAAAATGAGCTTTCTTTGGTGTTTTGATTTGTGGCTGTTAATGTCAGGGACCATGCACCTAGCCATAGTGGCGGACCTCTTTGCTTATACAGTTACAGTTTTTAGTTGTTTTTAGGTGAAGTAGACTCAGGTCTTTCCTAATTTATTTCTTTTCTACTTTTAGGTAAGGACAAAGGCTAACATACTCATTGCATTTATGACTAGGAGAGGAGGGGCCGAACAGGAGGAGGGAGGGAGGGAAGAGAATTTCAAGAAACGGACATGCTGCCAGTGTTCAGAAGAGGAAAATAAATAATGTTTAGCAGCCCAGTCAACTCTTGAGCTCGGAAGATAGATTGTTATTATCCCAGTTGGCTGGTGTGTAATAGTGTTGCTAGGGATTTGATGTCCGCTAAAGCTGTACCACAGAATTACTCACCTAGCCTTTTGGCCAACAAAGAGTGGAAATAAAGACTGGTTGTACTTTGTTGGTAAATCTCTTGTGCAGCTTATTTTAATCTTTTCACATAATTAGTCTTAAAATATCTTGAGTACTTGTGGGTTTTATTGCTATTTTAAAAGGTTCATTTAGGCTTTAGTTCATACGGTTTTTTTCCTTAATGTCTATAAGGTCATAGATATTTAATGTGGGCACCGAGAATAGGTAAAATGGCTGAAATGTTTTTGACTTTCGGGATTTTTGGCAAAAGTAGTCAAGAATAGTCTGACATTAAGACTAAAATATCAGGATGAAATGAAACTTATTTTTAAAGTTGTTGTTAATTGCTTTCCAGTTGGTTCCGACTCATAGAGACCCTGTTTAGAGTTTCTGAGGAGCTGTTAGTGGATTTGAAGGTTACGATAAAAGTAATTTGGCTTTTTTGTTCATGTATTCTAAAATGATTTGTGGTAGTATCTACATTTGATAACATTTTAAATTTTTTGCTTAAAATGAGGAGTGTCAGATAAGGAATTAGCTTATAAAGAAAACCAGGGTAAGAATAAATATCCTGTTATTCTAATTGTCAATTCTGTGTTAACTGTTTCTATCCCCTGTTATGTTAGCAGCAGATGGGACACAAAACCTTGTGACAAGTCTTGACCTTGCACTGCACTACTAATTAATGTAAATATTATAGCATTTACGCATAGACGACTTAGCATTTAGAAATGTCTCTTTGGAGTCCTGTTGTGGCGCTATAGAATAAGCTCTGGACTAACCCCAAGATCGGTGGTTTAAAGTAATCAGGTGCTCCTCAGAAACCCTAAACAGGTGGCTGTGAGTCAGAACCAACTCAATAGCACTTAACAACAACACAATTTCTCTTTAAGACTGTTTCCATCATTTTGAGTTTGAATGCTGCAGCCCTGGCAGCAATTTTATAGTCTCTCTTCTTCCCCCACCCCCCCACCCCAAAACAACAACAACAACACTGTAGCGGTATATTTAAAAAGTAAAAGGTTTTGGAACAATTTGATATCTGTAACCACCACCACCACCATAGTAAAAGTAAATGCAGACCTTTGTCTTTCACTGGGTACAAAACAAATAAACATTCCCGGTGGGTTAGTGACCTAAGTGGGGAGGACAGAACTAGAAAGCTTTTTAAAGGCTTCAGAAGTGACTAAGAGAAGAAAATCATCATTGCCTGGGACTCGGGACACATTTCTTATATCAGATATAGGAGGCACTAATGGAAAAGGTTCATAAATTGGACTACTTTAAAATTAAGAGCTTAGGTTTATTTTAAGATCCCATGTGGAAAGCGGAAAAGTAGTTTGAGAGTGAGAGAAAATGTTGCCAACAAGTGACTGAACCCCATATGCAGAGCGAGTGAGAGCTTTACCTTGAGGGTCACTGTAAGGGTGAGTTGGGGACTGACTGGGAAGGGCTGCCTCGGACGCCTGGTACTTCCAGGTGTCCTTGAGAAGACAGAGTGACTTTCATGGAAGTGTAACATACGCTTTAGGCATTTCTCTGTGGACAAGCATACTCCTTAACCAAAAAAATACCAAAAGAAGAAATGCAGTTTTCGATGATGTAGTAACAATGTTAATAAATGGCAGATGGGTCCTTGTGATTTGGATAAAAATTTCCACATCAGCTTTTAGATTCGAAAGGACTATATCTAAAACAAAAGTAAAGATGTGCTCTGGAAACTGTCAAATGACTCAACATCAAGTTCTGTTAATTATGCATGTGTAAGCAGTTGTTAGAAAGTGTTTAAGAACAATTTTAAAAATTCTAGATGAGAGTCCTATACATACTCTAAACATATGAAAATTAATAAATTTAATGTTGCAAGTCAATCTCTTATTTGCATCTCCATCTCTAACAATGATTTCTTCTAACTAAACTTATTGCCACTGAGTTGATTTCAACTTATAGTGACCCTGTATAGAGTTTCCAAGGCTGTAAATCTTTATAGGAGCAGAAAGCCATATCTTTCTCTCAAGGAGAGACTGGTAGGTTTGAACTGCCACCTTGTGGTCAACAGTCCAATCCTACAGTGACACCAGAGTTCCTTCTTCTAGTGGGCTAAGATATACTTAAAAAAAAAAGACTTTTATTGTGAATTATGTCCAAGTTTACAGAGAGGAGCATCACTTTTACATTCAGCAAATCATACACTTCGTTTCTTTTCAGTGATTGCAATACCCTCCATGCAATGAGAGTTATTCCACTTCCTCCCTGTGGTTTCTGTTTCTATTCCACCCCCCACCCCCACCCCCATCCCTTCTCAACTTTGATCATAGGTACATGTTTCCATTTTGGTCTTGAATGGTTGACCACTCCATGGAGCAGACCTTACTAGTCTTGTTGTCCCCTCTATGTACCTATCTACTGCTTGGCTGAAAATTGGGCCATGAGGGTGAGTTCCTTTCCAGACCTGAAGAGTGGTCAAGGCCTAAGTCTCAGGTTTTTGAATCTCTTGCTGACCAGTAAATCCAGTCTTTAAAAAAAAAATTTAAATAATTTTGAGTTTCGTTCCACATTTTCTCCCACTCTGGCCGGGATCTTCTAATGTGATCCTTTCAGAGCAATTGGTAGTTCTGGTTTCAGAGTCGTGCTGACTGTGTTCACCTGCTCCATTGCTCCCTTGAACTAGTTGATTCCAAGCATCTTTAATTTTCATCACGCGTCTTTCTTACTCACATGGAGAAACCAGTAAGTTGCACATTAGATGCCCACTCATAACAAAAATATACTATTTTAATAAAAATCTTTTACTTGGAAAGTGGAGGATGCATCTTACTCGGTCACATGTGTTATTTTGGTACCGTAATCTTTGCTATGGAGGCCTGGTGTGGCGCTGTAGAATAAGCGCTGGACCTCAAGGTCAGTTTGAACTGTAAGGTGCTGATATGATAGAGTCTGAGGTGTCTCTGTGTGTGTTGTGCATACCTGCGTATCTCCATTCAGCTGCAGTCAGTTTGTCCATTTAGGGTTTATTTTGGATGAAATTGAATAGAATCAAACCCAAAATTCTTGCTGTGCTCAAATTACTCTTTATCAGTCACATTGGAACAAACACGCATTTTCATACAGGCGATTTACCCGAACTTACTGTACTTGGCATGTTTTTATATCAGTTGCAGCTTCCATCTTTTTATTTTTACATGCTTTAAAATAAGAATTGCCCGGGTCGTGCAAATAGTTAATTGTGCATAGTTGCTAACAGAAAGGTTGGAAGTTTGAGACCACCCAGAGGTGCTTTGGAAAAATGGCCTGGCTCTCTACTTTCCATAAAAGCAGCCATTGAAAACCCCATGGAGCACAGTTCTGCTCTGACACACGTGGCGCTTCCATGAGTCAAACTGGACTCTGGTGACTGCGGATCCCTGGGTTGCTATGGGTCGGAACCAAATCGACGGCACTTAACAACAGTATAGCATTCCCATCTCCCTCCTATCCGTTTCCTGCCTTTGTCTCTGCCCTACTCTTCACATGGAGTCCTGGTGTGGCGCTGTGGGTTAATGCGCCAGACTGCAAAGCCTTTTGAACTGCAAGGTCAGCAGTTCAAGCTCACCAGCTGCCCCTCGAAAACTCTATACAGGGGCGCTATGGGTGGGAACCAACTCGACAGCACTTCACAACAACAACTCTGTACATGCCTCTGCTACGGCGTACATCACATTGCCTGAACCTTTGCAAAATTGGGCTCTCTTTCACAACAAACTATTTCTTGAGGATATGAACCTTATCTGTAGCATTCTCACATTACTGCTTGATAGTACAGATTTTGGCAGTGGTGGTTAGGTGAGTGGATGCATGATTGACTGAAGTAGACTTGAAGAAAGCTGTTTATACGATCCCTTATGTATGTGAGCTCCTCATTTTGACTACGTCACATGATCCTGAGGTATCTTGGCTTCTTGAACCTCATTAGCATGTCTTAGGCCTGTACATTCAAGCTTTTGAGCAGTGCAATAACAGTTTCTTCATATGAACTAAATTTGCACACCATCTCAGTGCTTTTTTGCTTTGCTACAAATAAAGAACCAACGAGCACAGTTTGCTTGCAGTTGACTTGAGCACTGTTTTGACACAGAACCCACTGCCATTGAGTCAGTGCTGACTCAGCGGCCGTGTAGGGCAGAGGAGAACTGCCCCAGAGGGTTTCCGAGGCCGTAAGTCTTTATGACAGCAGACTGCCACATCTTTCAGCAACGAGTGTGTTTGAACCTACCAGCCTTTGAGTTAGCAAGAGAGTGCTTGAACCATGGTGCCAACTGGGCATCTTTTTGACACAATGCTACTGTAAAAGTCAGTAATTTTTAATTTGCTGTTATGAATTAAGACTGTAATTTTTGCCATTTCCAAATATTTATATATTGATAGAATGGGACCATCTCAAAAAGGAAATGTAGTTGTTTTATTTAAGATAATAAGGAAACGCATTATATTATGGTTCAATTCTTGATTATTATTGAAACTCTTAAATATGCCTTTGAATTATTTTAAGACTTAAAAAAAACCCAACTGTTTCTTTACAGGACCTCTTTGTCACTAGACATGAATTGGCCCTCGTGAGAGTATCTGCCTTTATGGGTATCACTATGTTAGTTGGAATAACTGGACTCTTTTATACTCAACTAATTGGCATCATCACAGTAAGTATTTCTTCTATTGTAAAGTAATGTATTTATGAACAAATGATTTAATTATAAATAGAATTTTAATAAATTACTGAAAGATAGGAATAGAAAGGGAAATTTTTTTTCCAAAATCATGTGTAATTCTCATTTCCATATAGCACTGGGCCCCAAGGTCGGTTTGAACCACAAAGTTGGCAGTTCAAACTCACCAGCTGCTTCTTGGAAATGTTATACAGGGTTGCAATGAGTTGGAACTGCCCTCACAACACTTAACTACAACAACAGCAATAAATGTAAATTTAAAGCAGTACTACAGCCTGCATGTAGTGTGTATGTGCACTTTTGTATCCTGCTCTTAAAAATTAACTGAAAATATTTTTATATGACTGCAGATTCATGTTTATAGCTTTTACAAATTGCATGTATGTACTCAGTGTAGTGAGTATATCCTATTTTAATTAACCATATTCTAATTGATTGACATCTAGTATGCGATAAATTTTTTTCTGCATTAAAATAATGCAGTTTCCAACTTGGCTTTCTCCTTCTCAGGCCCTTGATTTTAGGTTAGATTCCCAAAAGTGGAGTCTTACATGTTTGTTTGTATTTGTTGATGTGAGAACTAATTTAAGTGATTGCTACTCTGTACATGAATGTCAGAAAGACTGACTACCAGATCCCTGTTTTAATAGTATTTGATGCAGAAAACACATGAAATATTACAAAATCAATTGTTTTTTATACATTTAAAAAACCGTATTTATAAATAGAATTTACCAATGTATTTTCCATTTTCATTATTTATGTAAGACTGGCTCAGCCATTTTCCCTTACTACCTAACTGGTGCCACCACTTGTCTGTCATTTTGTCATACTGTCGTAGCTTGTGAGTAGCTATGATTCTGGAAGCTATGCCACCGGTATTTTATATATCATCAGGGTCACCCATGTGGATAAGTTTCAGATGCGCTTCCAGACAAAGACAGACTAGGAAGAAAGAGTGACGAACTACTTCTGTATATTTAGTCTCTGAAAACCTTATAAAGAGCAGAGAAACATTGTCAGATAATAGTGCCGGAAAATGAGCCCCTCATGTTGGAAGGCATTCAAATGTGACTGGGGAAGAGCTGTCTCCTCAAAGTAGAGTTGACCTTGATAAAGTGAATGGAGTAAAACTCGGAGAAAAGCCCACAGGACCTTCATTAGCTGATGGGGCACAAATCAAATGAAGAGAAACAGCTGTAAACATCCACTGAAAATCGGAACATGGCATGTACGAAGTATGAATCTGGGAAAATTGGAAGTTGTCAAAAATGAAATGGAATGCATAAACATCGGTATTTTAGGCATTAGTGAGCTGAAATGGACTGGTATTGGCCATTTCGAATCTGACAGCCATATGGTTTACTATGCCGGGAATGACAAATTTAAGAGGAATGGTGTTGCAGTCATTGTCAAAAAGACCATATCCAGATCAGTCATGAGGTACAACACTGTCTGTGATAGGATAATATCTATGCGCTTACAGGGAAGCCCAGTTAATACCACTATTACTCAAATTCATGCACCAACTATCAAAGCCAGTGAAGATGAAATAGAAGAATTCTACCAACTTCTTCAATCTGAAATTGATCAAACATTCAATCAAGACGTATTGATCATTACTGGTGATTGGAATGCAAAGGTTGGGAACAAAGAGGATCAGTAGTTGGAAAATATGACCTTGGTGACAGAAATGATGCTGGAGATCGCATGATAGAATTCTGTAAAATCAATGATTTGTTCATTTCAGATAACCTTCTTTAGACAGCATAAAAGATAATCATACACATGGACCTCACCAGATGGAATACACAGAAATCAAATTGACTACATCTGTGGAAAGAGACGATGGAAAAGCTCCATATCATCAGCCAAAACAAGGCCAGGGGCAGATTGTGGAACAGGCCATCAGTTGCTCATATGCAAATTCAAACTGAAGCTGAAAAAATATAAACAAGTCCACGAGAGCCAAAATATGACCTTGAACTATCCCACCTGAATTTAGAGATCATCAGAAGAACAGATTTGATACAATAAACACAAAGACTGAAGACCAGAAGAGTTGTGGGATGACATCAGGACCATCATACAGGAAGAAAGCAAAAAAATCATTGGGAAGACAAGAAATAAGGAAAAGGTCAAAATGGATGTCAGAAGTGACACTGAAATTTGCTCTCCAGTATAGAGATGCTAAAGCAAATGGAAGAAATGAGAAGGTAGAAGAACTGAACAGAAAGTTTCAAAGGTTAGGTCGAGAAGACAAAGTCAAATATTACAAAATATGTGCAAAGATCTGGAGTCAGAAAACCAAAAGGGAAGAACACACTCAGCATTTCTTAAGCTGGGGGAACTAAAGAACAAATTCTAGCCTCAACTTTCATTATTGAAGGATTCTCTGGGCAAATTCTTGAATGATGCAGAAAGCATCAAAAGGAGATGATAGGAATACACAGAGACACTGTACCAAAAGGAAATGGTTCATGTTCAGCCATATCCAGAGGTAGCATATGAACAAGAGCCAATGATACTGAAGAAGTTCAAGGTGCATTGAAGGAATTGGCTAAGAACATGGTACCATGAATTGATGGAATAAAAGTTGAAATCTTTCAAGAAAGTAAGGCGGCACAGGAGGCTCTCACTCATCTCTGCAAAGAAATTTGGAAGATGGCCAATCAGGCCAACTGATTGGAAGAGATCTGTATTTGAGCCCATTCCAAAGAGAGGTGACCCAATGGAATGCGGAAATCATTGGACAATCTCTTTGATATCCCATGTGAGTAAAGTTTTACTAAAGGTAATACAGAAACCGCTGCAAGCATACATTGACAGAGAACTTCCAGAGGTTCAAGCCGGATTCAGAAGGGAACATGTATTGAAGGATATCACTGCTGATGTCTGATGGATCTTGGCTGAAAGCAGAGAATATCAGAAAGATGTTTACCTGTCCTTTATTGACTACACAAAGGCTTTTGATCATGCGGATCATGATAAGCTATGGATGACATTGCGATGTATGAGTATTCCGGAGCACTTAATTGTACTCATGAGGAATCTGTACCTGGACCAAGAGGCAGGTTTTTGAATAGAACATAGGAACACTGAATGGTTTAAAATTAAGAAAGGTGTGTGACAGGGTTGTATTCTTTCACCATTCTTATTCAGCCTGTTTGCTGAGCAAATAAGCTGAGAAACTGGGTTATATGAAGACAAACATGGCATCAGGATTGGAGGAAGACTCATTAACAACCTGTGATATTCTGATGATCCAACCTTGCTTGCTGAAAGTGAAGATGACTTAAAATACTTACTAACGAAGATCAAAGGTCACAGCCTTCGATGAGGATTGCATCTCAATGTAAAGAAAACAAAAACTCCCCACCACTGGACCAATAAGCAACATTCTTATGAATGGAAAAAAGATTAAAGTTGTCAAGGACTTCATTCTTGTTGGATGAATCATCAACACTCATGGAAGCAGCAGTCAAGAAATCAAACGATGTATTAGGCAAATCTGCTGCACAAGACCTTTTTAAAATGTTGAAGAGCAAAGATGTCAGTTTGAGGACTTAGGTGCGCCTGACCCAAGCCATGATATTTTCAATAAACTCATATGCATGAGAAAGCTGGACAGAGAATAGGAAGACCGAAGAAGAATTGATACATTTGAGTTGTTGTGTTGGAGAAGAATATTGAAAGTACCATGGGCTTCCAAAAGAACAAACAGATCTATGTTGGAAGAAGTGCAACCAGAGTGCTCCTTGGAGGCCAGGATGGCCAAGCTTCAACTCTCATACTTCAGACATATTGTCAGGAGGGAACAGTCACTAGAGAAGGATGTCATGCTTGGTAAGGTGTGGAGGGTCAGAGAAAAAGAAGAAGACCCCTAGTGAGATGGATTGGCCAAGTGGCAGCATCAGTGGGCTCAAGCGTGACAATTGTGAGGTTGGCCCAGGACCAGGCAGTGTTTTGTTCTGTTGTCGGTATCAACTCGAGGGCACCTAGTAACAACAAGGCAGTTATAGTCTCAAAACACATGGCAGTATGATGTTAGGTACTAGTGCTCCTACAAGTGTATCCATTTCATCAGGTGAATAGTCAGTTGGAAGTTTCAGGCACTTTAAGATAAAAATCTATATTGTTGTTGTTGTTATGTGCCGTGGAATCGGTTCCAACTCATAGCGACCCTTGTACAGGGTTTCTGAGGCTGTAAATCTTTACGGGAGCAGAAAACCTCATCTTTCTCCTGCGGAACAGCTGGTCTGAGAGAAGCCCCGAGAGGATCACCCTAAAACGTCCTTTAAACTTGGAACTAAAATCAACTTCCCGATGATCACCTTTCATCCAAATAATAGATTGGTTTCTAATAGAAACACTACCACCCTTGAGTACTGTGCTTCAATAAATAATCAGCTGCATGAGACCAGATAGTCAACATTAACCTTAAAACAAAGCTGAGAAGCTAGGAGGGTCAGGGTAGCTACGTCAATAGAAACAGAACAAAAATAATGGGAATAGCGAGAATGCAGACGCATTGTGAAGTATGTAGCTAATATTATGGAACAAGTTGTATAGAAATTGTTCAGTGGAAACCTAATTTGCTATGTAAACTTTCACATAAAATATTTTTTAAAACCAAAGCATCCACTTGGATGACCGCTATTGAAAAAACACACCAGAAAACAACTTTTGTCAAGTTTGTGGATAAATGGAATTGTAATCTCATCCATTGCTGATGGAAATGTAAAATGGTGCAGCTGCTGTTGAAAAGAGTTTGATGGTTTCTCAAAAATAAATCCTAAAATTGTGGTATTACCCAGCAGCCCCACTTCTAGGTATATGCTCAGAAGACCGGAGGGACTCAAATGCAACAACCCAATGTTCATCAACAGATGAATGAGTAAACGAAATGTTTATATACACATACTGAAATATTACTCAGCCCTAATGACACGTGAGGTTCGGACACATGCTACAGCATGGATGAGCCTTGGAATTATTAGACTGAATGAAATATGTCCAAAGAAAAGCCTTAACTATTGTATGATTCTCCGTAAGTAAACTACGGTTGTTCTAGGTGTCCTCAGTCACTGTTGCCTCATAGTGACCCCTGTGACAGAGGAGAACTGCCTCGTGGGCTTTCCTATGCTATTATCTGTATGGAAGCAGATCACCAGCTCTTGTTCCTGCAGAGCCATTGGGTGGGTTTGAACCACCAACCTTTTGATTGGCAGCTGAGTGCTTAACTGTTGAGTCACCAGGACTCCCATATCTTTCTCACCTTACACTTTTTCCTTTCTCAGGTCAAGCAGCTGGTAGAAATTCATGGTTATTTTTTGGTTGTTCAGGAAAGAAATAATCCAACCTTCCTGTTGGTAGGTGGTGGCTGTTGGTGGCTGTATGCCGTGGAGTCAGTTTTGACTCATAGCGACCCTATACAGGGTTTCCGAGGCTGTAAATCTTTATGGGAGCAGAACGCCACATCTTTCTCCCGCGGAACAGCTGGTAGTTTCGAACTGCTGACCTTGCAATTTGCAGCCCAATTTGTAACCACTACGCTACCAGTGCTACTTAGAAGAGAAAAAGATAATCATAGAAATTTTGGTTTGATGTCCCTTTAGACCTAGCAAGAGCAGACTATCTGTGACCCAGATAAAATAATTTGAAATTACTTCAAAGTAGTAAGTTTCTAATCTCATTCTCAGGGTTAAAAAGAATCTCAACACAACCAGATGTTTCTGTTGAATGAACTAATTTGAAGCTCAGTTTTAAAGAATTCTTTTAAATTATTTTTAGGTTTAATATTAAAGACTTAAATGAATGTGTTGCTTGTATTTTAACTAAAATTATTGCAGTTAAAATGTGATTTTCCAAGCAGTCAGCTTTAACAGAGGGGTAGATTATTCTGATTCTTCCTTACAGTGATTGTTGAGCCATTTTGTTGTTACTCCCGAGTGAAGTGCATAGTGGTGCTGTGCATTAATGTCATTGGTTTTGTCACACTATCTTACTAAGCAGTAGTTCATACACAGCCAAAAATAGTGTCTGTTCTGAGGAGCAGCAGCAACACGGCTGTATGACTCATGTCTTCAGTTGCTGGGCTCGTGGAGCGTTCCTCAGGCTGTGTGGTAGCAGCTGGTGCAGCCCATTCTGTTGCGGCTCTGACAGTGAGCCATTGTGTACCAGGACACTGCCCTGACACTTTTTCTGAGTCTTGTAAACAGGCATTTGTGTTTGCTGGGCACCGTGAAGTGTATACAGTCTCCTAAGCTTTTGATGGTGTCTCTGGAGCTCAGTGCTTTTCTCAGTTGTGAGGTTGGGATAGGGTATGGAAGATGCATTTAGTTACAGTTTCAGAAAGGCTTTTAGAGTTTCAAAGTTAAATTTGGTGCCTCTTGTTTCTCTCTCTCTCTTTTTTTTCCCGTTTGGTCTAATAGGTACTATAATGTTGGACACTAGTTGAATTACGAAAGATCATTTCAAACAAAGCTACTCAAATTAGAAGGGGGAAATATTATTTTCTCCCCTAAATTCTCATGTTTCACTTACAGTATATGTTTCTCTAAATAAGGACAGAAGGAATCAGAGATGCAGAGGAGACTGAATTTGGCTTTGGTTATCTTATGTAATAGAAGTATCTCCTGTTCACAGTGCTGAATCACTTGAAGTGAAATTATCCATTAAATAGCAGTTTCATAAGATGATGAGTGGGTTTACCTACCTTTTAATTTATACTCAGAAGTAGAAAGAGTAAACATTATGAATCCCTATAATTAAATTCTGCCAGGTATCCACTGAATTAGTGTGGTAAGTTAACAGCATTCAGTATGCTCTCTTTCCAAATTGTGATTGGTCTATTCTACTCCAAATCAGCACTGCAAGTATGGAATGCATTGCTTACTGTGTTGATCCCATTTCACTTCCTGTACTTGAATAAAGGGAGCTCTGAGCAACATTGGCGTTCCTTTTGGATCTTCATTTTCTTTCATAAAAAGGCAAGAAACACATTTCTAAACATAATATTTCCAATTCTAATATTATGAAGTTATCTTCTAAGTGACTTTTTAAAACCTAGAAAATGATTAAAATGTCATCATTTTTTTTCATATACTTTTTATGTCATCACTATTATTTGACTATATTTCTTTGAGTTTTAGATACAATAGAGAACTCTATAGAAACTAGGTTTTTTTTCTTCCAAGGACTAAGTTACAATGTATTACATTCTTTAAAAAAATATTTTGTCTGTCATGGTATATTTCATTTTGAAAACACCTTTTTCTAGCTGTGTTTATGCATAATTTTGAAAGGTTGCATTCTAATATAATTGAAATGTTGTGTTCTCCAAGCTCTCTCAGAAAGTGTTAAGTAGGTACCAAGTACCACTGGCATTTGCTGAGGTATTATTATGGACTGTAGCATATATTAGCACAGCAAACTCTGAGGTCTGGTCTGACTTTTTAGCATGTATTAACTCAGCAAACTCTGAGGTCTTGTTTGAAGTTGAGATATACACTTAGTAGCTTACCTAAGGCTATACCAGAAAGTGGCTTGACATTTTGGGCTAAGACCTGTAGTGGCTATAATTATTAGATCTACTTTCTTTCTCCTTCCTTCCATGATTAGTTGAATGTGTATGTGAACTTCAGATCCCTAGCAAGACTGCTGGACCTCTGCTCAACATGGGTGCTTAACGAACCATTCCTTTTCCTCAGGAACAGAGAGCCTTGGCTTCTAAGGAGACAAAGAGCTAAAGTTACTAGGAAATCTTCTGTCTTCAGATTGAAAGAAAAGAATGTTAAAATAAGGAATCACGCTGTTTCTGTCCACATTCAGCTATATATCGAGTACCCCGTGTGTACAACACATGCTGCTCAGTGCTGTGAGACATGCAAAGTTAAATAATGTGCTCTCACTAAAATTCTGAGCAGAAGCTAGGAAGTCAAACTGAAGCTTTTCTTAGAATTTGTGGAAGTTAGAGTTCTGGTATGGCTCTCTAGGACCAGCACCAGACTGTTAACCGGAAGGTTGATGGTTCAAACCCAGCCGCTCCTTAGAAACCCTAGGCAGGGTCAGTATGAGTCGGAACCGACTCGATGGCATGTAATGATAAGCAGAAATTAGTAGTAGATGAAACTTAGCTGAATATTGTTATTAACTCCAAATTAAATTTAAAAAGAGTTGTTGAGTTGGATAGGTACATGCTGAAGAGCTAGACGCATTGGCAGTATCTCCAATCAGAGTAGAGGGCTGCTGATCCTCGAGGTTAGATCAAGCTGTCTCTGAGGAGTCTCACTGGTAGAACTTTCTTACAACTTTCTTACTTTCCTGAGGCCATCTGGTCTTCTGCTTGGCAGGTCTAGAAACTATTTTGAAAGTGTTTCTAGGGTTGATCACACCCAGAGCTAATAATTCTTACTTCCAGACTCAAAAGAGGCAGTTATAGAAACCAAATGGACTGTTTTCTTCCTTTACGAGGGGTGGTCATGTGCATCAAAGGATGCCTTAGCACATGCTTCCTTAAGACAATGTCTGTGGCAAGGGCTTGCTTAGTGAGAGTGAACTAAAAGCAGAATGAGTTCGTTTGGTAGATTGTATCATCAAACTCTCTATGCTAAGAGACTGGGTTCTTAGGCCTGTGAACTGGAAAACCTCTGGAGGCAAAGTCTTGTTCTTTGTCCTACCCATCTCTATGTTTCTAACATCAAACTAATAAATACCTCCTTTTTTTTTCCTGCTACGAACTTTCTTTTTTTCCCCATTCCAGGTATAATCTGGTTGGTCAGATGCATTTCATTAGACTCATTAGATTCACCCTGAGAGCCTGTCTTAGGGGTTAGATCAGCCATCAGGAGAAGACAGACAATCACTGGTAAAATCAGTAAGGCATATGTCTCTGTAAGTTTTGCTTTCTAGTTTATTCTAGTGTAAATCCACTTTCCATTTTAAAAATAGAATTAAAAATATTATGCATCTCGTTAGTTGTACAGACTGAAAGGAATCTTAGCTGCTTTAGTCATTAGATCATAAGCCAGGCATAAGTATTTCCTGGAAACAAGATCCCTCAATTGTAGATGACAACAGTGAAACCTGTTTCGTGTGAGTCCGTGAAGAAGGAGCTATTCTGAGTAGTTTAGTTGTATGTATAACTCAGAATTTACCCATCTGTTACAAACTCCTTGACTCTAGTAATGATCTTTCTGATCCTTCTTAAAATAGTCCATAGTTTTCCTACCTTATAAAGCAAAAAAGTACAAGTGTATTATTAAACCCAATTTAGTGCTTGTGAAGAACTTAGGTTTTTAGTGTTCCTGCTTGTTAGTACTAACTGGCGTCTCCTTTTCTAATTTGCTGTTTCTATTCTGTTTGTGAATATCGTAGTACAGTTATTATTTAAAGTGTCATGCAACATTTTTGCATTATCTGTATTTAACAGGTCTGTTTGGCTGCTCAGTCTGTACAAACCATACTTTTTGGATTCTTGGTAAAGTGATGCTAAACTTTATACCCTTTCTCATGATGATTTCATAGGCAGTATTCGAGTTATTTTTCACAAGGTCGGTGGTTCAGACCTACCAGCTGCTCCTCGGAAACCCCGTACAGGCTTGCTAGGAGGTGAATAGACTCAACGGCCCTAACAAGAGCAACAACCTTCTAGTTATTTTATGAAAAAAGTGCTAGAAAAGTGTCAAAATGGTGTCATTTGGAATTAAAACCTTTTTCCATGTGAAATCTATGTCTAAGCCTTTATCTTATCAGACTATTTAAAGCTTGTTCTCTTAGTGGCACAAATATGTGTCTCAAGGTTATAATCAACTTGTACCTGTCTACATGGTAAACATTTTTCATAATGTTGTTTTTAAGTGTGACCGAGGCAGTTCCCACTCATAGCGACCCCTTATACAGTTTTCAAGGAGCAGCTGGTGGGTTTGAACCACTAATCTTGTGCTTAGTAATCCAGGGCTTATCCTACAGCACCACACCAGGACTCCTTTATAATATTAGCTGGTTACAAATGACTGCCTTAGTAATTGTCTTCCACACTCAGAAATAGTTCTTAGTTTTTAAGTGTTATTCACAGCTGTGGTTTTAGTCCATTCATTTCCCTTTCCTTATAGCACTGGTAGTGTAGTGGTTACAAGTTGAGCTATTAACCTTAAGGTCAGCAGTTTGAAACTACCAGCCTTTCCGTGAGAGAAAGATGAGGCTTTCTGCTCCTATAAAGATTCACAGCCTCGGAAACCCTATGCAGGGTTGCTATGAGTCGGAACCGACTCCATGGCACACACACCCCCCCCCCCCCCCCCCCCCCCAGTGGCACTTCTTGACTCTATCCCATATCTTCTTCCTTACCTGTGCATACACTGTCTTAATTGTTCCCCACTAGACTGTAAGAAATTATTAAAGTTACTTCATTCACTTCTTTCATAGATATGGAAACAGAGACCCAGTTTTCCTCTAAGCCCCCTCTTTGATCAACGGGCTTACATATGTGGAGACTGTATTTTCACAACGTAAAGCAGCGACAGAGTAGACAAAGGTTATAACTATAAGTTGAATTGTCCTTGGATACACTTAGTGTCCCTGGGTGAATTTCAAAACTTAATAGGAAATCTGATGAATCTAGGATATGCAGCTAATCTGTTATCTCTTTATAAATCCCTGGGAAATTTTGATAAAGACTCTGTTCTTGGCTGCCAATCACCTAAAAACTAAATTATTTACCTTTTACCTGAGCTAACTGTAGTTGTTCAGGTAATCATACATGAAAATTTAAGTATATTATAATCTACCCATATAATTTCTGAGTTTTTTTAAAGTAAAGGTGCTTTTTAATAGTATCATAGGAAGAAAGTTTTACAGCTAAAGACATTGGGATTTGAGTCCCAGCCACAAGTATTTGTGTGAATAGTGTTGTTCAGTAAGAGTCCAGCCCCATCTCTGCCTGTAAATGAGAAAGGTACCAAGGTAAAGCCAAGTGATGAGAGATAGGAAACGTCTCTAACTGTTTTTTATATTTGAAAAGTGTTTTCTTTTGTATTACTTAAAATATTTTTAACAGAAATGTATGTATCTAAAAACAAGATTATGTAATTTATGTTTTGATTATTTAGATATTATCACAGTTTATCAGTCTAATAGTGATCTGTTATTAACATAAGTTAAACTAGCATGTCTAGAAGCTAACTGTTAGTTGAATTGTTTTTGCTGTATTTATGTTAGAACCTTATATGGTTGGTTATGTGCCACGGAGATGGTTCCAACTCATAGCAATCCTGTATAGGGTTTCTGAGGTGGTAAATCTTTACAGGAGCAGAAAGCCTCATCTTTCTCCCACAGAATGGCTGGTAGTTTTGAACTGCTGTCTGACTTGTCACACTATGCTACCAGAACTCCTTATAGATAATACATATTTAGAAATTGTATTATAGAAAGTGATTTTTTTGTTGTTAACAAAGGGAACTCTATTTTATCAAAGAACATTAGTAAATTGTCTTTAATCTTCAGACTATAGATGATGAAGTATGGTGAGTTCATAGGTTATCCTGTTGAAGTAGCTAATTGTCTTTTATAGAAATACAGGCTGATACCACTCTTGGCAGTTTTCTGTCCAATAATGTCTTCATTTTTTAAAATACATGTTTATTGACAGTTGAATGGAAAATAGATACTAGACTTCTAAGGAACCATTGAAAATACAAGTTTAATAAAAGATGATATTGTAATAGAGTAAGACTCCCACAGTTTTTATGAGGATTTGTATTTGAATAAAACTTTCGAAGCATAACACTGACTTTATGAGAAGTCCAGCAATATCTGTAGATCATTTAAGATTCTTAGTAGCCATATGTAATCTGCTTGACTCTTCAGAATATACTCTGACTAGGATTAAGAGCATCACAAAATAGATATACAATAGAAACTTGAGGCCTTCCTTTATCGGAATATGTGTTTTGTTTATTTTTAATAGGACACAACATCTATTGAAAAGATGTCAAACTGTTGTGAAGAAATGTAAGTATGAACGTGAGCTCTCTAGTATTCCTGTTTATAGACGGGAGCAGATGGTCATATGACAGAAATGGGTTCATAGAGAGGGAAGATCACACCTTGGTTGGAGGCCTGCACTCTATAAGCATGCCCCAGACTTACAGTAGGAGTCTTCTAGCCTTAAGAGTTTTCAAACAACAAAATACCAGTAATTCTTGTTCCTTGTCTAACTACAGTAACTTAAATTATTTGTCCTGAAAAATACATCAAAAGAGATTTGCTACTGAGTTGTTGACACACTCTCCTCTGCTTCAGAAGTTGCCTTAGGTTGATTGACGACACAGATACAATGTCTGTTATCCCGAGTTAAAAACTCAGCTGCATGCCGGAGTGGGAAAAAAAAAAGCTGTATTTGTGATGCTGGGACACAATTCATCAGAGTCCAGTAATGGCTCCCCAGCCAGCCGGCATTGTTTTAGCTGACTGAAGCACACCGTGGGAGTGCTGTCTTTCACTAATAATGCTGTCTTCTGTAGATCAAGGCCCCGAAAGCCATGGCAGCAGACCTTCTCAGAAGTTTTTGGCACACGTTGGAAGATCCTGTGGTTCATTCCTTTCAGGCAGAGGCAGCCACTGCGAGTTCCCTACCACTTTGCCAATCACGTCTAAACAGATGGATGGTGGGCACAGATGGGTCCTCCGTGCTGGAAATGCGTTACAGGTTTTATGATAATAGAACGATGACAGTCTTCAAGTCAATTAAAATCCACCCACCAATCTTAGGCATCACAGTGGGCCCCCGGCTTTATTTTAATAGTGGTCTTGATCCTGTTGTGGGATGAATATGTGATCTATATTTAAGTGTTAGAGCATGTTTACTTTCAAATTAGCTTTCCACAGGATTTCTTCAAATGCTTTTATGATTCAACTCAAAGGGAAGTGGTTGGGATGAAATCAGTGTATATAATAGATTTTAATTCATGGGAAATTTCAGGATGTTTACTTGAATATAATTCTCCAGGTTTTACAAAAGTTGCTATACCTTCTTATATTATGTGCAAAATTGTCTCTTCTAATACAGTTTAAAAGACTCAATACTTTTTATATGTGCTGCAAGATTTTTTAAAAATGCAGCCAAGGAGTGAACAACATCAGAAAGGGCCATGTTTCCCTAGAAGTCCCTCTCTGGTGTCCTCTCCTTTCCCTCTTCATTGAAACCAAAATCAAAAGACTGTTAACACGAAGCACCAACTACTACCTTCTTTTAAAGGAAAAGGGAAAGTGTGTCTCAGCATTAACCCTCCCATTTCTTCCCCTGTACTGTTGTTACTGATTGTTGTTAAAATATTTGCTCCGAGGAGAAATTTGGGACTCGTGGGCATGTGTTCCTATTTGACCATAAGAGAATTTGCAATAATTCTACCTATACCTTTTTCTAACACAGTTATATTAGAATGCATATGTCTTTAAAATGCTAGTATAGCTAGATGATATATCATGTACAGTATAAAAAGGAAGGTTGTCCTTTGAGAAACTTTTATTTACATACTAGTAGATGTAAAATGACATGTTGAAGGTTTATGTATCATAGATCGTGGCCAACTTAATACAGAAACATTTTTATGGGAAATTACTGTTAAAAGTAAGTATAAAGCTTTTGTGTACCCATAATTACCCAAATTGAAATTACATTTTAATTGGCCAACCATTATTTGGGTTGAGAGACCTTTTATTAGAAGCTAATGTTAGGAAATGATCATGAAATAAGACAACATAATGGTCTATATTTCTTGTTAGCTGCACAGAGTTAAATTGCTAATACTGATGGCCTCTTGGAAAGCATAGGACATTTGTGTGAAAAGAGATTTAGCATTCCTTGAGAAAAAATTCAGCTTTTTATATTTTTTTTTTCCATTAGAATACTGCAAAATCTATTTATATATATTTTACTTTAAATATATATATACTTCCAGTATTTTCACTTGAAAAGAAGATTAAAGGAGGCTACTGTTCTTGGAGCGTGTGAATAGTTTACTTCCAGTTAATTTTCACTTTAGGGAATCACATTTGGAAAATCATGAAGCTGAAGGCTACCATGGTCAGATTGTACTGTGACTAGATCTTTCAGAAACTGTAAATATCTAATAAAATATTCTGAACTAATACAGTGAGCTCTTCTCAGAAATATTAGCACCCATGCTACTCATGTTCTGATGATTGTAATGCTTTATTACCAAAAACAGGCATGGCAGATGAAAGTATTTATTGGTGCTGATAAGATACATAGTAAATTTAGTGTTAAGAATCTGTTTATAACGCTTAATGAAACACAGAGTTAGTATGTTTGTGTCAGGTATAAATAGGTTGAGATTCATACAGTTTAACGTTGACCAAATTTGGCCTGGGGACAACCAATATGTGTAGATATTGTAGATAGATACTAGTTTAATGCCTTCTGGTGTATACATTCTTTTCAAATGAAGACCTTGAGAAAGCAGTTGGGCCAAGGAAGATTCCTTAAATTGCGGTGTGGATATACCTGTGCTTCATGTAATAGAAGCCCCCTTGAAATGTACTGGGGAGGTACAAGGTGCTAGCCTGGGTCTCGATAATGAGATGCAAAGGTGGGCCTTTCCCCACGCTATGAGCTTGTGTTGTACCCTCTTAGATTCACCTCCTCTAGGACACATTCGTTTCCCTCCTGGTTTTTCTTTACACTTTGTGGCCCTGATCCCCTCCTGCCTGGTTCCTCTCAGTTATTCCACTACAAACTAATGGACCAGGCAGGCCATGTGCTTGTTTTGTTTGAATGGCAGAAATGCTACATACAAATGTATCTATGTAAGAATCTACATGAAAGTATATCTATATGTATTCATATTGTACCTTACAGCGTTGTTCCCAAATGAGCACACCCAACCCTATTGTAGGACTTGTAATTCTTGTTACAGAGCAACCAAAGGGCACTTTCCTAGGCGTGCCTAAACTCCCGTGTCCCTTCTGTGTCCTCTTTTGGCTAGTTGAAGGAATCATCCTGCCTTGAAAGACATTTACCAGCCCATAAGTGCATGTATAGCCCAATTCTAAAAGTCAGAAGTACAAATTGAGTAGAATTATATGTACAAAAATGTAAAATTTTATGAAAATGGATGTCTCTGTATGATGTCAGTTTGTAGTTCATAAGCAAGTGGTGCCTGTTTTGCATATTCCTACTCATTTTTTTTTTAACAAGCAATCCCAAAATTAGATCAAAGTAAACAAATGTAAACCATTTCATGTATTTTATGGTGGACTTTATATTGGAAAATTAATTGCTTAGCATTCTGTGAACGAATCTTAATGTTAATATTACCAATTTATTATAAAACACAGAAATTGATTGTAGGTAAAATGGCAGGCAGTAGCTGCTGTCTTAAAATAGCTCATGGTTCTTTCTCTGCTTTTGCTCTTCAGTGTTGTTTTTTGCTCTTTTTAAAAAAATTTTTACCAGTTACATTTGTAGTTATGCTTCAGTAGCAAATTTTAAAATATATTCTTGATAACCAGGAAGACAATTGATTGTTGTAAGTATCAGAAAATAATCGTGACCAGTGACATTACTCACATAACGTGTATGCTGGGCTCGTATGTACATCAGATTTTCATATTAGTGAAGGCATTTATTGGACCAATGGAGGAAAAACAAGGTTTTTCTCTAGATATTTACAAGTTACGCTTGAACAGTTGTAGTTTGTGGTGTTCTTTGCTGCAGATAAAAATGTGTTTATGGGCTTAGTACAGGCTCAGAAATGCTGACACAGGTTACTGCATTCCGAAGCCCTAAATAAGCAATAGACATTTAACTGAAGAGCTCTTCGTGCTTGGTGACCCAAACGTAATTTAGAAATACTAAATGAGCTGATAAGCTGTTATAGGAAAAATACTGTTTGTTCAAGAGTTGTATTAAAAATATTTTGGGTTAACTTAAGAGATACTTAAAACTATAGTTACATATTAGTCTTTATTAATGGAAGAAACCACATTTTACTTTTACTGGTAATGAAGTAGAGAACATAAGCACAGAATTCATTCTGACACCATTAAGATTTCTCTCTGAGTTAACAATGCATTTTTGCTAATGGTTGGATTTGTTTTTCTTCTAAGAGTAGTGGCTAGTTATAGCTACTCTTTATCATACTTTATCAGACCACTTCTGCATAAGTTGTTGTCATTGTTAAGTGCCGTCGAGTTGATTCTGACCCATAGCGACGATCCTGTATAGGGTTTCCAAGGAGAAGCTGGTGAGCTTGAACCACTGACCTTGCAGTTCAGATGGCCTTGCAGTTGGGTACATTAACCCACAACACCATACCAGGTTTTAAAAAATAATACCTTATCCAAGACGTGTTTAGGGTTGAATGCTAATCATGAAAACGTATTGGCAGAACAACATTTCCAGTCAGAAGTGTACCCAAGCTAGATTACAGACACACATCTTTCTTTATGATAGTCATGGGATAGTGGACTGTTAGCACATTCATGGCACAGGTATTACTATACAATCACCAGATGCCTGGCCCTAGATTACAGTGGCATTACTATCATTAGCAGAACTGCTGGTCTTCCCCTAGATTAGTGTCTAGTACCTGACAACTTCCCTTATACTCCATGTGTGGATAGATGGTGTAGCCCACATTTACTAAATACAGGCAGACCTGAAACATAGTGTGAGTTCAGTTCCAGAGCCCCAAAGTAAAGCGAGTATCACAGTTAAGGGAGCCACATAACTTTTTTGATATCTCAGTGAATATAAAAGTGTAATTATACTATTCTGTGGTCTATTGAGAAGTTCTGTTGTGCACTGTTGGCACAGTGGGTTAAGTGTTGGGCTGCTAAGTGCAAGGTTGACAACTCAAACCCACCAGCCTCTCTGCAGGAGGGAGCTGAGGCTATCACCATTCCAAAGAGCAGTTTTACCCTATCCTATAGGAGTCCTGGGGTGGCGCTGTGGGTTAATGAGCCAGACTGCAAAGCTGTTTGAACTGCAAGGTCAGTGGATCAAGCTCACCAGCTGCTCCTCGGAAACCCTATACAGGGACGGCACTTCACAACAACAACAACATAGTCACTTTGAGCCCGAACAGCCACAACAATAGGGTCACTGTAAGTCCGAGTCAGCTCTGGCAGTAGGTTTGGCTATGAGGGTCAGAGTCTGTCTATTAGGTGTGCACAATAGTATTGGGAAAACGTTTGAAATATTGTGAGAATTACCAAAATATATTGCAGAGATAGCAAGTAAGTGAGTACGTGCTGCTAGAAAAAATGGTTCTGATATGGGGTTGCCACAAATGTTGAATTTGGGAAGCGTAATAAAATGATATATAGCTATTTCATTAAATTTTGCTATATCTCCGCTAGCTTGCATATTTCCATTTAGAATTCATTTCGTGAAGCTTTCATGTATAAATTTTAAGTCATATAATAATAGGTGCAAATATTAGATGTTGACCCAACTCTTCTGTAGCACTGTAGTGTAAGCCTTGGACTGCTAACTGAGAGGTTGGTGGTTCAAACCCAGCAGCAACTCCTCAGCACCCCTGCCTCTGCAGGGTCATCATGAGTCAGAACTGACTCAAGGGCAGTTAGCAAAAGCAGCTACTCTAGAAACATGTTATGTATTGGTAAGTGTGGTTAATAAGCAATCGTGTTTGATTAGTAAGTATTAATCATAGAATTAACTAATGAATGGCTGCATTATTGAAGTTCCATGTTGGTAATCTTGTTCTAAGGGTCATCTTCTGAATTTATCTATTATGTGTCACAAGTTTTATTCCGGTCTCTATTTGTTGTTGTTGTTGTTATGTGCCATCGAGTCGGTTCCGACCCATAGCGACCCTGTATAGGGTTTCCGAGGGTGTAAATCTTTACGGGAGTAGAAAGCCTCATCTTTCTCCCGCGGAGCACCTGGTAGTTTCGAACCACTGACCTTAAGGTTCGCAGCCCGATTCGTAACCACTACGCTACCAGAGCTCCCTCTATTTAGCTGTCTTCAATTGGGTTCTAGAATAGAGTACAATGTCTGACAGTAACAGAGTGGAGTTGACTGAAGTAACTAGAATGACTGTTGTTCTGTGTGCCCATCCAGTCAGTATTTAGCATTTCCTCTACCTTTGGAATAAAGATGGAGTAACTTCAGGAAAGTGCCTGTTTTTGTTGAGTTCTTTTGTCATTATTGTGCAATATTTACAGACAAAAAATCTACCACATTTTGGTCAGCTTGTCAGATACTGCAATATTGCCTGCTAGTACTAATTTGAAACAGATATAGCTATGGTATTTAAAATTCTTAAGTCATTGGAATTTAACAGTCTTTGACATTAGATTTTTTTACCATGAAAATGTCCTTTTCCTCTTGTCTCATTAGACAGGACAGATACAAATGTGTAGGGAATAGCCAAAAAGTTGGGTGAGGAGAGTAGGACAAGCTGTCAGAAGGTGGAGAGAAAGGCCAGCTGGAGCCTGCCTTATCAGTGTCTCCACAGCAAGGGTGAGCTTCCGGGTGCAGTTCCTGTGACATCACACAAACCCTCCAACCCCCCGAGCCCCGCTGTAGTCATCATTACTAGTCTGAGCTCTTGGTATTGCCATTTTACTACAATAGCTGTTAATGCACGGAAGCTTTTAGCGTGAGGTGTTTTATCTATGGGATTCATATTGCTGTTTTTCTGCAGATGCCTTTGAAAAATTACTATGGTTTTAAAATAATCATAATTGTTTTGTGAATGTGAAATGTCATGAATCATATGAAACGAGCAGCTACTTATTGTAAAGGAGAAATGAATAGTTTGCCCATGCCTTGATTGAACAAGCTGGGACCTTTTCTATGAGTCTCCTATTGCAGAGAAAAGCTAATAATTGTTATAGAAGTTTATCACCAGTGTAAAAATCAATGGTTTGTTTGTATATAAAGGGTGATTTTCACTTTACAATTTGGGATCTATTGGAGTTCTTGATGTCTTGAAGTTCTTCACTTCTAGAGGTACTTTGAATACCCATAACCTATAATGTAATGCTTACCATAGTGGTTCAACACACCAGTCTCTTTTGCAATTGATAGCTTTATAGTTAAAGACATGAACAAAACAAGAACAAAAATTGTGTTTCGTTTGGTAACTTTGCTTACGTGTTTGAGTACAGGGTTGGTTTGTCTGTAGGCTGTTCACTGAGGGAAAGCTTGTCTGCACATTGCAGCCTCTGTCTTCTTGCCAGTCTGCGTTGGGTGGCATTTTAACCTACTGGTGCCTGAAGTTAGTGTTTTACAACCTCAACAACCGAAAGCGATCCTGGTGCTACTCACTCTCTCATTGAGTGACCTTGTTAATTCCTGTACCAAAGAGCTCCTTTTTTTTTTTAGTTGGTTGAGATTTTCTTCTTATGTCCTTGTGTTTATAAAACAGAATTTAATGTTTTTAGGAATAATTCTGATGAACAGATCTTAGTTTCTGCAAATTAAATTGCTGCCTCAGTTTAATTAGTTTTTAATGTCTCTCCTTTGGATTTTTTTTTTTTTTTTTTTAGGCAGATTAAGTTTGATTATTTTAATATAGCTTGATATTTTAAAAGGTGGGTTAATAAGCTGAAGTTACAAAAGACAATTGAAGCACTTTTCACAAGATCGTTTTGTTTCGTTTTATATCTACTTAAGGATTCTACTTTTATTTCCATAAATGAACTGCAGCCAGCCCTCTGTATCCTCGGGTCCACATCCACTGCTGATTCAACCAACTGTGGTTAGAAAATCCTGGGGGAGGGAGCAGTTGGTGGTCAGAGCAATCCCTCGGTGGCTAAGTGGGGGGTGTAAAGTGCTATTTGCATAGCGTGTTCATTGTATTGGGTATTATAAGTAATGTAGACATTTAAGTGTCTGTGAGTCGGCTACATGCAGATACTGCTTCATTTTATATTTTATGTAAGGGACTTGAGCGGATACCGAGGGCTAACTGTATACAGCTATTTTGGGCCCATTAAATGAGTGCTGAAACAAAAATACTAAAATAAAAAGTTAAGGGTCCATTCTGATGACAAATCAAAACTGTGTGTGTGCAGTCCTCAGTGACATTGCCATTTTTCTGTTTTGCAAATAAAAATAAAATTAAAGTACTTTCTGTATATACTTTCTCGATCTTCTTTGCAGTATATATATATACATCTAGTGCAGCTGTATACCTTGGAGTCCTGGTGTGGTGCTGTCAGATCGGCACTGGACTGTTAATCACAAGGTTGGTGGTTCAGACCCACCAGTCACTCCTTGGGTCTCTATGAGTCAGAACTGACTCGATACCACTTAAACAACAATAGTCTGTACCTATGAAGTCATCTTTGATGTTTCAGCGCATACTCTCCCAAGAGTAAATGCAAATGTGTTTTGATTTAAGCAAAGCTGCTAGTAGAAAAATCTAACAAAGTCTGCATTGTTACTAACGTGACATGAAAAGTCAGAATAAGATTGCTTTAGAAACAAATTTTGCTTAACGATTCATTTTATAACAGTGGGTGAAAGTACTCAAAATTGTCCATATCTAATACTGCTATGTACACTGTCCTGTCCCTTAAACTCTCAAAACACTCATTTTGTGTCCTTAAACATTCAGCTGAAGTGAATGATCAGGACCAGAAGAATGCAGTGTACATGTGTTGGCAAAGTTGACAATCACTTTTGAGAATGCTATGCATTGTTTTCAGTCAACCTCTTTTTGAGTGTAGATTCGGTGTATGTTGAGTGTACATTCAGTATATGGTTTTGCAGTGAGTTCTGAATGGAAAAAAAGAATCAAGCTTGAAACTTAGTGAAATGTAACATAGGATCATGTGAATTGTACGGAGAAATCCATCTGTACTTGGCATCCATAGTAAAAGCATAGTTTGTTTGAAAACAAAATGGGACAAAACAATTTTATCTCATCTGTTGACAATAGTTCCATGATTCTGGGTTATTCAGCTTGCTTATGTCCTATTTAAAGTGAATGCAATTGAAGGCAGTCATTTGTTCATGTTTGGGGGATAGTAGAGAATTCACCACTCGACTCCAGCAGAGGTCAGCTGAGTGAGAGCCTAGGACCAGTTTTCACCACACTCCTGTAATAGCCTGCAGAGGACAAGGACAGGGTTGGGGGAGGATGGGACACAGCAGGTCATATGTGTGAGCATGCTTCATGCACTTGAGTTGGTCCTTTTTATTGTCTGTTTTAGCCTTATTGGCACATTTTAATGATTAACCAAAATTTTTGTCAACCCCAAGTTGTGTCTAGCATTATATCCTTAAAATAAAAGATAATCCTTGTAATAGTGACGTGTTCTAGGTGCCATGTGAAGATCTGTTTTCCATATGGCATTTTGCATTTCTTGGACATTTTCCATTCAGTACATAGTTTGTTTAAATGCAAATCCTGTTTTGCTCTCCTGTCTGTTTGTATGAGAGCATTTTTGGAACAGCCCCACTAGTATTTCGAGTGTTAACAGTGATAAAGGAGACAGTTGATGAGAGAGAGGTTGAGAAGGTGGGTGAATCGCAAGTGGAGACCATAAATCCGAGACCTACTTCTTGTTGTGGAGAGTCTGCACTGGTCCTTAGAATGGAACAACACAAGCCGACATGTCTACCTTATGAGCAATGGTATTTTATTTTTAATTTATTCGAATGATTTAGCTTTATTCATGTAACATTTCTATTTTTCTTTGCATATTTTTTAATTTAAATTGTGGAATTTTTACTTCTCTTGAAATGTATTATGTAATGTATTTCTAGAAATCTTATTTTTAAATAAATATTTTTTAAAAAACTGGATCGTTTTGCCCCTTCCTTCCTTGCTTATTAAAATCCATCACAATTGTAGATATCAGCACTACTGGTGTGATGGGGATTTGGATTTATGTTTGTCAACTTTGGGTGATTTTTCTTAAGTAGTAGCTTTGGGCAGAAAAAGACGTCTTTGAAGTGTTAGAAAACTAAGATGTCGTTTTGAAGGTTAAGTTGCACCTGATCCAAGCCACCAGGTGTTTTCTGTCACCTCATATACTTGTGAAAGTTGGACAACGAATAAGAAGAACAAAGAAGAGTCTTTGAATTAACGCTGTTAGCAAAGAATATTAAACATGCGGCGGGCTGCCAGACGAGCAAACAGATCTGTCTGGGAAGGAAAGATGGCTCGAGTTTGTCTCATGTACTTTGGATATGTTATCAGGAAGGAGTAGGATTTCATGCTTGATAAAGTGTGTGTGTGTGTGTGTGTGGGGGGGGGGGTCAACACAACGGAGGAAGACCCTCAGTGAGATGAACTGGCATAGTGGCTACAACAATGGGTTAAAACGTAACTGTTGTCAGGATGAGGACCAGGACGGGTCTCATTCTGTTGTGCATAGAGTCACTATGACTTGGAACCAAACTGACGTCCCCTAACAACACAGCTAGTATCCAGAATATCTTCCCACCATAATCACAAGATTCATTAAGACTCCAAGGAGAACTTAGTATCCATAGTAGGGTGGAAATGGACAAACAATATTCTAGTTCTGTTTATTTGTCTTAGAGCTGACCTAGATAGTTGAAGTCAAATATTTGTTACCCCAGACACTTTCATAGAAATACATTTACTGTGAGGAGTCATTTGCATGCAGCATGATGCAGAGAATTTTAGGTGTACATGTAGGGAGCATTTTAGATCTAAACATACTGCCAGATTTCTAAGATTGCAGCATTTCTTGTCGACAAGTGTCTTCAGCCTCACTAATTTCTTGTACATGCAAGTTAGTCACAAAGGAGCGGTTGATACTCATTTGAATTGGCCAAAAGTATCCATTCTGAAAAGAAAAATAAGTTTGTTTTAGAAACAGTGAAAAGAATAATTGTGGCAGATAGGTTTTATTATTATTTTTTAAATTATTTCATAAATTTTAATGACCAACAAAGTCACATTTTGGTAAATATTCTGGATTAATAGATAAATGAGATAGGAAGGTTGCCGTAAACGGTAAACCATATTCTCTTAGTTAATGAAGCAAATGTGTTGCATCCTGTGAGACTTTGAAGCATTGTACAGTTTTTCAGTTTTCATTGCTCTGATTCACAACAGCGTTTACAGTAATTGTGCTTTTTAAAGTGATGATAAATTAGTATTTGATTCTCAAGCCTCTTGGTTTTAGGACTCCTTTACACTAATGAAAATTATTGTGGGCCCTAAAAAGTGTTTGCTTACGTAGGATTATCAACACTTACTGGTGTGTGGAGGATAAGCACTACGCTGGTAATGGGAACGTCAGTAGTTCAACCCCCGCCCAGCTCTCGGAAACCCTGTACAGGGTCACTATGAATCAGAACTGAATCAGCGATGTGCAACAACACTATTAGAAATGAAAATTGAGGAAAATTTTAAATGTATTTGAACATGGCCCATAACTTAGAAAGAATGTACTTTTATTTAAACATGTTTCTTACACAAAAAAGAATTGGTGAGACCCGTGATTTATGCTTTTTTGCAAAACTCTGGAACATCTGGCTTTTTAGAATAAAGTTGGATTCTCTTACAGCTTCTGAACCCATCAGTTGCTTTGTGCTATTTTGGTTGAAGTATGCGGAGAAATCAGATCTCCCGAAAATATGTAGTTAGAGTATTTTAATAATCTCTTTAGAGACCTGTGCACATTCTTATTTGATACTACATGAAAAGAAGGGGTAGTTTCTTAATGTCTATTTGCAATATGGAATCTGAAACAATACCCAGGAGCCTTTTATAATAATACATTAAAATCCATCGTTTCATCTGCTCTGAGAAGTTCCTTTACTGATACATGACTTTGTGACACTTACTGATCTTTGAAAAATGTTGGAGTTAAGTAAATCTTCCCAGTGTTGATGTATCTCATTATCTAATATAAAAATTGAAATTCGTATCATAACCGATCTTGTCAGAAAAGTAAATATTAGCAATGAAACTAACAATGGCAGATAACATTTTTCAAAATTCTCATTTTCACTTGACACCTTACATTTGATCATTGACTACTAGATTCTGGGCCCATGGAGATTTAAAGCCTCGGAAACCCTGTACAAGGTCACCAAGAGTTGGAAGCAACTCTTGATACCAGATACCATCCACTTGTTTTTCTTGAAGAGTCAGGTTCACTTCACTGACCTTTGAGAAATGCTTGCCATGTATTCAATTCTGGGAAAAGTATTGTCTTTTTTTTTTCAAGTGAACAGTGTTCATGAAAAACATGGTTAGTTCAGCTTGCAGGTCCAATCGCCACAGTAGGTGCTTTGCCTCAAGAACAAACCCTCATTCTTTGGAATGCAGTTGGAGTGCCTTATGTGTGGCTCCCACTCTGTCAAACAGCACTTAAAACACAAGGATCACATTCTAATAAAATTTAATAATCGCAGCTTCCTGAAGGACATGAAGCGAAATCGGCTCGTTGTTCTCCGTTCAACCTGAAGTTTGATCAAATCAACTTAATTGGGTTCTGTTTGGGGAGGAGAGCATTTGGGAAAGGGCAGAACTGAGTGTGCATTTAAGACTGGATTTGATAAGTAGAAAGAAAGATCAGCTTCTTGAAAGGAGGATTTGTATGTTCCGGATTCTGAGTACTTAAAATACAACTGTCTTCCAGATTCACAACTATTTCGTCTTGTTATGAAGAGACGAAAACTAAAAATAGAAGATAGTGTTGTAAGACTGCAAAATCATTTGAGAAGCTGCCAGATACTGTAGAAGAGTAAATGTATCCAAAGACTGACCAATTATCCATGTGAGCAGCAGTTAGATTAGTGTGCAGGGGCAATTGGAGGGAAAATTGGGCCCTGTGGACATCCAGCTGAGCAAACAGGACTGAGGAAGGATGGAGGATGTGTGTTAGTTTGAAGGGAAAAAAATCTAAGCTTACTTAAAAACAATATTTATCAGTCACAGCACATTCTTTGTATGTCCTCTGGTTGCCTAGTGTTTTTCAAATGATCCCTCTTCAGACAAAAATCCCTCTGCTTAATGATCAAACATCCAAATCACAATGTGTTTTACATGTAAAAATAAAAGCCACAATAATTCAGGAAACAGGGAATTTTGAAATAGATAAATCCAAACATTCAGATGCTATTGTAGATAGGCACTTAAGTAGGTCTTCAGTTGTAAATTCAATTCTGACAAGGCCTGGGTGATATTGATCCTCTGTGTTACTGAAATCTATTATGTTTCTAATTAACAGTGCTCCCTGAATCTAACTTGTGATGATTCTTGGTGGTTATTGTTAGCTACCATCCAGTTGATTCCCAACAGCTGTCCTCTGTACAACAGAATGAAACACTGCCCAGTTCTCTACCATCCTCACGGTTACTGTGTGTGAACCCTTTGTTGCTGCCAGTGTATTAACTGGATATTTGCAGCTGTTTCTTGTCCCTTTGAGTTATGGCCCATCGGCAAATGAAGGTCCCGAAAGCTTTGCTCCATCCACATCATGAAGGTTGACTCTGCTTAGAGGAGACAGCTCTTCCCCAGTCATATTTTGAGTGCCTTCCAACCTAAGGGGCTCATGTTCCGTCACTATATCTGACAATATTCTGCAACTATTCATAAAGCTCTCAGTTGCTCACCTTTCAGAAGTGGTCCGCCTTTCTTTCCAGGCCTGCCCTAGTCTGGAAGCTCTGCCCAAATATGTCCACATGGATGACCCTAGTGATGGTATGGTTTCCATCGTTACAGCTACACAAGTCACCATGGTACAACAGACGGACAGACTAGTGGCAGGAACTAATGCATGTGGAGGTGTTACAGTTCCACATTGTTGCATGGATAATCCTTGGTAAATAAGTAACAGCCTTCAGGTTAATGAAATATGTTCTATAAATCGTCTATGCTGTGCAGCTACAGGCCAGAAACCCCTGATTCCTTGGAACTGGTTCATGGTTTAGTGGCAACCGGAAGTAACGCATATCAGAGTTTTGGTGGCTGCACTTCTCACAACTCGGTGCCTGAGTTAACCGTCTCTGTGTCATAGTATGTAATTCAATTTGTATACAGCTGGATTCTATGTGCGAACATTTTAAGGGTCTTTGTATGTAAGATCATGAAGAATATATGTAGTTTCCATGTAATGTGGTTGTCTGGCATTTGTACTTGAGTTGCCGTTGTCGTTAAGTGCTGTCAGGTCAGTTGTGACTCATAGTGACCCTGTGCAGGGATTCTGGAGACCGGCTGGTGAATTTGAACTGCCAACCTTGTGGTTTAAACTCACCTTGCAGTCAAGTGCTTATCCTACAGCACCATACAGGATGAAAACTCTTCATCCTGTATTTGAGTGGTTAAGTGCCATGGAATGTTCTGACTCAGTGGCTCTGTATAAGTTTCTCAGGCTGTAAATCTTTACAGGAGCAGAAAGCTTCATCTTTATCCTGCAGAACCTCTAATGTATAGGATTCCTGGTGTGGTGCTGTGGGTTAATGCACTGGACTGCAAAGTGGCTTTGAATCGCAAGGTCCACGGTTCAAGCTCACTGGTTGCTCCTCGGAAACCCTATGGGTTAGAACCGACTTGACAACACTTAACAACAACAAGCTTAATATAGGACTTATGGTGTAGCACTGTGGATCAGCACCGGACTGCAAACCACAAGGTTGGCAGTTCAAAACCACCAGTAGCTCCTTTGAAATGCTATATAGGATTGCTGTGAGTCAGAACTGAAACAACAGCACTTAACAACAACAGTTGGAAAGTGATACTTTCCTATTTTCTGAACAGATTTCACTGATCATACTTTCTGTTGTTGCTAATTGCCTTCAAGTCAGGTTTGACTCATAGCAACCCTGTATAGTGTTTCCAAGGCGTGACTGGTGAGTTTGAACCACTGACTTTGTGGTCCAAACCGACCTTGCAGTCTAGTGCTTTATCCCACAGTCACACCAGGACTCCATTATACATCTAGACCTAGCCTCTTTGTTGCTGGAAGATTTTGAATTTCTAGTTCAGTGGTGTGGTGTGTGGGTTAATGCACTGAACTGCAAGGTCAATTTGAACAGCAAGGTCAGTGGTTCAAGCTCAACAGCCGCTTCTTGGAAACCCTTTTTAGGGGTGCTGTGAATCAGAACCGACTTGATGGCACTTAACAACAACAACTTGTTATGCAAGAGTGCAGCGGTACTGGCCTTCAAACCACAAGGTAGGCAGTTTGAAACGAACGTCTTTTATGACCCAGCATATGATGCACCCTATAGAATGCTTACTCTATGCTGGAAAGGAAGGTGTATTCTGGTTTGGGGTACAGTGTACTGTCAGGGTTAGTTAGTGCAAATTGAGTGTTCAGGTCTTCTATTTCGTTAGTGATGGTCTCTTAGTTCTAGGTTATTACTATCTTCAAGTAGCCACAAAGTTTATTGTTGAAACATCTGTTTCTCATCTTAAATACTTCAGTTTTTTGCTTCATGTGTCTTAGAGTTCTGTTGTTAGATGCATATAGATTTATATTTGCTTTCTCTTTCTGATTGTATCAAGTAGTAATTAGAACATTGTACTGTTAGACTTAAGAGATGTGTATAGGACATAGGGGTGCAAAAGTTATATCTTCTTTTGCTAAATACTCACTCAGATGCCACCCTTCTCTGCCACTTCTTGTGTTACATTCACTGGGAGGCTGGGGGTGGTGGGTTCAGAAGACTGGCACCAGACCTTTCAGCAAACTGAGAGCATTCTGTGGCATTGCTGTGGGCGGGCCTTACTGTAGGTCTAGGTTAGAGCAGACCAGCTCTGTACTGAGTACATGCTGTGTGCCATGCAGAGAACTTTACAGGTGTTTTCTTCTCTGATGAAAACCATATTGTAGAACAAGCTTAGGAAATCGCCACTATCATCTCCATTTCACAGATGAGGCAATGAAGCCACTCAGCTGGTTGCTCAATAAATGGTGGAGCCCAAGTTCAGACCCAGTTGCAGTTTTGACCATGGGTGCTAACTGCTCCCACACTGGCATTTGGATGTTGGTCAAGTTTACCGATGCTAGGGGAGAGTTTCTATCTCCAGCATCTTCCTCAGTACGGATGAGAAAGTGCAGTGTGCTGCTAGACAGAAGCCATCGTCAACCAGATGTCTCGTTTTCCCCTCTGAGTCTTCTTAAATGTAGGGTCCTATGATTCACCCACAAATAATAAATATGGTTTTGTAGAGCTCATTAGGAGTTCCTGGGAGGAGCCGTGGTTAATATATTCTACTGCTAACAAAAAGGCTGGGAATGATAGAGAAGAAAGCACTGGGGATTAGTAGTCCCATATGGAATTGAACAATTCTCCTTCAGTCCAACAATTGTAGTCTAGAAGGGTTCATTTAGCAAATGGCACCCAGATTTTCTCTTCTGGTTTTCCAGAGACACTTGGAAGTTTTGTTTGAACACAAGCAACAGCCCTGGGTGGCAGCTGTTGGCAAATACCGGTGGTTTCATGGCTTTGGCCCTTTAATATATTTTTCTTCCTCGCTGTGGAAAACACATCCTTCATCAACTTTAAAACAGAGTACCACTTTAGAGGGCCGTTCTGGCTGTCTTTTCTAATTGTGCTGTGGTCCAGGCAGACTGAGTGAACAAAAAGAAGAGAAAGGGGAAGCTGTTGGCAGTTACCTGCAACTTTGTCTCCAAAAAACCCCAACAACTGAAAAGCACTCACAGCCCTTAGTCTGTAAGGAGAGTGAAGGAGAAGTAGGGTCATAAGGTGACAGCCTCCCTGGCAGCAAGTCTTTCTGCGTCTGCATTTACCCTAAAGGTGAATTTCACAGAGATCTGCATTTACCCTAAAGGTGAATTTCACAGAGATTGGCCTCGTTGCCTCCTTGGCGGCTAACAGTGCTCACGGCAGGTTTACCTGGCTCCCTTGAGGGAGCAGGCACACCTGCCCACTCCTTGTTGAGTGACCAGTCTCTGACACATGCTGCAGATCCCTGGACTGTTGAGCCTTGAGTGGACATTTTCCACGTGTGGCAAGTTGGCCTGGGTGTCAGATGCATGGCCAGTCAGCAGTGAGACCCCCAGTGAGAAATGAAAGTCCTGCTCTTGTGTTTGCTGGAGATTTGAGAAACATAAAAAGCGTTAGGACGCAACATGAGGGAGAGACTTCTCAGGCCGGCAGCAGCTGCAGATGAAAGATGCAAATGCACTTGTAGCCCAATTCACAACTTTGGCTTTTCTTACAACATTCCACTGAGAATCAGAGGAGACAGAACTACAGACTCTGGTGGAAAAGCTGCTTAGTCATTTCCAGCCCTGACACCAAGTTTCTGGAAACATGTGCTGCATGTGGCCCTGATCTTGTACATAAACAAGACGGTTCCCGTGTTCTCTCATTAAACGCTTCACTTCAAACATTCATCGTATCTCCCCTGACAGATCGCAGGAAAGGGACAACATTGTGTTTTATTTCTCTCACTGATGTATTCTTTCCGATTTGCTATCTCCCTAATAACTTATATTGATGGTCAGAATAAAACGGACCCTTTCAGAAATAGTTAATATTGAAGTATTTGAGGAGGCTGTGCAGGCTTTATCAGCTATGGCATGTACTTCTAGAAGAAAACTCGGTCTATAGATTGCTTCCAGCTTGTCCATACATACCTCCGATATCTAAAGACATGCAATCACACATACATACACACACTAAAATGATCCAGTTGGTTTTCTTACTGACATTATCAAGACCCATTATCGGGGGACGTGGAAGTCTCAATTGTTTTATGATTTTTATCTGTGACTGCCTTTAAATGTTGTTTTCTCTTTTTGTTCTCAATTGAAGTCAGGAAACCAACAAAATACCCATTACTTTTCACCTGGCCAGGCCCTTATACATGATAAACCTCATTTGCCCAGTCTGTTTAGAAGATAGTAGAATGCGAAACTGTCTTTTAATTTTCCATTTTTATTTTTAATATAACCATATTATTATTTGTTGTTGTTGTTAAATGATGCTGAGTCAGTTCCGACCTACAGCAACCCTCTATAGGGTTTCAAAGGAGCAGCTGGTGAGCTTGATCTGCCAACTCTGTGGTTCAAACTGACTTTGCAGTCCAGCACATTAACCCACAGTGCCACACCAAGACTCCAACCATATTATAGAAAATCCATATAAAAGCATCACCCTTAACTTTATCCTAAGAGAGATCACAGTTGTTATAGGTGTGTGTCGCTTAACCATTACTCAACGTCTATGATACAGTTTGTGAAACAGAATCCTGTGTGACTTGTATGTTGTGTGAACATGTTATACATGTCTATGTGCTTGTTTATAGGATATACACATACCAAAGTCATCCTGTGGAAGCTACTCTGGTGTTCTATTAGCACCTGGAGCCTCCGTGTTTGCAAACTCACACCTGACATTGGCGAACTCAGGGTGTACCAGCCCTGGGGGAGCCTCATCAGAATTGGAAGTCCCAAGGGACCAAGTGGACTGACCACAGCCCAGTGTCTCCTCGCAGGCACAATCCATGGGCTGGTCGGGCCGGGCATGCGCCAGTGGCAGCCTGGAGAGCTGAGCCCTGGCTGCCAAGGTGCTGCAGCCTGGATGCTGGCCTTGTCTGTTGGCTTCTGCCAAGGAAGCTCACCTCCCACAGAAGTGTATGCCGTCCGACATCGTCCAGCAGACAGGCTGTACAGACCTGTGTTTTGTGTATTTCTTCTTACTCCTTTTTCTGTGATACATAATGTACGTAATGTAACTCACCATCTAAAGGAGCCTGGTAGCATAATGGATTACAAGCGGGGCTGCGAACCACAAGGTTAGTAGTTCAAATCTAATAGTCACTCAGAGGGAGAAGGATGAGACTTTCTGCTCCAGTAAAGACTGACAACCTCGGAAGCCCTCTACAGGCTCAGTATGAGTCAGAACTGCAACCACACACAATCTAATACAATTTTGCATTTTAAAAATTAATTTTGTATCCAAAGCACACATTAATTCTCCAGGCCTCATCCCAGGCACTTATAGATTTCCCACCTTGTCCAACAAGGCTAACTGGACTTTGGGGAAAGTGCTATTTCCCTCATCTCTCTGGAGGGAAACAATGCTTGGTAGGATCTGAATCCACCTGTATCATGTTTCCATTTCTTCTGTTGTTGTTGGTAAGTGCCGTCGAATCAGTTCTGACTCAGAGCAACCCAGGATAGGGTGTCCAAGGAGCAGCTGGTGAGTTTGAACTACCGATCTTGTGATTCAAACTGACCTTGATGACTTGTGCTTTGCCCCACAGTGCTTTAAAAAATGTAAGTACTATGTCACCATTCCAAAAGCCTGCTTACAGTTTCTTCAGCAATGTAATAATTCTTCTCCGGGCAGTCTTCAGACATGTATACTCTTCATTTTTCAATGCCATCTACTGCCGGCTGATCAGGCTCATTACCCTACACTGACTGAAACTGGGACAGTTACTTCAGCATTAACTACAGTCATTGCATGGGTTACATAGCTTGTACATACACAGCAAATAAGACTTGTATTTCCATTTCTCATCATTTGGCCATGGTTGTGCTGCATAGGAATCTGAGGCTGTGTTTCATCTCAGTAGGGTGGTGTGTAGAGATTGTTTAGCAATGTCTGCCATAGACGTAGGAGGGGAGATTTATAGCACACATGGCTAATAGTTTCCATTCCTTGAGATGAGTATTTATTTCAAGTCTGATGTGTGTCACACACTCTGTGTGCATTATCTGATACATTCCTCGTACCAACATCACTCATTACTCCACATGGGCAGTATTTTGTTGATAGGTGCCATCAAGTTGACCCAGAGCCACCCTGTGTGCAACAAAATCAACCCTGCTCAGGCCTGTGCCATTCACAATTGTTTTGTTTGAGCCCATTGTTGCTGCCACTGTCTGTCCATCTCGATGAAGGTCTTCCTTTTTTTTTGGCTGACCCCCTAATTTACCTAATCTGGTGTCCTTCTCCAGGGACTGGTCCTTACTGATAATATGTCCAAAGTACATGCAAGAAAGTCTCACCATCCTCACTTCTAAGGAGCGTTCCAGATCTACACCTTCCAAATAGCTCTGTTTGTTCTTTGTGTCATCCATGGTCTATTCAGTATTCTTCACCAACACCATTATTCAAATGTATCAATTCTCCAGTCTTCCTTATTCATTGTCCAGCTTTCACATATGTATGAGGCAATTCAAAACACTATGGCTTGGGTTAGGTGCACCTTATGATATCTTTGCTCTTTTACACTTTAAAATGGTCTTTTGTAGCAGATTTTACGAATGCCATATATTTGATTTCTTGAAGCTGTTTCTATGAGTTTTGATTGTAGGTAGATTCAAGTAAAATGAAATCCTTGACAACTTCAGTATTTTCTGTGTGTCATGATGTTGCCTATTGGTCCAGTTGTAAGGATTTTTATTGTATTTACATTGAGTTGTAATCCATACTTAAGACTATAGTATCTGATCTTCATTAGTAAGTACTTCAAGTCCTCTTCACTATCAGCATGTAAGATTGTGTCATCTGATTGTTGCAGGTTGTTAATGACCCTTCTTCCATTCTTGATGCCTCATTTTAAATTCATATAATCCAGCTTTTCAGATCATTTTCTAGGCATAAAGATTGAATAGTCGTAGTAATAGTTAGGTGCCATCAAGTTGGCACTGACTAATAGCGACCCTATGCACAGCAGAACAAAACATTGCCCAGTCCTGGGCCAACCTCACAATTGATGCTACCTTTGAGCCCATTGATGCTGTCACTGTGCCAATCCATCTCGTTGGGGGTCTTCCTCTTTTTCTCCGACCCTCCACCTTACCAAACATGATATCCTTCTCCAGTGACTGGTCCCTCTTGATAATATGTCCAAAGTATGAGAGGCAAACTTTGGCCATCCTGACTTCCAAGGGACACTCTGGATGTACTTGTTTCAACACAGATCTTTTTGGTCTTTTGGCAGTCCATAGTACTTTCAATATTTTCCTCCAACACCATAACTCAAATACATGAATTCTTCTATAGTCTTACGTATTCACTGTCCAACTTTCACATGCATATGAGGTTACTGAAAATACCATGGTTTGTGTCAGGCACACCTTAGTCCTCAAACTGACATCTTTGCTCTTCAACACTTTAAAGAGGTCTTGTGCTGCACATTTGCCTAATGCAATACAGTATTTGATTTCTTGATGACTATTTCCATGAGTGTTGATGAGTAAAATGAAGTCTTTGACAACTTCTGTCTTTTCTCTGTTTATCATGATGTTATCAGTCCAGTTGTGAGGGTTTTTTATCCTTTACATTGAGGTGCAACCCATACTGAAGGCTGTGGCCTTTGATCTTCATCAGTAAGTGTTTTAAGTCTTCTTCCCTTTCAGCAAGCAATGTTGTATCACTTGCATATCATAAGTTGTTATGTTCTTTGGATTATTTGCTCAGCATACAGATTGAATAAGTATGGTAAAAGAATACAACCCTGAAGCACACCTTTCCTCATTTTAAACCATTCAGTGTTCACTTGGTCTGTTCAAATGACTGCTCTTGGTCTATGTACAGGTTCCTCATGAGCATAATTAAGTGTTCTGGAATACTCATTCTTCACAATATTGTCCATAGCTTGTCATGACCCACACAATCAAATGCCTTTGCATAGTCAATAAAGCACAGGTAGACATTTTTCTGGTATTCTCTGCTTTCAGCTAAAATCCATCTGACATCAGCAATTGTATCCCTGGTTCCACATCCTCATCTGAATCCATCTGGACAGTTATGGATATTCCCAGTTTGCAACTGTTTTTGAATTATCTTTAGCAAAATTTTACTTGCATGTGATATTAATGATGCTGTCCAATGATTTCCTCACTCTGTTGGGTTATCGCTCTTTGAAATGGATACAAATATGGTTCTCTTCCAATCAGTTTGCCAGATAGTTGTCTTCCAAATTTCTAGACATACATAGATAAGTGAATGCCTCCAGTGCTGCATCAGTTTGTCGATGTATATACATACTGGTGTCTATATGAGGGGGCTTCAAAAAGTTCGTGGAAGAAGAACTAAGAGCCAGGATATGAGTATATATATGCACAATGATGTTTATTGCAGCTATTTACAAAAGCAAAAAGATGGAGACAGCCTTACTGTCCATCAATGGAAAAGTGGATAAACAAACTTCGGTACATACATACAATGGAATACATGTAATGTTGAAAAAATAATGATAAATCTGCGAAACACCTCATAACATGGATGAACCTGGAGGACGTGCTGAGAGAAATAAGTCATTCACAAAAGGACGAATATTGTTTTACTATTGTGTAAAAACTCAAGCAATGGTTTTCATATTAAATGAAACATTCTTTGATGATTACCAGGGCTGGGAGGTGGGAGGGAGAGTTAATTCGGTGTATGGGGAGGGCAATATTCAAAGAGAGGGAGGTTGACAGAAGAATGAGGAAGGTTTGTATGCACAAAGACGTAATCAAGGAGTAAAGGGAATAGAGGTAAATATGCACAACCTTACAACAACAGTGTTCTGTGTATGGACACATGAATAGAGTCACAGACTGACTGGGTATGGAAGGAAGAGTGGGATATATATACATACATACATACATACAGGGTGTGGTGCTGCAGCATAAAGCACTGGATTGCAAGGTTGGCTTGAACCACAAGGGCAGAGGTTTGAACTTACCAGCTGCTCCTCAAAAACCTTATACAGGGTTGCTACAAGTCAGAACCGACTCAATGATACTTAGCAACAACATACATACATATATATATATCCCACAAATGTATAAGGGTTTAAAAGAGGACATTTGTACATGGGTAGCCCCCTGGAGGAAATAGGACAACTGTCCTTGCACGGAGGGAGTTGCAATCATCGAGCTGAAACAAAGTATGTGATTTGTTGAGTGTAAAACTCATGATCCTGTTTTTAAATTTACTAATTCACAAGAAAAACAAAATTTGTGGGAAAAAATTCATGATCTTTTAGTTCATTTTCCCATGAACCTTTTGAGCTCCTCTTGTATATGGAGTATCTTCTAGAAACCGAGCACTGTGTCTGGTGCATCCAGTACAAAACCAAATAGCAAAGAGAGACAAACACATACATTACAGACAAAGGTGGCTGAGTGCTTTGGTGCAAGTGGCCTTCTGTCGATGTGTTAATAAGTGCTTGTTTCAGCACCAAGCTTGTCTCTGAGCACAATTATATGAAATCACAGAGCGTAAAACCATAAAAGTTTCCAAAGAAGAGAGGACATTTAAGGAAGCTTTAAAAATGTTTTTCTCTTTTGCAAAGTAAAACACGTGCATAGTGTAGTATGTCTCATAGTTTTATTAGAATTGTAATTTTTCTCATTCCAGTTGTCATTCTGGCTCCATGCACATTTTACATATTCAGGTCCTTTCCAGTTTTACTTCATCAGCTAAGACTGAATCAGAAATAACTGATTAGATGCACTAGAAAATAGAAAATGTCCAGGCATAGATTTCTTAAAGGAATTGGCATCATGTTTGGGACATGGGTATTACAATTCAGCTGGAGCACAGGATCTAAGCCTGGGGGATCTAATGGGAGCTGGCCCAGCCCCTGCTTCAGATAGATTGCAGCAATGATCCCAGTTATTTCCCTACTGGGATGCGAACTCCTTCAAGGTGACTGCATATCCTGAATCCAGTCTCTTCCCTGACCCCTTGAATCTGGACTACCTTGTGACTGCTTTGGCTAATAGGATGTGCCCAAAGTCATGATGTGCCAGTTTTGCCTAGGCTTTTAGGGAACTTGTGTGCTTTCACTCACTATGTCGGAACCCACCCTCTCCAGCTGCTCAGAGAAGAGATTTGAGCTAGCCTGCTGAAGGGTGAGACATGGGACCCAGTCATCCCCAGTGCCTCAGCTGAAGCCTGGTGGTCTCACACATGTGAGCAGCCCAGTTAAAGCAAGATAACACATGCAGCTGAGGCCCGTCTGACTTGCCACCTACAGTATTGTCAGCTAAATCAATGGTGGTGGTTTTCAGTGACTGTGTTTTGGGGTGAGTTGTTCCTTAAGAGAGAGCCTGTGTGGCCCTATAGGATAAGCACTGGACTGCTCATCACAAGGTCAAATTTAAATCTATTAGCTGCTCTGTGGGAGACAGATGAGATTTTCTGCTCCCACAAAGATTTACAGCCTGGGAAACCCTATACGAGGTTGCTAGCCGTCAAAATGGACTCTGATAGCCGTGAGTTTGGTTTGGTCTTTTTGGCTACTTTTTGGTTCCTTAATAATGGATTCCTGGTGTGGTGCTATAGGATCACTAATGGACTTCAAACCACAAGGTCAGCAGTTCAAAGCCAGCAACGACTCCTTGGAGACCCTGTACAGAGTTACTGTGGGTAGGAACCAACTCGACGGCACTTGACAAGAACAACAAATAGCTAGGAATCTTGGTGTGGCGCTCTACAATAAGTACTGGACAACGAGGTCGGTTTGAACCACAAGATAGGTGGTTCAAGCTCACCAGTCACTCCTTGGAAACCCTGTACAGGATTGCTATGAGTCAGAACTGACTCGATGGCACTTAAAAAACAACAACAAAAACAATGATAACTAAGTGACATAGCTTCCCAAAAGGAGTGTGGAGAAGGCTTGTGTAGCCAAGGAAAGGATAGTGTTGTTATTATACAAATAAGGTCAGGTTCAAGTTCTTTCTTTGCTAACTAGTTCTTTGCCCTGGGGAGAGTCAGTTAACCTCGGTCTGTCTGTAAATTAAAGCTCAGGAAGGTGCACCCAGTAAGTAGGTTTCAAACTTTGCAAATGTGAAACACCCAGGAGTTAAAATAGAAACATCTATCCTTTTCATTAAATGCTCCCCAGGGATTCTCACCTAGTCAGGCAGACAGCAGAACCACTCTACCACCAGACCCACAAGATCCCTCCCAAGTTCAAAATACTATGTGCATATGTCTCTGTAGGTCCCTGGGTAGAGTCAACAAACAGTTAATACACTAAACTACTAACCCGAAAGGTGGAGGCTCAAGTACACTCAGAGGCACCTCTGAAGAAATGCCTGATCACCCACTGAAATACTGTGCGGCACAGATCTACTCTGACACACATGGGATCACCAAAACTCAGAGGCTGACTTAAGGCAACTGGTAAGTCTCTCAGTTGGGTTTTGCTGTGACTTTAGATGTCTTATTCTGCCACCCAGGATTTTTCCTCAAAGCCCACCACTGGAACCATAATTCTTGTCACCTCTCCTGCTCTCTTGGTCACCCCAATCCCAGGTATCTGTTTAAAGTTCCCAATGTTTCCACAGGAAAGTGCCTTTGAATAGGTATATAATTTACATAGCTGCCTAGTGATGCAATGGTTAAGTTAAGCACTTGCCACATTTTGAACTCACCAACCGAGAGAGAAAGCCTTGCTGATCTGCTCACATAAAGTTAGTAGTTTAGGAAACCCAATGGGGGCATTCTACTTTGTTTTATAGGCTCGGAAACCCTGTACAGGGTCGCTGTGAGTCGGAACCGACTCCACGGCACATAACAACAACAACACGAGTCAACAGCACAAGTAACAACATGTAATTTACTGAAGGGTCTGATTTTTTCACCCCACTCATTTCCATATTCACCCCAGGTGTGTAGGAATTCTTTTGATTATCAAAGGGCGTCTTTATCCCTTAAGCTGAGGGAAACCAGGTCAGCCTTCTCATATCCTTCAAATCACTAATCCTATGGCCCTTGGGATCCAACACCAGACTTTTCTGATCTACAACCCCAGTGTTTAAATTGGCAACCCCGTATAGCATCACACCTTGTTCAGTCAGCTTTTTCCATCAGCTCTAAACTCATTTTACTAAAATCTCCCTCTTGTGCCCCTAGACATCACTCATTTTCCATCTGGAATGCTCTTCTTCCCACAGGCCCAGGTTTCCCAGTTTCCCTCAGAAACAGCCTTTTCTTGAATATCAGTATTTCCATCTCTCAAATCAAAGAATAAACCTTAGTCTGAGCCTTATTCTTATTTATTCTCAAAACATATTTTAGGAGTTGGAGGTGGGGAGAAAGGAGACTGTTCTGAGACAAGTTTCATACATGTTTGCCCTCACCCCAATCTGGGGGTAAAAATCATCCCAAGTCATCAGACAAAGCTGTAGGGCAGATGGTAAAAGCTAAGTTATTCCCAGAGCTAGGACAGTGGGCGGGGTTTGTAAGCGGCAGCCTCTGGGGAGTTGGGGACGCCAGGCACATGGAGATGAAAAAAGCAAGCTTTGTTGTTTTGCTGAGTGACTGGCAGGGAGCACTCCCTTGTCTTCAGCTTCCACTGAGCACTGGGGGAGTCAGCTCCTAGTGGCCACAGTAATGAGCAAATCTGGACAATTGCAGACAGGTTTTGCACTAAGCCGTATTCGGGATTGAAAAACCAGTGAGGGTCAATTAACTCTTATTGTGACGCTAGTGTAGTGCGCTTCAGACTGAGCATCAGCCAACACTGGTAAAATAAAGTAACAATTATAGTCTTTCTAAATACCATGTGATCTCAATAAAATTAGCATTCACCTTTATTTTTTTCAAACGTGGTTTCTTACTCGTTTGGCCCTGAGTTCAGCTTGCCTCACTGTAGGTGTGTAGAGCCCTGCTAGGGGTTTGCAGCTGACTCTGTTCATTTGCAGATTGGATTGTTTCCTTTCCTGGGTCCCTGTTAGCAGTGTGTGAGTCCGCACCACTACTCATGCCAACCCAATGCATAACCCCAAGCACAACTTAATAGTACCTGCCTAGTCCTGCCTCATCCCCGTTGCCAGTTAGGGATCAGACTGTTGTGATCCATAGGGTTTCCCTGCATGAGTTTGGGAAGTAGATCACCATACCTTTCTTCCTGGTCTCTTTTAGACTGGAAGCTCCACTGAAATGTGCTTAACATCACAGCAAAAGACAAGCCTCCATTGGCCGTGTGTCAGGTACTGGCCAGGAATTGAACCCTGGTCTCATTAGGATGTCAAGAATCCTACCTCTGCACTGCTACTGTTTCTTTCATGGGTTCCTCAGCGTATCTTAGTTGTATTTCCAGTTCCCTCTCTGGTGGACTGCCACGAGCCCAGCAGTTCTAGTAGCTTCTGGGACCTAAGTGTGGACACTGCAGCTTTGAGGCTGGGGCTATGCACGGGAGAGGAAGAGCTCTTCCAGGCAGAAATGGGCACTGACTGCCTGAGTGGCCAAGCGGTTCTTTAACCTCCCTTTCCTCATGTTTCTCATGCACGACCTCCAGAGCTCTCTCCACACATTGCTTGTGCAGTGAACACACACACATGCTTTCAGAGCCAGGTGAGGGATCAGACTAGTGTGTCACCATCCACAAGGGTCTGAACCAACCCATAGAGTTGCAGACCCCAATGGGAAACACTGACACCTTTTGGTTTATTATCCAAAGAATCACTATACTAATTAACATTAATGTGCTCTTCCTCCAAACACGGAGGGCCACTTTGAAATCCATTTCCTTATTGGCTCTTCACCCTCAGAGGAAATCCAGGCAGTTATTGGCATTATCTGACAGGAATGGAAACTACTATCTCCCAGCAGCGGTCAGCTGCCTAGAGTGAGGGGCTACTGATGGTGACATTGACCTTCATTTAGGGCTTCAGTTTCCTAAACAGTGTCCTCTATATCACACTCTAGCTGTGTGACTTTCCTGCCCGTTTTCTGTGTTTTGCTCAAATGACAGAAATTTCCCGTGACTCAGTTTGCAGTAACTAAGAAGGGACTTCAAAAAGTTCCGGAAAACATCTATAATCTTTCAATTCCATTTTTGAAGCCTCTCTGTGCCAGGCCTGCTATTGGGGACTCAATGTGAATGGAACAAGGACTCAGCAGCTGGGGTGGGGGCAGACAGTCCAGACTCCCATTCACTTTAATTCAGGGCAGGGATTGGCTGAGCAGCAGGAAGACTGATGAGGACTTAGGAGACCTAAATATGAACACATTTTTCACTAGTCTTCGATTGTAGTCACTTGTATACCCAAAAGCCACACACAAAAAAAGTGAGGTGAAAATGTCTCTTTTCCAAGGCAGTACAGATCAAAGGAAATAAAACATGGGCCACTCACATAATTTAAAATGTTCTATTAGTTACATTGGGAGCACAGTGGCTCTGAAGGATAGACCGTGAACCACAAGTTCAGTGATTCAAGCCCACCGTCTGCTCCACAGGAAAAAGATGAGACTTTCTGTTCCTATAAAAGATTTATAGCCTCAGAAGCTCCATATAGGTTTTTATGAGTTGGACCCGACTAAACTGCACTTAACTACAACAAAAACAGTCATACTTAAAAAGGTGAAAAGAAACAGATAAAATTAGTAATAGCCTGCTGCTACCAAGCCAAGTCTGATTAATGGCAACCCTGTATGTGTCAGAGTGGAACTTGATAATTTTTCATGGAAGATTTTTCAGATATAGGAATCCAGGTCTTTCTTCATAGGCACCTGAGTGGACAGGAAACTCCAGTCTTTACTTAACAGCTGACCACATTAATGCTGCATCTTACTGTTGTTGTTGTTAGCTGCCATCAAGTTGATTCCGACTCATATCGACCCCATGCACAACAGACCATCTGCACTGAGCCATCTCATAATGGTTGCTACGTTTGAATCCGTTGCTGCTGCCACTGTGTCAATGCATCTCATTGGGGGCCTTCACTTTTCACTGATGCTACACTTTAACAAAAGGAGCTCTGGTAGTGTAGTGGTTACAAATCAGGCTGCGAACCACAAGATCATCAGTTCGAAACTACTAGCTGTTCCGCGGGAGAAAGATGAGGCGTTCTGCTCCTGTAAAGATTTACAGCCTCAGAAACCCTGTACAGGATCGCTATGAGTCGCAACCGACTCCACAACACACAGCCACCACCACCACCACACTTTAACAAGTATGATGTCCTTCTCTAGGGACTGGTCCCCCCTGATACCATGTCCTAAGTCTCACCATCCTAGCTACTAAAGAACTTTCTTCTGGTTGTACTTCTTCCAACAGAGATTTGTTTGTTCTTCTGGAAGTCCCGGGTACTTTCAATATTCATCTCCAATTTATAATGCAAATGCATAAAGTCTTCTGTGGTCTTCCTTATGTATTGTTCAACTTTCACATGCATATGAGGTTATTACCACGATTTGGGTCAGTCACACTTTAGTTCTCAAACTGACATCCTTGCTTTTGAACAAAGCAGAGGTCTTGTGCAGCAGACTTGCCCAATGCAATACGACAATTGATTTCTTGGACGCTGCTTTTATGAGTGTTGATATTGATCCAAGCAAAATGAAGTCTTTGAAAACTTCAATAATTTTCTCGATGTATTATAGTGTTATTTATTGATGAAGTTGTGAGGATTTTTATTTTCTTTACATTGAGGTACAATCCATATTGAAGGTTGTAGTCTCTGACCCTCATCAATTAGTGTTTGATATAGCAAACAAGGTTGTATCATCTTCATATCACAGGTTGTTAATGATTTCTTCCTCCAGTCCTGATGCAACGCTCATCATAGAATCCAGTTTCTTGAATTATCTGCTCAGCATACAGATGGACTATGTATGGTAAAAGGATATATTTTGGGATACACCTTCCCAGATTTTAAACCATACATACTCAGAAAAGGCGCTCTTTTTCTCTTCTTCTAGGGACCTGAGACTCTGCAATTATAAGTCATTTCCTTGATAATAAAATCTTCTATGTATGTACGTATATATGTTTCACTGGCTTTGCTTCTCTAAAAACCTGACCTAAGATACCCAGTCATATTTTTATCATAGCTTTCAAGGGGCTCATCTTTTGGCACTATACCTGACAATATTCTGGTGTTATTTATAATGTTTTTATCATTTGGCACTATATTTGATGATGTTCTGCTGATCGTCATAAGCTGTTCAATGTCTAAACATTCAGAGGAGTCCTGGTGTGGCGTTGTGGGTTAATGTGCCAGACTGCAAAGCTGTTTGAACTGCAAGGTTGATGGTTCAAGCTCACCAGCAGCTCCTCGAAAACCCTATCCAGGGTTGCTATGGGTTGGAACCGACTTGATGGCACTTCACAACAACAACAAGCATTCAGAAGCAGTCTGCCTCTCCTTCTTCATAGTCCATCTTCGTCTGAAAGTTCAGCTGAAACCTTTGCACTCCTGGATGACTCTGCTGGTATTTAAAATATTAATGGCATAGCTTCCAGCCTCACAGCAACACACAAACCAGCACAGTACAACAAACTGTCAGATAAGTGGTTCTTGTTGTTAAGTACCATTGTGTCAGTTCCGACTCATAGCGACCCTATCCACAGAGTGGCTGGCTGGTGAGCTTGAACCACTGATCTTGTGGTTTAAACCAACTTTGCAGTTCAGCGCATTAACCTGCAAGGCCACTCCAGGATTCCATAGATGAATGGTAGTTTGTTTATCTTATTATACCCAATATCGCCAAAATGTTTTCACATCAGCGTGCAATCAATACATGATTGAGATGTTTTTTATTCTCTTTTGTTGTTGTTATTGTACTCAGTCTTCAAAACAAGATCTTTTAAACTGTCAGCACATCTCAGTTCAGGCTTCTTTAGCTAGTGGCTACCATATTGGACAGTGTGGCATTCGGGTTGCTTCAGAGTGTTGACTGCTAGGTAACAGGGTCAGTCTCCCATCTCCTGTTCCTCCCTGCTGGTCTTCTCATCCTCCTTGTCCCGAGCAAGTGCTTCCTGGACCCCTGATTGTGTTTTCTGGAAGAGACTGTATCAGTTGACTGGCAGGGAGAAGACCTTTCCCTGTCTCCAATTCCAGCCGTTGCAGGCTCCTTTCCTTAGGGTGAAAAACAACCTCTGGTCCAGTCAGGCCTACAGGCTCATGGCAGAGCAAGTCCTCTGTTTGCAGCTCTCGTGAATTGCTCTTTCTTCTCCGCAGTCACAGAATCTCTCCCTGGACTCCTTTTATACCATCACAACATTCGCACGGCTGGCGGAGGGGAGCACACAAAGTGCCCTTTGTTTCTAAGCTCATAGCGGTACAATGTACCTGCTTGAGATAAAAGTCTTACCCTGAAAAACCACATTTTTTTGCCCCCTTTCTACCTTTCCCATTTTTACAGACTCAACAATCAAACCTTCACTTTCAATATTTAACGTTATAAAACATGAGCGAGTTTTGACTTTGGAAACTGATTTGAGAGTTTCCTAGCTCAGGGTTGTCTTTCAGAGAGGAAAGCAAAGAACTGGCCATCATTCTAAAGACTCCAGAAATCCCTCCCACCCCATAATTTGGTGACCCTCACTGTCCTGCCTTCTTCACAGAAACTTTCCGGAACTTGACAGAGAGGTGCCCTTCACAGGAATGTTTTTGATAACCTATGAGAAGTAAGGACCTCCCAACCAGTCCTCAGAGAGAGCCAGGAAACCTGGCTATCAATGAGTGGACATAATGCCAGCCCTGAGGACAATAAGTACTCCAGCCTACTCCCTCACCTCACCAACCTCAGATAACCTGCTCACAAGAGGATGACATTAATGGAAGCTTTGGATTACAAGCAACCATTTTCTTATTTTAAACCAGGACCTTACATTTGCAACATATTGGAGGCCAATTGGAAACTCAATCAAAAGATTTTTTTTATAGAAATAAAGGCTTTCAAGAGGCTTATTACAGGGTTCCTGGACATAGACATATGATACTCTTAATGTAGGAGGTTTGAGCTTTTTTTCTTCATTCAGGGACAACCTCAGTGTTATTAAAATCACTTTCCTTTGAAGAAAATCATGTTTTGTGACCCTGTTTCTCTCCCTGCCGCCCCTGAGTTGAGTCACTATAGGCTCACGCTTCTTCAGGGCTGCCACTGTCAGGCACTAAGTATTGAGCGCCTATGAGTTTTCAGAGAAAGTCTTGAAAATATCCTGCCGTTAAAGTGTCCACAAGGAGCTCCAGTAGTGTAGTGGTTACGAATCGGGCTGTGAACCTCAAAATAAGCAGTTCAAAACTACCAGCTGTCCCACGGGAGAAAGATGAGGCTTTCTGCTCTCGTAAAGATTTACAGCCTCAGAAAGCCTGTACAGAGTCTCTATAAGTTGAAACAGATTCCACGACACATAATCACTACCACCACTGAAGTATTCACAGGCTGTTAAAAGTAGGCTGAATTTTTATTTTAATTTTTAAATCATCACTAACCCTAGTGATGTAGTGGCTAAGCACTTGTCGGCTAACTAACAGCCCCTCTTTGAAAGATGTGTCAGTCTGCTTCCACAAAGATCAGAACCTTAGGAGCCCCACGGGGCCACTTTACTCTGCACTAGAGTGTCACTGTGAGTCAGAAGGACTCACTTGCAGTGGGTTTGGTTTAGTTTACTGCCCTCTGTCACCATTTGTCTGTTAGCTGTGTCCCAGTGGCTTGCATGTCGTTGTGATGCTGGAAACTATGCCACCAGCACTTCAAATACTCATTGTGACAAGTTTCAGCAGTTTCCAAACTAAGACAAAAGGAGGAGGATCTGGTGATCTACTTTTGAAAAAAAACGTTGGCCAGTGAAAACCTTATGAATAGCAGTAGAACCCTGTCTGATACAATACCGGAAGATGGTACTTAAAATGCTAGAGTCAGCCTTAATGACTTGGATGGAGTAATGCTTTCAGGCAAGACCTTTATTTGCTGTTGTGGCACAAGTCAAACTGAGAAGACGCTACAACATCCTGCAAACATCCATCAATAATTGAAACATGGAATGCACAAAGTATGAATCTAGAACTATTGGAAGTCATCAAAACTTAAATAGAACACATTAAAATTATTTTAGGCACTAGTCAGCTGAAAGGACTGGTATTGGCCATTTAGAATTAGGTCAGGAACAACAAATTGAAGAGGAATGACATCAGACTCATAGTCAAAATGAAGATTTGTCCAGTGCAGTACGTCTGTTGATTTATTGCTCATTGCTTCCATGGGCATTGATTGTGGATCTAAAGCCAATAAAATAATTGACAGCTTCCATCTTTTCTCTGTTTATTATGATATTGCTTATTGGTCCAGTTGTGAGGATTTTTGTTTTCTTCATGTTGAGTTGTGATCCATACTGAAGGCTCTATTTGATCTTCATCAGTAAGTGCTTCGAGTCCTTTTCTATTTCAGTGAGTAAGGTTGTGTCATCTGCATATTGTCAGCTATTAATGAAACTTCCTCCAATCCTGATGCCATGTTCTTTATCATATAGCCTTACTCTGTCCTTGTCTTTTTATCACTGCAGATATCTTGTTAAGGTCACCACTGTCCTCCTCCTCCATCCTTGACTTCCCTCTCATACTTTTGACTTGATCAAATCCTCCTTTCTTCTCAAACCCCTCATTTATTGTAGCATCTGCTGTGCTACTTTCCTAGGCCTCCTACTTCGTTTTCTGCTTGCATTTTACACCTACTTGCTATTCAGAAATCGACATTATGCAAAAATGGAAGATGACCACATCAGATCACATCATTAGAGAACTGCAAAATGACATCATTCTATAGCTGTCAAAATTACATCACTACATTACTGCTAGATCTTATCATGGCCTATCTACCATGTTGAGACATAAACTTAACTATCACCTCATACCTCAGCATTCATTACTGCCAGACGTACATCATTAATGCATGAACTTGTCAGTAGATTTTTTTATGTTGTCATAAATGTGAAATATCAGCTAATGAGTAGTTGATAAGTGAGGAGTAGCTGTACTCTCTTTGCTAGCCTCTGTCCAACTGATTATTCAAGATTTCTATTCTCCAGAAAAGTTCCTTGTCCTTGGATAAGCCATGTACTTTGCTTGAGCATTATGATGGCCTCGGGAGACTCTCATCATCCCAGAAAACAACATAAGAACCCCTTTGCTGTCAAGTCATAGGAATACATGTAACAAGAAATTATCCACAGGATTTCCTTGGTTGTAATCTTCTTGGGAGCAGAAGCCAAGTGTTTTTTCCATAGTGCCACTGATTTGGTTTGAACCACCAACCTTTTGGTGAGCAGCTGAGTAGAAATCATTTTCCCATCATCCAGGGACTTTCCATGTAAACCAGAAATGTCCAGATCTCTATCTTCCAGCCCTTTCTCTGATTATTTTCTGTTGATAGGTTCCTGATTGGGGCTCTTCCTTGTTGTTATTGTCAAAAGCCATCGAGTTGGTTCTGACTTATAATGACCCTGTATAGGGTTTTTGAGGAGGGGCTGGTGAGTTTGAACCGCTGACCTTGCAGTTCAAACCGATCTTGTGGTCCCGTGCATTAACCCAAAGCATCACACCATGACTCTGAGGTTCTTCCTTAGGAACCTCAAATGTCTACAAAAACACACTCACCATCTTTTCTCTCTGGCCTCTCTTCTAGAGACCTGCCTCTTCTTTTAAAGACCCATTTTGGTTAATGGCATCACCATCCTCTGTTTCATGATATTAGGCATGGTTGTGTCCCGGTGTGGCACTGTGGGATAAATCACTGGACCACAAGGTCAGTTTGAACTGTAAGGTCGGAGGTTCAAACTCACCAGCCGCTCTTTGGAAACCCTGTACAGGATAGCTGTGAGTTGAGTCAGAACCGACTAGACGGCACTTAACAACAATAACAACAACATAGTTTCCTTGGAGACAATCAAATAGAGGAAAGGTTGAACTCTTTGTTACTTGTAGCTCCAAACAAGAGAAGGATGCCATGCAGAATCTCCCAGGGTGTTGTCCCCCTAACAGGGTAATAGCAAAATGGATGGCGCTGGGCGGGTTTAGCTGGGTTTCACACAATTTCTGTAGATTGAGTAACTTCACTGTCCAAGGAAGAAAGGTCTGTCCTCTGGCACTTGCTTATGTGTATTATAGCCCAGGAGTGTTAGAGTCTGATAAAGGAAGTTGTTGGAAGATTATTGCTGTCAGCTGCCTTAGAATCAGCTCCAACCCATGGTGACCTCAAGTGCAACAGAGCCAAGCACTGATTATTCCCACATCATTCTCACCACTGTGTAGCATGGAGGCCACTTTACCAAACGCCATGTCCTTCTTTAGCTGCTGATTGATCCCTCCTGATGACATGTCCAGAGCAAACAAGTCAGACAGTATTCTCTTGTGACCTATATGGTTTCCACTGGCTAATTTTGGGGAAGTAAAATCACCAGGCCTGTCTTCCTAGTTTGTCTGAATCTGGCCGCTCCATTGAAACCAGTCCACTATGAGTGACCCCGCCAGTGTTTGAAATACCAGTTGCCTAACACCCAGCAGCACAGCAGACTTTCATAGGATTCCCCACTGATCAATGATTAGTGGAATCAGGGTGCAGGCTTAGCAAACCATCCAAGAAGGTAAATGGAGAATTGTAGTTAATCCTAAATTTTGATAGATACATATTCAGGCTTTACATGAATATAACTGTTTTACATGAACACCACTAAGTAAATACTTTCCACAGTTGAACCACATTGTATATTATGACTACATTAAATTTCTTGAACAACTTTTCATTTTCTTTGGATTTAATAATTGCTACAATTTTTAAAAAATTTATTTGTCTATATGCCAATCAGTAGTTCAGTCATAACCTCTAAATAAATATAGAGAGTTGAAGCATTCTCTCTCTATATTTATTTCTCCAGTAATTCATTATTATTATTATTATGTTCCTCTACTCGGTCTTCCAAGGAGCTCAACATAGTGGTTACGAATCGGGCTGTGAACCACAAGGTCAGCAGTTCGAAACTACCAGCTGTTCCATGGAAGAAAGATGAGGCTTTCTGTTCCCGTAAAGATTGACAGCCTCAGAAACCCTGTACAGGGTCGCTATGAGTCAGAACCGACTCCACAGCACATAACAACAACAACTCTGTCTTCCAGGATCCTTGTCCCCTCATCCAATTTTTCCTTGGAGAGAGGGAATGGAGATGAAATTGGGAGAAGGCAATCCGAAACAAAGTACATGTATCTCTCTGGTATTTGGAGGGAGTAGAAAACAATTTTCCCCAACCATCTTCCCCCCTTAAAAATATATTGTTTGAGTTTATTTCCTAAGTCAAGGTATTGCATATCCCCTGTGGTATATGGCTTGGGATTTGCTAACAAGTTCATGGCCACTTTCATGTGGCTGGAACATGTGGCCACCACCTTCCATATATGGTGAGGTGATGGCAAAGGGAGGACGTTAATGAACTTCACAAAGACACTGAACACACATCTCCAGTCACAGAACAAGAGCCATTTACAGGGGAGGCTTCTTTTTCTGTGGATCTTGGCATGAAGCTCGGAGGAGCCTCAGGGTTCTCCAGAAGAACACAGGATTACTGCTTCCATTTATCCAGGGCTGACATCGCCAGGCACTGGCCTGAGTACTGTACTATTTACCTAACTTACACTAGTGCCCTGGGAGATTCAACTGCTAGTTCTCCCTTTTTATAGGGGAGGAAACCCCATTCGCTTGCCAAGAGTCATGGAACTACTATTTATGGAACACAGGATCTAAGCCAAGGAAGGTGGACTTGCGTGTCCCCACGTCCCTCTGTATTGTTCCCGGTCTTAGAAATGAGGGGCAGAACCTTCAGCAAGATGACATCTCATTGAGGTGAACACCAGCAGGTGGGCTGAAGAACAGGATGCTGACTTTACTGCAGACATCTGCACAGTGGGGATGGTTTCATATTTAACTGTGTGTCCCAAGAATTGTTGTTGTGTGTTTGGGACTCATAGTGGCCTCATATGACAGAGTAGAACAGCCCCACATGGTTCCCTAGGGTGCCATCTTTATGGGAAGGAGCCCCCTAGTGGTGTCATGGTTAAGCTCTTAATCAAAAGGTCAGTGGTTCCAACCTACCAGCTTCTCACTGGAGACAGATATGGCCATCTACTGTTGTAAGGATTACACACTAGGAAGATTTTGTTGTTGTTGTTTTAAATGTACAAGAGCAGAACATTAGGTCTTTTCTTCTTCAGACTAGCTGGTGGGTTTGAACTGCCAATCTTTCAATTAGCAGTCAGGCACTTAACCTCTGTGCCACCATAGCTCCTTTCCCAAATATTTTACTGGCCATGTTGGCTGTATGGGACTCCTGATGTGGCACTGTAGGCTGAGCATTGGGCTGTAACTACATGGTCAGCGGTTCAAACCCACCAACTGCTCCTGTTGTTAAGTGCTGTTGAATTGGTTCCCACTCACAGTAACCCTGTACAGGCTTAGGAGTGACTGGTGGGTTTGAACTGCCGACCTTACAGTTCAAGCTGACCTTGTGGTCGGGTGCATTATCCTATAGCACCGCACCAGGACTCCTGCTCCTAGGAAAACCTATGAGTTAGAACTGACTTTCTTGCACTTAATAACAGCAACAACAACAACAACATTGGCTAAATTTGAGTGGAACTCGCTCTTTCTACAAATACATCAGCATATGGTCTCTCTATGAAGGAGAGAGGGTACACTGAACCTGACAGGTTCTGTAAAACCAGGCCTAGCTTTTCTCTCTGATCTCGCCTCTAGATCCAACGTGGGCACGTTCTGTGTTATAGGGAGTTAAACTCCTTTGTCAGTCCCTCACCTGGCCATGTCTTTTACGCCTTCATGTTTTTGCATATGCTGTTCCAGTGCCATGAAATCCCTTCCATTCCATCTCCACCTGGCAAACACGTATCCATCCTTCACACAGATAAATCTTCCCTCTTGTAGGAACACTTCCCATGCCTGTCCCAGAGGTTTCCTTCCCTCCTTTGTACTCCGAACAGATGCATGTTCTCTTGCTCTACAAAGCGTATCCGTGACCTCACTACTGTGAGGGTCCTAGAAGTGGGAGTCAGTCTTTGTATGCTTTCCATATCTAGTTTAGGAGCCCTGCTGGTGCATTTAAGTACTTGGATGCTAACCAAAGGTTTGGCATGTCAAACCCACCAATGTCTCTGTGGGACAAAACCCTGGTAATCGGCTTCTGTAAGGACTAATAGCCCGGAACCCTATGGGAAAGTTCTACTTCATCCTATAAAGTCACGAGTCAGAATCAACCTGACAGCATCGAAGAACAACAGCACAGTCTTCTGAGGTTCTAGAATACCAACTTTCTCCGTTCTATTGGACCACCTCCCCTGAACAAGAAACCCAAACTCTTCCTTGATGGTTTACCTTCTCCTATCTTCACTGAAAAAAAAAAAATTATTAAAAATACGACATGATCTAGACCCAGAGAGGGAGAGGGGCTGTGTGCTGACAACCAGGGGACAGGCTTGCTGGTTATACCGTTTGGTTGGTTGATGATGCATGGAGGGGATTATAACCATGGCAATGAAATAATATAAGATAAGGTGAATGTAAAGCTAATGTTCTCCCCTGTAAACTATCACATCATTCACAATAAGACATTTAAAATAAAGAAATAAAATCCTTTGAATGTTAAAAAAACAACAACAAAACTACATGATGGAAAGTGATTGACCCTAAATTTCTGTTTTTTTTATACCCAACTGACTACAGATATTCCATTCCATTAGTTTGTGTTATTCCTCTCAATATTCAACATACATATTACTCATAAAAATGTGACTTCCTGCTTTATTTATAAGGTAACACCTGTGGGTTCCATAAAAAACCTACCAGAGAAAATGAAATATCGGGCAAACAGAAGATTTTATCTATTCATGTGGCTCCCCACTGTCGGCTTGTATCATGTAATTCTACTTAGCACGTCTGGGTCCATTTCCTTTAAAGACCTTTCCAAACATTACCTAAGTGATGTAGTGTATATGAGAGGATGGGACGCCAGGAACCTGAGCTGTAAACGCAGAACTGTTAAACACAGTTCTAAGGAAATTAGATTTTAGAGTTAGAAAAGAAATACGGCCTTGATGCTAACATCCTGTCTCCCTTCAAACTACCCAGTCTCCACTTCTTCAACAGCTCGTCCATGAGGACAAGGGGAATATTATGTTAAATGGAAGCGCAACTGAGAAGTGATGTCCCAAATATTATGAAAAGTCATGGACAGTGACATTAAAGGAACATTGTTTTGCCCCCAAGTTTGTTGAGAAAGAACTGCCATGACCTCATAATCAAAATGTAGTGTCGGTGACTGGAAAAGTCAGTAATGGTTAGAAAACAACTGTATTTTCAAGACTGTTTTAATAGCAGTTGCTATTTATGAAGTGCCTAAGGAGCTCTGGTAGCGTAGTGGTTTCGAATTGGGCTGCTAATCTCACGGTCAGCAGTTCGAAACCACCAGCTGTTCCATGGGAGAAAGATGAGGCTTTCTGCTCCTGTAAGGATTTACAGCCTTGGAAACTCTGTACAGGGTCGCTATGAGTCAGACCCTACTCAACGGCACTTAACAACAGCAACAATAACAACTGTATGTATGCCAGGCATTTAACATATAGTATGCTAATCCTTTGCACAACATTCAGAAGAACAAGGTACGAATCTGTAAAATTGAAGAATTTTGACTTTGAGTCTCTCTACCTTCCTCTTAGTGTCACTCTGAGAAGGACACCTTTTAGAAAATGCCACCGAGTGGAGAAGAAGACCAGACACTAGAAGAGGAGTAGTTCTCATTGAGTGAACTTTTTCAGAATTCATTTCTCAATATCATAGACAGGTCTGGAAGGCTCAAGTTAACACAGTTGTGACCAATGGGGTGTGGAATTAGGATGTGTTGGGAGAGGAATTCATCTTGTTGGCTGCCATCCAGTGGGCTGGACTCATGCACAAAGGGAGCAAAAGGTTGTCCAGTCTTGCTCCTTCCCAGGATCAGCTGGGGATTGGACCATTGAGAGAGAAATAACTTTGAGTTTTAGTTTGTTATTCATAGACTTCTGTATTGTTTGCATTTTTTTTTTTAAGAATAAGTACATTGATATGTGTTATTTTTTAAGTGCCGTTGAGTTGGTTCCAACTTACAGCAACCCTGTATAAGGTTTCCAAGGAGCAGCTGGTGAGTTTGAACTGCCAACTATGTGCTTTAAACCAATCTTGGGGGCTAGTGCTTTACCCCACAGCACCACACCAGGACTCCATATAGTGTACTTAACAAATATAGTAATGAGGAGAAAAGCATCGAGCCCATTCATATGTAAAACATGAAATGTTCTGGTTGTCTTGATACTTGATATAGTCCTGCACCATCCTGATGATCAGCTGTAGATGGATGATTTGGATTCATAAAGCTTTCAAAGGCTGAATTTTGCAAGATTCCCTGGTCTTCTATTCCCTTTGCTGGAATCTGTCCGCCATCACTGCAGCATGGGAGCCTCTGTTGACAGGCTTGTAGGGGAATCAAACCTGCTTTTTTTTTCACATAGAAGGCAGAAATTTTATCACCTAACCACCAATGATCTCATTACCGATATGTTGTTGTTGTTAAGTGCCATCTAGTCAGTTGTGACTCATAGCAACCCTGTATAGGGTTTCCAAGGAGCAGCTGATGGGTTTGAGCCAGCAATCCAAGCCCCAAGTTATGACATTCCTTATAATGGGACAGCATATGTTCTTCTGTTGAGAAGTAGAATCTGTTTCTCCACCCCATGAATCAGTGTTGGGCATGTGGCTTGCTTTGGTCAATGGGACATTAGTAATTATAACCCATTCCTCACCTATCAACATGGTCATACTTCACAGACCAGGCCATTATGTGACAATCAGCATTAACCCAAAATGGAGGAGGACTATATCATTGCGTAACTACCAAACCACTGAGAATCTCGGAACAGTCAACTTGATACATAACCTCATCCATCACAGCCAGTGTTACTCCTACCTCTCGCCTTGGCATTGATACATGGTTAATGTGCAAAAGAGTAGATTTTTGCTATTATTGTAAGTGCTAAATGTCAGATTACAGTTGATAAGTGAGGAGTAAGTATATATCAGTATCAGAGGTTTGAAAGGCTCTTGTACATTGGGGCTTACTGCCTTGTTGCAACTCTGAGACCACTGTGTGAAGAGGCCCAAGTTCTCCCATTAGAAGATGAGGGGCCATGTGGAGAGAGGCCAGAACAGTTATCTCAGTTTTATCAGAGTCATGAGCTAAAAACCAAACCAAATCAAAAAAGTTATTCTTTTAAGCAATCCAGTTTTGATGTAGTTTGTTACACAACAAAAGCTAACTGATACATACAGTACTATTTAAAACTATCAACTTATATACATCCAACAGAAGGAGATTAGTTAAACGAATTATTGTTCATTCGTACAATAGATGTAAGATGGTCATTGAGAATGATGATGCAGATACATACTTAGTAATCATGATGTGTTATGTGAAAAGAGGAAATTCTAAAATAGTATGTAGAGTATGTACTCTTACGTTAAATAAACAAAACATATATATATATATAATCTGTTTATCAGACTGATTATACTTTAATGTTAATGATTAGTCTGATGATTTTTTAAATTACAAACATTAATTTCATTCACCTTTATTGTCTAATTTTGGAACTTTGTATGGTGTCAAGTGGATGGCAGTTTGAGCCCACCCAAGAAGTGCCTTGGAAGTCAATCCCGGGGATTTACTTCCAAAAGTTGAACCTTGGAAACCCTGTGGAGAAGTTCTACTCTGCATACCAGGAACGGGGTCACCAGGAATCAGAGCCAACTTGATGCCAACTAACAACAGCATTGTCTTAGATTGTCTACTTGGATTTTGTTTTTTAAAGATATTATTTTTCATAGAAAAGATACCGAATCCAATGTGATTTCTATAGGCAATATTTTTATTAACCATTTTTTTAAAAAAGAAGAGAAATGTCCTGAGTGTGTGTGTGTGTGTGTGTGTCCTCTTTCCATTCCTCTCCTCCTCTCTGCTTTGTGGATGGACCTTCCTTGAATTCCTACTCTTGGGCTCAGTCCTTGTATTCTTTTCTCACTGTGGTTATTCATCTTCATAAAACATTCATTATAATTTTGTTCTTTGCTTCTGTCTGAGTCCCTTTCTAACTCTACTCAGGTTCCCATGTAGGATCTGTGCTTGTGAATGAAACCCAAGAGCCCTTGGCTGCAGACATACTTTTGTCTTCTCAGTAAGGACAGTAACGTGAGAAGATGTAACATGCATGAGTGTTACAGACAGTACAAGGATGGTACTGATAGGAGAGTATGAGATGGTCAAAGACGTGCATTGGTAAAAAAGGCTTTCAACCCGATGTTACAAAAAGGAGTGAGTGGTAACAAATGCATAGTCTCTCCTACTTCCAATACCTGATGTTTATATTATGCTTTCTACTAAGACATATACTATCATTTCCAAAGTATTTTAAGATTCTGGTTAATCTTGACACATAAGCAAACAGCCCCTTGTTACTGACAGAAACTAAATCTCAAAGTGACTAAGTGCTATGTCCTAGAACAGAGTAAAATCTGTTTTTTTTGTCTGTTGTTAGATTTAACCAGTGGACTAAGTACTTTAAGCTTTCACAAATAGAAACTCTGGAAGGAACAGGGTGGGAACCCACCTGGATATTTCTACAATCAGAATGCCATTTTGCTGTGAAAATACAAAACCCACACATACACATAAAAACAAAGGGCTGAAAAATGAGAAGATAGAAAGAAGCAACAGCAGTTGGGAAAGGGAGGCAGAAAAAGAATAAGGAAAATGCAAAGGGAGATAGAAATGAGAGAAATCAAGAGAGACAAAGTCTAGGGGAAAATAATAAATAAACAAAAACAATGAATGCGAAAAAACCCAGGGCAGATGTCAGATCCAGGGAGGAGAGAATTCTGGGGTCTCCTGCTAGCCAAGGACTTGACATTGTAGGTGGATAGGGGTAGAGATGGTAAAACTCAACGCTAAATAGAGCTCCTATAAGATTACATGGTGTCTGTTCTGGGCACCTAATTCAGAAGTCATTCCTGCAGACCCCAAAGCAACTGGGGGATCAGGTATTTCTGTCTCAGAGCAGAGCTGAGAATGAGAGGTCACGTTCGTCCAGGGTTGACCAGAACTAACTCTACAGGTCTGGAATAGGCCACACCTAATTCCAGGTGCTAGGGTGTGCACTGCTGGCTCCCCACACACTTTATTGTGACTTTGACAGCCTGGAAAGCTGGAACTTCTGTGGAACTGTATGCAAATGGGGGCTAACAACACCTCTGGTCACCAGGGTAATGTGAGGTACAAAAAAAATGTGTCCCTTTCTGTTCCCCAATCAGTAGCCTCTGCACCACCTACTGCTCTCTTGCCTTCAAAGTTGCCTGTGAATGTTTACGATGGCCACACTGTGTCTGGTCTTTTCTTGGTTTCCTTGTTTCCCCCTACATGGGTCTGTTCAGCTTCTTCTCCTAGCGAGAGCTATTCCAGGATTGGCCAGGGCTGACTTTGTAGAATTATTAACCAGCTTTTAAAAAAAGAAGAGAAATGTCCTGTGTGTGTGTGTGTGTGTGTGTGTGTGTGTGTGTGTAGGATCCACTGAATGGGTCCAATGCAGACAATTCTCCCCTCTTTAATGGGGCTCACAACTATGCTGCTCCCCTCCATGCAGCTCTGACCACCAGGAGAGCTGAAGCTTCCCTGGCGTTGTACGTGGGTGGGAGTCAGTCTCACGGCTGGTCATCAGGGAAGTGCTGTTGTTAAATGCTGTTGAGTCAGTTCCAACTCATAGCGAACTCGTTTAGGCTTTCTGAGGAGCAGCTGGTGGGTCTGAACTGCCAACCTTGTGGTTCACAGTCCAATGCTGATCCTACAGCACTATACCAGGAATTCTAAGGAACAAGAAAGCCTCAGGTATGTTTCTGCAACACTGATGTGTTTTCTTGTCTCTGAAGCCACTCATAAAAGTTCAAGATGGCTGCACTGTGTCTGTTCACCAGCCCAGGTCAGTAGTTGCTCCTTTTTTCTCCCATGTCTGCTCAGCTCTCTCACCTCGTAAGCATTCAGTCCACTTCTCTATGCCTTCATCTGAAGCTCAGAGGCCCAGGACTACCTTCTGTATCTGTTTGATTTGGTTTTCTGTATCTTTGTACAGCCTTTCTGCCTAGTCCACCATCTTGCCACCTTCCTAGAACCACATTTAAAAAAAATGAATTTGCATCAGTAAAGGTAGCCTGTGTGTGAAGCATTTGGGACAGTTTCTAGACCTTTGTATTGTCATAGGGGAGAAAAAGGATGCTATCTTCAAATATATAATACTATGTTGTTGTTGTTGTGAAATGCCATGGAGTTGATTCCAACCCATAGCAACCCTGTATAGGGTTTCCAAGGAGCAGCTGGTGAGCTTGAGCTGCTGACCTTGCCATTCAAACAGCTTTGGAGTCTGGTGCATTAGCCCACAGTGCCACACCAGGACTCCATAAATATGGTGGTGGTGGGTTATGTGCCATGGAGTTGGTTCTGACTTATAGCGACCTTGTATAGGGTTTCTGGGACTGTAAATCTTTATGGGAGCACAAAGCCTCATCTTTCTCCAGTGGAACAGCTGGTAGTTTCAAACTTCTGAGCTTGTGGTTTGTAGCCCAATTCATAACCACTATGCTACCAGAGCTTATAGAAACTCTTTATTAAGTTTTAAAGAGGAATAAAAACAAGACAGAGACATAGATCACAAGAGTGAGGAAAATCATAGACACCAAGATGACTTTCCAAAGTTCTGTCTCCACGTGGTGACTTGTTACAGGGCACAGAGAACAAAGGACTCTCCTCCCACAACCGTAACTAACAGCAGCAGCCCTGAGTCACGTATACATGCAGGGTCTGTGGAGGGCTGGGAAAGGACTACTGCAGATAGGAAAGTTTATGTCTCTCAGGGGATATGATATCACAAACAGGAGACCCTTAAGGGGGGGGGGTGGGTGTCCAGGTATGTTCCTCCTACGGCAGGCTGGGGGAAGTGGCCCCAAAGCCACTTTTAAATATACTCTGTTGCTAACTCTGGCAGTTTAGCTGGCAGAGGTGCATGAGGTATTCAAAAGAAATTGTCATCTGAACCCTTGAACTAGGCACAAGATGGACTTAAACTGCCTGGCTGGAGTCGTTCACAGGAAAAAGCCTTCAGATCGTATTCACTACAGCAGTATTGGGTTTGGAAAACCAAATACTCATTCAAAATGTTAAGTGATGCAGTACAATTCTGTGGTTTTGTGAGCTCCTGGGTAGTTTTTAGTTTTTAATTAGTTTAGTCCCCATGTTTCTCCTAATGGTTACAAATGATTAGAGGCTCAGACCTATGAAATCTGCTTAGTGGAAGGTAATCCTGTCTTAGTATTCATTTACTGTGGCTGGAAGAAAAAAAACAACAACTGTAGCTTTTTGTATGTTGTCAGTAAAATGGTTACACTGAATTACAGCAACTATTAACTGTAGGTGTATGTTAATCTATAATTATAGTTGAACCACTTTCTGAAAGTAACCAGAGCTGATCTGTTTTGAAACCTTTAGTATCAGGCAGTAAGTATGGTGATAAATTCCTTAAGCTATATATAATCAGCACATTTCCCTTAAATGTATTCTCTTAAATATGTATGCTTAACTCTCTATCCTTTATTGGAAATCCATATCTTATTAGGTCATGCCTTTTTCTGACTGGTTTACTTTAACTTATTCCCTTGCGGTCTAAATGTATTGATAAGTTATACAGTGATCTGAATATTGACCTGTTGGCTCCAAAGCACAGAAAACAAAGCTGTATTGGATCATCTTTCTCTTCCTCCATCTCTATGCTTTGGAGGTAAGAATGGGGAGAGGTTGTGAGTTCCTTTCAACAAGCCAATTTTAACGTCAAAGTTCAGAGAGGATTCTGACTAGAGCCAAGGGATTGTATGAAGTATGAATGGGACTTAGGAATGGGTTTTAGTTTAGGGTATAATGAAGAGGGGGAAGGAAGAGTGTTTCCCCCCAGGTGTTATAAAAATCATGGTAAAGTGTCGGGGACAGATGACCTAATTAGCAAGGTAAGCATGAGTTTATTTGCTTTTTGAATTGTGTCATTTGTGGGTGAAAGACAATGAATAAGGAAGCTTGAAGAAGAATTGATGCATTTAAATCAAGGTGTGGCGAGCAGTTTCACATGGGTTTCATGCAAGTAAGCCTGTGCTTACCATGCTTACTGGTTACTCTACCCCTGTCAGGGATTGTAAATAGACAAAATGACTTTGTTTCTGTAGGAAGATTGAGAGAGATAGATGCCAACCATACATAGAAGCAGTCTTTGATGAGAAAAAAAAGTGAAATTGTTCACTACAGATTAGTAAGTAATTGCAAGAAAGTCCATGCTTGCCTTACTTATTGGGTAATGTGACACTGCAAAGTACGTAAGTTGAAAATAAAATGGGTCTTTGTTGGTCTAAACACCCGTGAAATTCTTTGATAAAGGCCCTTGCACCTGTCCAGTGCTTCAGAGACTTGTGGGAGACAGCAAGAATAGGAGACAGTGGGCACTGAGGAGAATCCTTGTTTCTCCTCTTTCATCTTGGCATCTTGAAGCTCTGAGAGCCAACCTGCAGTCTTGTAGCATCCTTGTGTCCATGGCAGATCCCTTACATTTCTGCAGTGTTCCACAGCTTCCTCTTCTGGACTTCACAAGAGCCGTAAGCAGTGGGTAGGAGCAGATAAGTAACATTAACCTACAGGTGAGGACCCTGCAGCCCAGAGCATTGAATGATATATGTAGGTGGACTTGAATCTGGATTCTTCCCTTTTCTCCCATTGTTGATTCTGCTACCATATATGTTTCTATAACATGATTCAGTTTAGGTACAATTGTTAAATGGGAAATTATGTTACTATAATGCAGACATTATATAGGGTCATATATAATTTATCCTAAGCAAAGAGATTTGAAATAATGAGAATAGAGATATAATCTTGAGTGAGAAAGTGACAGAAATCCTTAGCTTGGCTACTACACTGGCAGCAGGAGCCCCTATCAGGTATATTAAAACATATCCAAATGGGAGTGTGCAGAATGAAACCAGAAATTAATAACAGCATAATCATTGTACAGCATACAGATATGTTGAAATTAAACAACACTCTAATAAGTTATGGTGTACCTGACCCAAACCATGGTATTTTGAATTGTCTCATTTGTGGATGAAAGATTGAAGAATAATTGATGCATTTAAATTAAGATGTTGGTGATGAATATTGAATACTCAATGGACTTCCAAAATGAAATACAAATTTGTCTTGGAAAAAGGACAACCAGAATGCTTCTTAGAAACAAGGATGGTGAGACTTCACCTCATGTACTTTGAATATGTTCTCAGGAGGGACCAGTCCCTGGAGAAGGACATCACGCTTGGTAGAAGGCCAGCAAAAATCGAGCCAGACCATAAAAAGTCCATCGACACAAGACTGCAACAGTAGACTCAAACATAGTGGTGTGTATGAAGATAGCTCAGGACTGGACTGTGGTTCATTCTCTTGTCCATAAGGTCATTTTACATCAGCTCTGATTTGACCTGACTTAACAACAATTGTTAAACAACTAAGGGGTTAAGAAAGAAAACAAGAGAGAAATCTGAAAATACTTAAAGCTGAGTGAAAATGAAAGCACAGAACACCAAAATTCATGGGATGCAATGAAGGCCCTGTTCTGAGGGAAGTTCATAGCCATAAACACCTACACTAGTAAAGAAAAAGGATCAAAAATCAATAAACTAACTTTACAGTTTAAGGAGCTCAAACAATGGAGCAAACTAAATAGTAAGGAAGGAAATAACAAAAAAATCAAAGTAGGAAATATTGAAATAAGGAAAAGAAAAATTAGAAGGAATTGATTAAATCAGAAGTCGGTTCTTTGAAAAGACTAAAAAAATCAACAAACCTTTATTTAATTGACAAAGATAAAAAAGAGAAGAGGTGAGTATTTAAAAATCAGAAATGAATGTGGAGCTGTTACAATGGACCCTACCAAAATAAAAATGGCTCATTACAGAATACTATGAACAATTGCACACCACCAAATCAGATAATGTATATGAAGTGAACCCATTTCTAGAAACATGTTGTTGTTGCTATTGTTAAATGCTGCCGAGTTGGTTCTGACCCATAGCAACCATGTATGGAATTTCCAAGGAACAGCTGGTGAGCTTGAATGGCCTACTTTCTGGTTCAAACTGACTTTGCAATCCAGCGCATTAACCCATAGCACCATACCAGAACTTCAAGAAGAAATAGAAGTTCTCAGTAAGTCCGCAATAATTGGAGATTGAGTCAGTAATAAAAAATTTCTCAACAAGGTAAGTCCTAGACCAAATAACTTCATAGATGAATTCTACTAAACATTTAAAGAAATGACACTAATCCTTATCAAACTCTTCCAAAAAGAAGATGAGGATATAGTATGAGGCCAGTATTAAGCTGATGCCAAAGCCTGACAAACATACCACAAGAGAACTATAGCCCACTATCTCTTAGAAATATAGATGCAAACATTCTCACTAAAATGGCAACAAAGTGATTCTAACAATCCAACACCACATTCAAAGAGCTGTCCACCGTGAACAAGTCAGATTGTTCCAGGAGCGCAGGGGTGATGCTACATCAGAAATTCAATGAAGGCAATATACCACGTCATAAAAATAAATAGAATTTTCATGCTTTGATTCCAAAAGTGAGTAAGCTTTTGAATGGTCTGCCCCCCCAATCTTATTTTTCTCATCAGCCCTATTTATTTCTCAGCTTCTGATAATGAATTCATCTCATTGAAAATTTTACATACTTTATCACATTACTTCACCATAACCATTATACTATAAGGAGATTTCCTATTATTCCCATTTTACAGAGTAGAAAGCTGAGACTCCGAGAGTTCTCTCTGGGGAATTATAAAGTCTAATTTATAAAATAAAACATTTTAAAGAAGCTAGAGTTTGACCTATGGTAGTTAATCTCTTCAAGAAAAGATTTGTCTAGAGTATCAGGAATAAGGAAAGTCAGGAACAAGAGGAAGAAATGAAATATGTGACTAATTATCTCCGTTACCACGAGAGACCAGGTGTCTGGCTACCGTTACTGGTCATTTTGATCAACGATTCTTGATCAAAAAGGGGAAATGCAGAACATAATTTTCGTTTATCCTGGAACTCAGACTTTTTGGATTCATGGAAGCTGGATGAACCCCTGAAACGATTACCCTGAGATAATCTTTTATCCTTTAAAAAAAAAAAGAAAGAAAAAGAAATTATATATATATATATATATATACAGAAGTCTTCCTCAAACCAAATAGTAGCTCAGTGTAAATAGTTTTTTTTTTAAAAAAAGAGTGTCTGCAATTGGCATTATGGTCTTTAAAAAACTACCTACATGGTATCTAATTTACCCCGTGTGTCGAAAGATCATGTAGGAACCGAGAGGGCAGTGAGTTTTCTGTGAATGGTGAGAAACAACTCAAAAAGGACGGGAAGAATGGTTCTGTAACTCCAAGAATGGTGTCAATGTCACAGAATTATACGTGTGAAAACCGTTGAGTTGTTGTACGGTTTTCTGTGTAGCTTCTCAAAAACAGCAACAACTATTTAAAAATGGGTTTTGAAATGGGGGAACACCAGGAACATGAAGAGAGAGTCAAAAGATTCAGGGTTAAACTTTTTAAAAGCTCTTATCTAAAATCATCCTAGTTTAAACCAGAATGGAGAAGAAAGATAAGAGAAGAAAACTTCATGGTCATAAAGTAATGAGTTCTTTTTTCTTTTCTTTTCTTTCTTCCTCACTGGTTATTTAACACATAGTACTAAGTAGTTAATTTCCTGAAAAGATGAAAAATACTGCCTCAGATCTCTTAAGTGCTAGAATGAATGGGTTTTTCCAAGATAAAAATTTAAACAAATAGAGGAATTATTTTAACATATTTTTATGATGCATATCATTGAGGTAACGGAAGAAAGTGAGAAATAGTTTTACATTTCTTTGATGTGTATGAGGGTTTTTTTGGTGTGTGTGTTTTTGTGCCTAATTACCAAACTGTTCACCTTGAAAACCGCTTTATTTATTCCCCAAAGAGTCTCTGAAATCAATTCTTTGATGTTGTACCTAGAATTGGAGGATTGCATTTGCACCTGGGCATGCTAAGTCATGAGAAGTCCACAATTTGCCCTCTCCAGTGGTTTACCTACAAAATGTGACATGTTTTCCTTTAGCTTCAAAACTGTGTAAAATTTACATATAAAGTATATTTTAAAAGTTCATATATATCTTAAAATGTTTGCATGAATCAAAGACTTTTCTTTTCACATACTCAAAATGTGTTTAACACTATGCTGATCTCTATGGTTTAAGATTAGTTTGGTCTGTTCTAGAACTTCCATTTAGCATGTGTGATGTCTTCCATTGCGCATCAGGATTTGAAATTCATCACAGGTCAGCATATTTCTGCCTTTCACATGAGTCGGAATTAACTCAGCAGCAACTAGGGGGAAAATCCATTCATCTATTGATGGATATTTGGCTGTTTCTTGTTGCTGGGTGTTATACAGTTGTTACAAACAAGCAATCAAGCAATGTTTAATGAACACTTAGTGTATATGAGAGATACTTAACAACAACAAGAATTTAAGGTAGATTAGCACATGTTTCTGCCCTTCAAAGTATTCAGTCTCTGGGAGATAAGCATGAAAAGAAGCAGTTGAAATATAATAAGATGCTCAAGGTGATGAAACCACAGAGTGAACACACTGTCAGATAAATTCAGGTGTATTAAGACAAGATTTATAAGGAATTAAGTTCTAAAGGATGAGTCAGAGTTTTTCAGGCAAAGGGGGTATAAAAGCACTCTGAGCATCAGAAACAGCACATTCAAAGTTTAATTAAATCTGAAACATCATGGTGGAGGTAAGAGATTCAATACAATAAATGTTAGACTGGGAAACAGATGATACGGAGGGAAGTTATGAATGGTGCCGTTTGTAAAGATCTGAGGTCTGTTCTATCAAGTTGGAGAGGTGCAACTTCTGCCCATGGAACAATTAAATAACAGTTAGCCATCTGGTGCCATTTATTATGGGTGTTACAGCGTCAGTCGTGTCCTTCTGGGGAGCAGATGCTGAGATGGAGTCAGGTGTGCAGGAAGCTTTTGTGGGCTAACACCTGTGAGAGATAAAAGGGGGAGGAAGCAGGCTTGGACAGGGCAAGTCTTGAGATTGTGATTGTAATCTGACAACTGAACAAGGACCTGGGAAAGGTAGCAGGATTGTCCCAGGGAGAGCCTTGGACTCCAGTACAAATCTGATAAAGACGCTGCCACCCTAGTGGAAAACGTCAGAGCAAAGACTGCCTATGTTAGGGTGAATTAAGGTTGTTTTTGTCCCACCTCTTCCAGCTCCAGATCATGGCTGCTCTGCTGTCTGATTTAAGGAAGAACAGAAGCTGAGACAGAATATCAGCTTCTGAGAGAAAGTTTGTGCTACCTACTAGACAATAACCTACAGTTACTGTCTTTGGAGGATGACAGACTTGGTTTGAATTCCCAGGACTAGCATGTTGGCTTATAGCTGCTTCCACTCCTGAGTCCTGACTTCCACTTTGGGAAAGTAGAGACAGTAGTAACCTTGCCTTGAATGTTGCATTGAGGAACGTTGTGCCAAGCTCTCTCCTTTTCCTGACGTTTGTAAACCATCCACCTTCCTGGTTACACCCTCTCAGAGTACTTCTCCTTACTAGCAAAGCATCGCAGTTGTAAACTTGTGTGATTATGTGATTCATGTCATTGTCCCCCTTAGAGTGTAAGCCCCTCCAGGGTAAGGAGCCGTGTATATTTTTGCTTACCAGCATGTAGTACAGTACCTGGCACATGGCAGGTGGCAGTATGTGCTGGAAGAAGGATGACCACTTAATGGATCGGATTTAAAAATTGTTTAAATTTCAGTTACATTTAGCCAAAGATACAGCCTTTCAACGGTTTCTACATTTACAATTCAGTGGCATTATTTACATTTAAGTCCTGCTACCATTCTTTTTCATATTATTCTGGTAGTGTAGTGGTTACGAATCGGACTGTGAACCACAAGGTCAGCAGTTTGAAACTACCAGCTGTTCTGTGGGAGAAAGATGAGGCGTTCTGCTCCCGTAAAGATTTACAGCCTCGGAAATCCTGTACAGGGTCTGGTTGCTTTGAGTCAGAAGTGACTCCACGGAACACCACCACCAGCATACTCACTATTCTTTGTCATATTATTCTCCACCATTACTTTAAACTCACTGCCCCTTAAGCTTTGGTGAGTGCAACTTGTCATTGTATGCAAATCCTCTTCAACCTAAGCCAAAGCAAGCACACTGTGGACATACTGTTCACCCTTCCCTTCTCTCCTGATTTCAACCATTCATATCTCAGACTACCTTTTTCCCTGAGTTTACTGATACTGAATTTGACCTGTTTTACATTAAGAGTGTGTGGCCACAAGATGGGGAAGAGGAAGAAAGCCACAGAGGGTGTTTGGGGCACACAGGAAGACTTGTCTCTTAATGGCAGCCCCAGAGAGATAACCCTGCCCCTGCCAGCAGTGGGAGAATTTGACACAGTCATTAAGCCGTCTGCAGCCGGCTTTGTTCCCTCATAGGAACTTTTACACTGGCAGGCACTTCAGGACTCCTATCTCCATTTTCCATCAGGGCTGGGGGGTTTCATGTTTATCTGTGTTGTTCATGTGTTCAACTTGCACCAGCCTCCCTGAGTGTTCAGGGAGACTTATTTGCGAAACCGTCTGTCTTTTGGCAAGCTTTCCCTTGTTAGGAAGGAGCAACATGGCAGTATATTGTTACTCCGTCTTCACTTCTGCTTTTTTTAAAAAAAAAAAAAAAAAAAAAAATCTCATTCTCTGCTTTCTGAAAACCTGGAGGTTGAATACCGTTCTGAGCCTGGGGATGGAAGAATCTGCCATATTGCTTAGCGTCTATCCACTGCTACCTTAGTGCTCAGAAGTTCACACATTTAGATGAAAAGCAAACACAAAAACATGTATTTATTGAGTTGTGATTTTCTAACTTTTAATTTTGAAATAATTGTGCATTTACAGGAAGTTTTCATGAAAACAAAACGAAACAAAACAAAAAACAACTGTCTGCAGGTCCTGGGATCCTTCATCTTTCTTTTTATTTTTCTTTACAAACGCGATACTGAGTGCTGAGTGTTCGTATTATACAACGTCAAAGACTGAAAAAACATATAAAAGTACAAGTTCCATTAATAATCAAATCTGTAGCCTTCGATGCATTAATGAGCACGCAAGTCTCATTGGCTTGTTTGTTAAAAATGGGACCATCCTGTCCGCATGATTCGATTCCACGGCCTCCGTTTATTTACCCAGAATCCAAGGTGAAACTCTTGCTGGGCCAGCTGCCCTGCACTTGTGGTGGTGGTATGCGGTGGGGTCGGTTTCGACTCATAGCGACCCTATACAGGGTTCCGAAGGCTTTACTTTACGGGAGCTTCTGCCTCATCTTTCTCCCATGGAACAGCTGGTAGTTTCAAACTGCTGACTTTGAGGCTGGCAGCCCAGCTCGTAACCACTACGCTGCTACCAGAGCTCCTCGCGCTTGTGACAGCGTCTGCATAATGAGAGATGTTCTATACACTTAACTTTCAGGATGTGGTATTGTTTTAGAAACTTGCTAAAGAAAAAGGAGCGCAGTTAAGAATGAGCATACTTCAAACCCAGGCTCACTTCTTTGGGGAAAAAACAGAGAAATGCATGTTCTCAGGGAAGCTGTCTATTCCTGGTTCAGTCAAATTACGTTGGTCTGGAAACCAACACTTGCCCCTGGGAGAGGATGAAGGTGGAGCCTCGTTTCTAGTGTATCTCCATTCCCACTTGGAATAACGAGCGGTTTCCATTCCTGTAAGTGCTCAGTCTCCCCATCTGAGAAAGCAGAAAGTCGGCTACTTATCTGGGAAATGCCCTTCTATCCAGGATACTGGACACAGTGTGGAGTCTTCCTTCAGGGGCCGTTAGGAGTGGACAAGATCAGTGAAGGGCAAATCCTACGGGAGGCTTTGGGAAGGGCACCCGGAACCCACTGATGCAAGTGGGTGGGAAGGGAGTTCCTCCCTGAGGAGCAGGTTCTTCTCATGGTACCAGGCTGATACAGTCCAGTCTTCTAAACAACAGAGACCCCCACATCCACCCCCGCCCCAATGCGTCACCAAAAGAGACAGTGAAGACATGCCCATCTCAGACACTGCAGATGAGTTTCAAGTAGCAGATAAGCCTTCAGAGTCTAGCGTTAAATCCATCTTTTCTTTGCAGAGCTCAAGCTAGAAGGATTGGCAGAGTACTAAAGGAGTCCTTGGACTTCTGGTGTGGTGCAGTAGGATCAGCACTGGACTGCGAACCACAAGGTCTGCAGTTCAAACCCACCAGCCGCTCCTTGAAAACCCTATACATGGTCACTATGAGTCATAATTGACTCAATCACACTTAACAACAACAACAACATAGGAGTCCCTGGGAGAGGCAGTTAACACGTTCTGCTCCTAACTGAAAGGCTGGAGCCAGTCCACCCAGAGGTGTATCAGAAGAAAGTCCTGGTGATCAGTCACTGCAGGCTCTGTGGTGCACAGTTCCATTCTGACACCCACAGGGTCACCATGAGTCAGTCTATTTCTGACGATTTCTCTATGATGTGTCTGATGATAGAACCAGAGAGTGAGGCAAAATGGTTCCTCAAATGACCACAGTGTCTCCATGAACCCACAGAGAGGATGGACAGCTAGCTGGCTTCCCTGGCTGGACAATCAGTGACTTACTATTTCTTTGTCTCCTTCCACCTTGTATGACATAGGTTCCCCTCTCTGAAACTCCTATGCTGACTGTGGTCTCAAGTCCCCCATCTTATTATCCCCTTGTCTTATTCCTTCCAGGTCTGGACAGTGATTGGATATGTGTCTAACTTTTCCAAACAGGGGAGGCACGCTGGCTGTGTAGGATAACCACTTGAAAACCACAAGGTTGGCGGTCTGAGTCTACCAACCAATCCATGGGAGTAAGTGAGGCTTTCTGCTCCCACGAAGATGCACAGCCTTGGAAACCCTGTAAAGGGCTCCTATGAGTTAGAACTGATTCCACAGCTCTTAACAACAACGTTATTCCCAGCAGGTTCTTAATGTATGCTAGGCACTTCCTACTCTTAGCTGGATTTGCCATCCTGCCATTTTGGATCCACCCAGTCCTCCAAATTGGAAAACCAAGAGGCCTTATAGATGCTTGTCTCTATCAGCCCACATCCCCACAGCCTGCATTCTGTCCTCCCTGAACTCTCTGCAGCCCTGTTACCACTGTGTGAGTTCATGTGCTCATGTGACAAATATTTGAATGTTGGTGGCCAGGCTGTAGGCATGAAAAGCAAATGCAGACCCTTTTACTCCTTCCTTCATAGAGCCCAAGTTCAGGCAATAAATGCAGTCATCGGTTTTTCCTAGGATTTCTCTGATGTAGCCCAGTTTATTCTCAATATCATCACCCACACATGAAAACAGAAACAAAAAATAAGTCTTGAGCCTGTTCTTGGTGGCAGGAGAGGAAGGGGCAGTCAATGAAGAGGGATATGAGCAAAAGCTCTTCCATGTGTTCATTCAGATAAGTCTCAGTTTCCTTGTTTTCAAAGTGGAATTGGAGCAGATAACACCAACCCTAAAACATATTGATTTTAATAACTACAGGCAAAGATGGAAATTTACATGTTTTTTTTTGAATCTTCACAACAACCCTATGATAGATGTTCTCAATCCATTTCTAAGTAAGGGAACTGAGACTCACACAAGTTTAAGTAATTTGTTTGAAATCATACAGCTAGAAAATGGCAGACAGGAACCCAGGTCTAACTCCAAAAAGGGCAAGTCTCTTCACTCATCTTACACAGCCTCCCCATCCCCACTCTGCTGCCTCAGTCAGTCTATGACTACATTCATGAGCCCAGGTCTGCAGTACAGCACTAGATTAGATTGGAATTGAACATGAAGGCCAAAAGGCTAAAAAGAAAATAAATCACAATAAAATAGCTTACTAAAACAATTCCCCAAACAGCATCTAAACTGGAAGTCTTTCATGGGTCAAGAACCACTTGTGGTTCATGATTACTTGTATCCTGGGAGCCCAATGGGAGTTGAGCCAACCCCATCCCTGGGGGAGAGTAGAAGGGGTGCATGGGAAACCAATAAGAGTCCTGGGGAGAATCTACATCAGCAGAGTGGGACTTGGAGGGCTGTACAATATGAGAACAAACACTATGACTTCATTGTTACTGTTTGCCCTTCCCTTTTTATTTCTCTATTCCCTTATAAGGAATCTCGATACTGTGGGTTAATGTGCTGGACTGCAAGATTCATTTGAACTACAAGGTCAGCAGTTCAAATTCACCAGCTGCTCCTCGGAAACTCTATACAGGGTCACTATGAGTCAGAACTGACTCAACGGCACTTAACAACAAGAACCCTTATAAAGGATCCCTGGTGGCACCGTGGGTTAGGCATTGGACTACTTACTGCACAAGATCGGTGGTTGAAATCCACCAGAGGCTACGTGGAGGAAAGATGAGGCTGTCTGCTCCCATGAAGACTTACAGCTTCGGAAACCCTGTATAGGGACATTCTGAGTCAGAATTAGCTCGATGACAGTGGGTTTTGGTTTATTTCTTTATCTATAAATAAAACATAAGCATAACAACCACAGACATAGTTCTTATCCACTAGGCACTTGTTTAATACGATCTGATTTACATGAATCCCCATGGCAACTTACAAGGTACTATTATTACAAATCCCATTTTCCAGGTGAGGACACTAACACAGAGAGGTTACGCCTTGGGCCTAAGTTCATACCACCAGGAGGTACCCACACTGTGATGTGAATCCTGGTCACAAGGCTTCTGATTCTCTGCTCCTGATCACACTCATTTCTGGGCACAGGGCTGGCGATCATGCTGAGCTCCCTGAGGATTTAAGGTGATGAGAGAAATCTAGGCACCTCCGGCTATGACTGAGCAGTTATCAGCGGTGACTTGGGACTAAAGATCTGGCACTTGTTCTAGACTGAGATGTGGGAACTACAGAAAACTACAGGGTTGGGGAGAGAGAAAACTGGGCAAGGCAGAAGCTATGGAGTGTTTTATTTGTGATGTTTTAGGGATTGGAGCAAGGTGTGATGTAACATTCTACTAATCTCCCTCACAAGTCATTCCCGCTACTGAAATTTATGGTTTTCAACATTACTTGACCTTTGAGGAGCCCTGATAGTCCAATAGTGAAGCTTCTGATTGCTAAATGAAAGGTTGGAAGTTCGAACCCAGATAGCAATTCCAAGGGAAAAAGACCTAGTGATCTGCTTGCATGAAGATTTCAGCCTAGAAAACCCTCCAGGGCAATTCTACATTGTGACGCAGCTCACTGCGAGCCGGAATTGATTAGAAGGCACCCAAACACAGTGACCTAAACACGCTGTGCTGTGCGTAAGGTCGCTATGAGTTGGTACCGACTCGATGGCACCTAACAACAACAACAACAACACACACACAATCAGCCTTCAGACCTGCGTCAAGTTAATTAGTCTGCTAATGAGCCTGTGGCACCTGCCTTCCGCCACTGAGCCTCGTTTGTCTGATTGTTCCAGTTTGGGGGAGATGTAAGCGCACCCACAAGTGCCACCTCAGTGAAAGACACCCGTTGGACCTCACGCCAGACACCCCACAGCTGCCTGGGCTGAATCAAGCCCAATTCTAAATTTCTCTGAGTTACATTTCCATTCAGTGATCCTTATCATTTGTTTTCTGGCCAGTCCCTGCTTTGCAAGCAAAGTGTACATATTTGTCATTTCTCTTCCCTGCTCTTTGTTTCTCACGGTTCAAACATCTGGGCATGAACACCAGAGCCTCTCTCCCACTGGCGTTTCTTATCGCTTGCTTTCCCAGTCATCTTTCATCGAATTGCACTTGTGTCATCAACTTATCAAAGGGGGTGGCCCCACAGTGCCAATAACTATAGACACTTTAAGCAGAGACACCTGTGTGTGGACCACACACTGTGCCAAGATCTTTAGAGAATCCCCAAACAGGCAGAAGGCAGGACTGGGCTGAGTTACCCTCTCAGATCAGTATCCCAAGTCTGCTCTGCTCTGAAAGCACCCTTTGAAGGTAGGTGGGCACCTCCTTCAACTGAGGGAGGTGGGCAGTGATAGGGGTTGATGGGTAGGGGACAGAGAGGACACCTGCAATGTCCAGGCACTAAGAGATCCAAGTTAAGTGCTCTGTAAATGTGTGTGGACTGAAGCCCTGGGTTCCACCAGCTGTTGCCTCCTGAGCAACCCTGGGAGAAACATGCTGGGCATGCTGGGAGGGGTACTCTGCCACATCCTATCCCTGGGGTCCCACCCTAGTAGCTGGACATCCTACTGTTGGTCACTGCTGGAGTGAACACAGGATGAGTCTGTGTTTTATTAATTTCTGCACCCCCAATGCCCACAATGAAGCCGACACATAGCAGGTGTGTGGTCAATGCTGCTATTATTGGAGAAAACTAAAACTGGAAACTGTGGTCACGATTAGTGAGTCCAGTATTCAACTAATGCTCAATGAGAAACAAACAAACAAACAAACAAGAATTACAGAAAGGGGTGGTGGAGGGTGTCATGAGGTCCTTCAAAGAAAGTGGCCTGGATGAGGCATTGCACCCCACACCCCCCAATCCTGCCCAAGAACACCACCATAGACACAAGAGTCCCAGGGCACTAACGGGTCTGCAGCTTCGGGAGGGGCAGCCTGCCTTAGCTTCTGCCCTCTCTGAGACTGTGGCTCACACATCTCCCTGGGTGAATATAAAAATGTGTTAGGGCTGGAGCTCTTGGACAGCCGTATTTCTTATCTTCTAAGTTGGTGTTGCAGCTTCACACAAACTGAATGAAGTCCATGTTTCTCTTTGCTTTGAATCAAACAGGAGTTTATCTTGCCAACTTGTATACAGCAAATGGAAGTTCTAAACCTGAAAGTCATTCAGAGACTAATAGCCGTGTCCACTGAGGCTGAATGACAAAAGTCATCAAGAGAAGTTGCGTGGTCTGCTGGGGTACAGTTTGGACTGAGAAAATTATTCACAGCATCTTGGGAGGCATCCGTGTCTTATGATATTTTATCCAAATAAAAGGCAGGGATAGCCTTGTGCTTTTTAACTGTGATGGCATGATCCTGGAAATATTCAGATTTTTACTCTTAAAAAAAAAGCTCATCAGAGCAGATTGTTCTATTAGTATAAAAAAGGTTAGTTTCTGTTTTCTGTTCATGATTACTGGAAGAACTAGTTCAAAGTCCAGAAATGAAGCAGAAAAGATCAGCGCTAAGAACACACATTGACTCCCAAGAGGAGGACAAGGGAGCAAGAGAGGAACTAAGTCTAGAGTGGGACTTGGGGCTGCGTTATTCTTTCCTTCTCACTGGTTGTCAGGTAGGCCCTAGCTGAAGAGCATAATGATTCTAGACCATCTCCAAAACGGAGTTGCCCCTGAATGAGAAACTTCGCCAGGCCGATTTATCCTTGCAGACAGCCAGAATCTGCAGGGATCGTCTTGAACAGTGATTTCAAAGAGTTAAACTGCTTCCATATGTCCAGCAGGAGAATGGAGTGTGTGGCCTTTGGCAACCTCAGCTGCATCCAGCTGCAGCTGTTACCTGTGTGCTCCACTGTGTGTGTGCGCTCGCACAAACACAAACCCGCACACCAGTGCGCAGTGCCATCTGAACCATGGCTCTTCCGACTGTGTCAATGAAACTTATGTCTTTGTTGGGGGAAATATTAATTCTGAGCAATTACAGCTCTCTCTCCCCTCTGTCTCCCTCCCACCCCCTCCCCTTCCTTCATCTGCTCAACAAGGACCATGCACCATGTCAAACAATATACAACAGAGAAGAATGCAAATAAACTTTAGTCTGCATCGCCCAGCAAAGCAGTTAGCCGCCCACTTGCAAGATACTTAACTCTTGTACACATGATACACAAAGAACGCTAGCTACTTTTCGCCAATCCCTTTAGACCAAAAAAAAAAAAAAAAAAAAAAAAAAGGGAAAAAGAACTGATCCTTGTCTTTCTATCTGTGAGGTTGCAGTTCCTCCTGCTAATAAAGGAGCTTTTTTCCCATGATGCAGCGTGATAAGGATTGGCCTACATGTAGTCCAGCAAGCCACCGCTGATGTGTTCTTGATTAGGTGTCTTATCTTCCACTGAGCTGCGTCTCATGAAGGCTGCTGACAACATTAATTAATGGCTGGGAAAACGTCGGAGAGTTCCATAAAATGGCAGCTCTGTTATGACATGTCAGCCAGAACGTGGTGGATGGTAAGTTTGGCATGATAGCATTTTTTCTCACCAACCCCTTGAAACTTCCCCCCTTCTCTCTTTAGAACTCCTCTGTCACTGTTGCACGCACGTGCTATAAAGTTCGCCGCCTGTGGAAAGTTCAGGCTCAAGTGGTGGGAGCCGGGGGTTTGCTCTGCACACCAGTGCGCTCAGATAGGGTTTCCCACTAGGGTGACAAGGGACTTAGGCCTGGTTTGTTTGTTTTTAAAAGGCAGCGTGAGCTCTTGTTCACTTTTTTTTAAAAAAAGGACAAATAAATGGAGATGGTTCAGCCTGCCCCCGGCTGGAAGGTGTGAGAGTGTAGAGTGAGGTGGGGTAGTCAGTGGGAATTGTTCTTGTCTTGATCTTGCAACAGAGCCATGACGTTCTTTCGCGGTTTTTCTGAGTAATGATTTAGATAGTGCATTGTATCACGTTGTGAGCTGTTCCCACATCAGTATGAGACTGTCCACCACGCTTCACTTTTAATTTGGAATCCACCTCCCTTTCAATGAATACTGTAACTGGAGCAACCACTGATTACTATGCCGCTCAGCGTAATTAAATTTAGTTAATGAGGATATGCATATTCAGTTCATTATTTTTCTTTGCTCCTGCAAATGTGTGTTGGGTGGTGGCTGCTGGGTTTTGTGGTGGTGATTGTTTGTAGTGGTGGCGGGAGCTTTTGTCCCCCTTTCCACTCATATTTGTCCAGCTGCAAATTTGGGGTAGAGAACAACAACAACAAATGCCTAAAAACAACAACAACAACATCCATGAATCTTGAGATTGAACTCTGCAATAATCTTGGGAGGAAAGAAATAGTAACTTTCTTTTTATCAGTATGCTTGGAAAGAGGGGCGGTCTGTCGGTCATTTTGAGAAAGACAATATTTCCCATCCTATAAGTGCTACATAAAAATGTTAATATCCTGATTTCTCTTGTGTGGACAATGGTCTCTTGTATGCAAGAGTCGTGACAGGAATGAGGAAACCTTCCGCAGGCAGTATGAATATTAAACTGGTATAATTCATCAAAGCGTTTATTCTACTTCCCCCCCCCCCTTTTTTTTTTCTTTTTAAAATCTTTAGCTTTTGTCCCTTGCATTTATGTCATGATTGCCTTTGCTTGGTTCCTTGGATAATTATTATGCTTATTGGACAGGCTGTTTTACAATTAGTACAGTGCGAGACAATGGACACTTTATTCTAAAGGGGAGGTGGCATGGTTAGTCCTGGTGGTCAGCCCATCCCCAGTGCCTGAGGAAAGCTCTGTCTTCTGAGGAACTCTGGCTTCTGGCATTGCTGGGCAGGACGATTTCTTATTAATGTTTGAATTTCCCCAAAGGTGGGCTCTATGCTGTTGCTTCTAGCTCCTTTAGTCCCCTGTGCAGGGAGACCACTGTGAACCGTTGTTCTCCTTCGTGTGAGCAATGTGTAAGCTTACAGGACAACTTTTCTCCGCTGCTGCTATGTGTTGCTGTTTGAGACCTCGATTTCAGAAAGGCTAGGTCCTCTAGGCGGGACGGAAGTCTCCCTCTCTCTTCTCTCCTTCTCTCTATCCCATTTTATTTCAGTTGGAGTACCCTTTAAAAGTGACATAAACTCTACAGTGACAGATTTTTCATTAAGGATTGAATCTCCTGTAGCTTTAGTCTTGTGTGTATGTACATGCGTGCAATGAACTCTAAATGACTGGCAGATGTTTTGGGGAAAATATTGTGAAATGTTTATGTAAAAGATTTACTTTATGTGACTGTAAAAAGGCTTGGAAAGAGTGTTTTAATAGTTTGGGTGCCTCCTAACTGTCACTTTAAGATGTTATTAGAAGTGAATTTTTACATCAATATTTTCGCTAAAGGAAACATTTTTTTTTTTCCCTGTTAGAAAAGGAATGAAAAGTTTTACTTGAAAGAATTCTCTTTTAAAATCGGGATTAATATGGGTACAGTGAGCTAACCACTGCAAATATTTTGCCATTACATTTCCTTATTCTAGTTCTGAACAGAGAGATAACAGATATCCAAGAGAAATTGTTTTTATTTTTAAAGATTTGTGTTAGTCGATTATTCATTTATTTTTAGTTGTGGGGTTGTTGTTTTGCCTAATATAAATAAGCATAATATGGACAGGTTCAGAGGTAAAATATTAAGCTAAGCTTTTTTGCATAAATGATTTTCATAGTTGCATAAAAAGGATTTTGGTTTCTTATTAAGATTATTTCATTTTACTAAACTGTGAATTTGGGACAAAACTACCTAAGAGCTTATTATTTATCATGTCGTTATAAACTTGGAATGCCAGGTGCTTTGTGGAAAAGCTAATTAATCAAGCCAAAGTGTTGTTTATGATTACCAATGTATTGCAAGAGAGAAGAAAGTACATTGAGGATAATTAAATGGTAACAAGGTCCCCCTGTTTTGGATTTAAGGAATATGTTTTAAAGATGTTGTAAGGTTCTTACAATCTAGTTTATTGTGATTCCCTTCTTGCTACCACACGGATTCTTTTATTTCTACAATTACTCTGGGGTTTTTGTGTATGAAAAGACATCGTATCCTTATTTGGCTTAATCAAATGAAATTTTAGTAACCAAATCCTGAATTCCAAGCTGCAGTGTTAAAGTATCCAAGCAATTGCTTCCTGACTTATTGTCTGTTTCACTTAGATTCTCTTCTTGTGTGACAATGATCATGAATTCTACTTGACAGGGGAAAACCCCAAACAAGAGGGAGTTGTACAATTCTACATCTGTTTTCCTTCCTAGATAGGCATGTTTTAGTAAAACAGAGGGAGGAAAAAAAACATTTTATTGAGACAGCTAAAAATAAACAATCACGAGAAGAGTAAACTTGTGTGTGTGTTAAATATAAGCTACATAATGCAGTTTTTAAATGATACACCCTTATGTGTTTTACTCCTTTAGATTATTTTGCATGTAACTTCTGTCAAGAAGAGAAAGAATGTAAGCAATTTAAATGGACTGTTTTTGCTGTTCTGTTGATGGCATTATTTTAAATGTCACTTAAATTGTATGAAGGACCAATTTCATTAATAGCACCAGTCCATTAATGATTATTGACAATGTTATAGGTTTACTTTTTAACTATGGATGTATAGAATGAACAAAAACAATTTTAGACTGCTTATTTAAAGTTCTCTGTGAAACTTATTAGAACTTCATTGTTGATTATTTGGAAATTCAGCATAGCTGGTATATGCACAAGGCATTATTATATCTTCCTCTAAATTTCGTAAGTCTAATCTTTTGATCCTATCTGAAGCAGACCAGGACATTTGTAAGTTTACTTTAATTACAAGGAGTAATTATTAAATATTAATCCATAAAATTAATTTGAAAAATGAATTGCCAGTCTATGCAACTTGAAATTCTTATACCCCTGTAAATGTTAATCAAAGTAAACAGCACATAAACATAAAAGCAAAACTAGACCTCATATGCTCTTGATTGAACACCAATTCATCTACTCAATTGTAATGTACTTTTAGTTTTTTTCTGAAAAGACATTAACCTTTTCTCTTTGTAGGAGTTGTGTTAGAATATTGGACAGTTACCTTTATATAATTTTATCATTTGGTCTATGGTAGCATGTATAAATTGACAAGTGTATCCCTTGTTTATTTGACAATTGTTACAATATAATTTTGTTCTCAGTACTAATTTGAATAAATTACTTACAAGAAATGGTAAGTCACTTTTAAAGAGGCTGTTTACACATCAAATATTTCTCTAAAGGTAAGTTTCAGGGAACTTAGGTTTACAATTGACCACCTTTAACTGGAAACCCGAAAATCAATGCATTGTTTTACAAATATTGAAACATATGTGTTATAGTCTGTGTGTGTTTTTTTTACTATTAAAAATAGGGTTTCTAAACCATCTGACAAATATGCTAAAATTACACATGAGAAAACTCTCGTCTAACCTAATGACCACGTTCAGACTCCTATAATAATCTATCAACCATGCAAAGATATATCAGAAAATCAAACTCAATATTTATTTAATTAAAAATTTTATTTGATTTCCTTAGTAGAAGTGTAATTGAAACCAATAGACACCATGGAGGTAAAACCACACCAACCTGTTGCCTGAAGGTATTATGTCTACACAGTAAGTCTATCTCTAGCTTGTTGTTGTTGTTGTTAAGTACCATCCAGTCGGTTCTGACCCACAGTGATCCTGTGAGGGGTTTCCAAGGACCAGCTGGAGAGCATGAACCACCGACCTTGCAGATCAAACCAACTTTACAGTCCAGTGCATTAACCCACAGCACCACACCAGGACTCATGAAAAGTATGTTTGAAACATTTGTTACATTCATTTGTTTCATTCAGAAAATGTTTGTTGCTTAAAAAGGATTTTGGTTTCTTATTAAGATTATTTCATTTTAATAAACTGAATTTGGGACAAAACTGCCTAAGAGCTTATTATTTATCATGTCGTTATAAACTTGGAATGCCAGGTGCTTTGTGGAATGCTAGGTGCAGGGAAAATCAAGGCTATCTCCTCATTTGGGAATCAAATCCATGTCCCGGGGTTACAGGTGGGAGTTAGCCACCATATTAGTGAGGACTTCTGGGTGATTTCTGTTTATTTCTCTAAAATGTTTGTAAATATGGAGGTATTACATTGCAAATTCATCCCTCAGAGTCAAAGGTAGTTCATACATCTTAAAAAGATGCTTTCTGAGTTTCCTAGGTGAATGTTCACACAGCATCATAACCTCTGAGCAATCTCCTATAAAATTAGTGTTGTGGATAAAGAGTTATAGTTGATTAAATAGCTGTTCCTGAGTAAAAACCAACATTAAGAATAATTATGACATCTGAGAAAAAAATATATATATATGATTTTAACACCTATGTTGTTGTTGTTGTTGTTAAGTGCCGTCGAGTCGATTCCAACCCATAGCGACCCTGTATAGGGTTTCCTGTAAATAATGTTAGTTATTGTCATACCTTTTAATAGTTCATATTTGTTCATAAGTAGATGACAATTTTATTACATGTCCTCTATATCTATATTCTTCTGTGATACCGTTTTATTTGTAATACCATTTTAACAGATTTAAATAAAAATAAATTGTATGATGGTGTGATAGAATACAAATGATGTTCTTCTAAGACACTTTCTTATATGGGAACTGTTCATTTTGTTCTCCACGATTTATTCTCATTTGCATGCTTGTATAAGAAATGTAACACATAAACTTTGGATAAGGAAAAATATCTCTTGCATCTATCTTAATAAACAGTGATTAGATGTTATTCATTTAATCAGAGAGCAAGGTAGCACAAGTGTCTGCCTATCCTCTTCTCCAGTTCTTTTTTTGAAAGCAAAGGGTCAGGTTCTCAAGGAGTGTTATCTCCTTTCTCTGTGGGAAAGCTGGTGTTGACTTTCCAGTGTTGAGACTAGTTAACAGAGAGCGAGCGCTGATGCTCACAGTCACTGAGACAGCAGCACATTTCTATAAATGGTGGCATGATGTCAATCACTACAGGCATGTTAGCATTTTTTAATTCCCTGAGATTGTGGTTATGGCACATTTTCTATACTGAGATTCATAATATATGTTGTTGTGAAGTGCCGTTGAGTCAGTTCCGACCCATAACGACCCTGTATAGGGTTTCCGAGGAGCAGCTGGTGAGAACTGCCGACCTTGCAGTTCAAACGGCTTTGCAGTCTGGCACATTAAGCCACAGTGTGTATATATATATCCTTCTAATGACTGAGAAAGTGAAACTGGAGGTAGGAAATATACCAATAAAAATGTATCAGCCCAATGAAAGAGAATTTATATTCTTCTGTAGCATTGCAAAGCGCAAACTAAGGGCAAAGACATGTAGAGCAAAAGTTATTTTCCCAACAAGTTCTACACAGAGATGTATGCACCATAGTACATATTTCTATTATCTTTAAACATTTTCAATTTTATTGTATTTTAAGTGCTTAGTGCAGAGCCAGGAGAACAGTACTCAATAACTGTTAGCGATGATAATAATTGTTATTTTAATGTGCATTTTGCATTGATAATAATTGTTATTTTAATGTACATTTTGCATGCTTCAAAATGGGACTGACTTAGTATATTGTGTCATGGACAGTTTTAAATAGTAGTGTTCATTTTTCACTGTTCAAGCATTAAATTTAATTCAGCACTTTTCTAAAAAAAATTACCTTGTTCAACAGAGAGCATAATTAAAAAAAAATCTCACATACAATATGTTCAATTTTTGAAGTTGTAATGTAATGAATATGTTTATGAACATGGAGCTGGATCCTGGGAAATGTAGATTTAGTGACCTCTAGCAAATGTATTTGCTTCTCTTTTGGCTGATACAGCAGCTGTAATGTGTAGATAATCTAAGACCTGTCTAAGGATGAAGGAGATACAGTTAGCAAGGTACCTGGTGAATTCAATGTAAATACAGGCCAGGAACCCAGAGATACCCAAGGGGGCTTGTGCCAATTGTGACTATTTATCCAGACTCAAGTCTGAGAACATAGTAGGTGTTCACAACAATACTTGTTTGTTGTGTTTAGTTGCCATTGAGCCAATTCAGCCTCATGGCAGCCCTGTGTGTACAGAACAGAAGTTCTCCATAGGGGTTCAAGGTTGTGACCGTTTGGGAAAAGATCTGTCCTCTGAGGCATTTTTGGGTGGGTTCAAACCACTGATCTTTCGGCTAGTAGTTGATTGCTAACCCTTCTCTATGGGCTGTCACAACCGTGCTGACTTTAGAAAGATTTAATAGACTTTGTTTTCAGAGCATTTTTAGGTTTAAAGAAAATTTAGCAGAAAGTACAGAGTTCCATATATTTATTCCCTTATTCCATCCCCAGTTCCCTAGACTTTCCACTACTATTTGTCTTGTGTTACTGTGGTATATTTGTTATCAATGATGAGCCAATGTTCATAGATTATTATTAATTAAAATCTATAATTCCTATATGTTTCTCCCTTTGTGTCATACAATTCCATGCTGTTGCTGTTGGTAAGTGCCATCGAGTTGATTCAGACTCATAACAACTCTGTATAGGGCTTCCAAGGAGCGGCTGGTGGGTTTGAACCGCCAGCCTTGTAGTTAGCAGTCCTACAGTGCTACACCAGGACTCCTACAGTTCTGTGGGCTTTAGAAAAATGTTTCATCTCCTGTGTCCGCCATTACAGCAGCAGACAGAATAACACTGATCTAAAGTTCTCCTATGCTCGGGCTAGTCTCTGTCCCTTCCTACCCTCACTGACTTTTTGAATTCCTGTAAAAATGCTTGTGGAAAGTGGATATATTAAATGAATCATAAAAATTCAATATTCGCCATTTCAATTTGTATTAGATTTCTTAAAAGCAGAGCCTCCTGAAATATTTGCTTAAGCTTAGCCAGATCCCATGTTAAAGAGTATTAGCTTAATCATCAAGTACTAGGATTTTAAGGGTAAAAGAACCCCATGGTTTTTCAGGGACAACTGTTTGCCAGGTGTTTGCTAGGTACTTTAAGAGGCAATTTCTTTGTAAACCATCCCATTCAGGTCTCTAAACAATAAGATAGGTATCATTAACCTCACTTTGGAATCTTGGTGCAGTGCTGCAGGATAATGCACTGGACCCACCAACCGCTCCTAGGCAACCATGAATATGGTCGCTGTGAGTCGGAAACAACTTAACAACAACAATAGCAGTCCCGTTTTACAGATGAGGCCACTCAACTCAGAGGGGAAACAACTGGATGAAGTGCACTCCACTCATACGGGGAGTGGGCATGGAGGAAACTCAAGATCGCAAACTCATAGATTAGCTCAGCTTCTTCCCCAGAATCCACAGTTTATTGACTGTTTCATTTATATCACCTGGGTTATGACTAATTATTTGTGACCAAGACAAGGTGTTCTGTGGCTGCCTGCTCTGAATCTCTCTCTGCTCCGATTCTCCTACTGCTGGCTCCCCAAGGCTCTGCTCTCCAGGGAGGTGGAATGGGCCAGGTCACTTGCTGAGAATTGTAGAATGGAGAATTGTAGCTCTGAGATTGGGGGTGGCTGAATTCTTTAGAAATGTGATTCCATTCATCTTTCCTCAAAACAATTAGATTCGCTATAGTCATAAGCCATCTGGGGGGAATTTTTTTTTTTTTTTTTGAACGAAATTGGCAAGCAAAGCATTTTCATTTTCAGGTTTTGATGGTATCTGTTTACCTCATGGGGCTCTTGTGAGGCTCCAAAAAGATAATACACAGTAAACAATTTGAAAACTGTAAAATGCAAAACAAATCTAAGGCATACAAATGATTATCTGGGTGGTGTTAAATTTATGGAGGCGAAGAAAAGATCCCCAGAATTTTGCCAGTGTTCTGGAGTGTGGTATCGTGGTACATTTCCACCATGCATGAGAGGATGTATTGGCTGTCTGAAACATCCTAGGATGCTCCTTTCAAATTCGACTGAGCCACTGAGAAAAAGTAATCCTTCAGACAATACTGAATACTAGTTCACCAACATCCCATGCAATCATAGTGACAATAATGCCCACCACCATCTTTTGTACATTATGTGGAAAGGTCTGGATTGAAGAAAACTGCCCAAATACCATCTGTACCATTCAGGGCTTTTCACTGGTATTGTTGTTGTGAAGTGCCATCGATTGGCTGGGACACATAGCAACCTCATTGCTGCCCAGTCCTGTGTCCTCCTTTGATGACATCACTGTCATGTTTCAGCCCATTATTGAAATCACTGTGGTAAAATGTCCAAAGTACATGAGACAAAGCCTCACCTTCCTCATGTCTAAGGAGCATTCTGGTTGTACTTCTTCCAAGGAAAATTTGTCCTTTCTTCTGGAAAAATATATGCAATATTTGTTACCAAAGCCATAATTCAAAGGCACCAATTCTTCTTTTGTTTTCCTTATTTATTGTCCAGTTTTCACATATATATGAGGTGATTGAAAATACCATGGCTTGGGTCAGGTGTACCTTAGTCCTCAAAGTGACATTTTGCTTTCTAACACTTTAAGGAAGTATTTTGCAGCAGATTTATTCAATGCAACACATCACTTGATTTCTAGGCTGCTGGCTCCATGGGCATTGATTGTGGATACAAATAAAATGAACTCCTTGATGACTTCAGTCTTTTCTCTGTTTATCATGATGTTGCTTATTGGTCCATCTATAAGGATTATTGTTTTCTTTATATTGAGGTGTAATCCAGTCCTTGATCTTCATCAATAAGTGCTTCGAGTCCTCTTCACTCTCAGTAAGCAAGGTTGTGTCATCTGTATATTGCAAATTGTTAATGAATCTTCCTCCAATCTTGATGCTGTGTTCTTTACATAGTCCATCTCTGATTATTGGCTTGGCACTCAGATTGAGTAAGTATGGTGAAAGGATAAAACGTTGACATACATCTTTTCTGTTTATAAAAATGTAATATCCCCTTGTTCTGTTTGAACACGTTCTGTTTGAACATGTTCCACATGAGCACAATTTTAAGTGTTCTGGAAGTCCCAATCTTTACAATGTTATCCATAATTTGTTATGATGTGTGTAAGATTTTGTAATTATGTTCTCTTCCCAGTATATGTATGCCCTTGCATAATCAATAAAACACAGGTATTGATTTAAGTTTGCTCTTTCTTGTGTACCATAAAAGACTCATATATCATAATTATTTTTAAAGGAAATTATTTTTTTATCTCACATTTAACATAATGGCACATATTTGGCTTATAATGTGTGCCATATTGCATTGTAAATGTTTTTCCCCCACTGCTGGAGAAGGATATCATGTTTGGTAAGGTGGAGGGTCAGAGAAAAAGAGGAAGACCCCCAACGAGATGGATTGGCCAAGTGGCAGCATCCATAGACTCAAGTGTGGCAACAGTAGTGAGGTTGGCCCAGGATTGGGCAGTGTTTCGTAGGTCACTATGAGTCGGTACCAACTCGATGGCAACTAACAACAACAGCAACAAACTTTTCAAAATGGTTATATATAACAAAATCATTAGAAATTGTCGGAGCTGAAATCCCTTAGTACAGTTGGTGTGTTTTGTGGTGTATGTTGTTGTTGTTAAGTACCATGGAGTCGGTTCTGAATCATAGTGACACTCCACAGGGTTTCTGAGGCTGCAAATCTTTACGGGAGCAGAAAGCCTCATCTTTCTCCTGTGGAACAGTTGGTAGTTTTGAACTGCTGACCTTGAGGTTAGCAGCCGATTTGAAACGGGTAGACAGTATTCATAAGATTTTCAATGGCTAGACATTCGGACTTGAGGGCAAATAACAACAACAACAACAAAGCATTCAGAAGAAGTCTGCCTCTTCTCCCTAGACAACAACACGTAGGCAGTGTATATATGCTCGAATTGTTTGTTGTTGTTGTTGTTGTTGTTAGAAGCCATCAAGTCGGTTCTGATTCATAGCAGGCCTAGGCACAACAGAATGGAGCACCGCCTAGTCTTATGACAGCCTCAGAATTGTTACACTTTCCTGAGCATGATGCCCTCCTACATGGATTAGTCCTTCCTGATAACGTGCTCAAAGTATGACAGACCAAGTCTGACTTCTGACTTTCAAGTATTTTGGCTGTACTTCTTCCTGAGCAAATTTGCTTGTTATTCTGGAAGTCCATGATACTTTCACTATTCTTCTCTAACACCATAACTCTAAAGTCCTGGTGTGGCACTGCGGTTTAATGCGCAGGACTGCAATGTCTGTTAGAACCTCAAGGTTGGCAGTTCAAGCTCACTAGTTGCTCCTTGGAAACCCTATACAGGGTCGCTATGGGTTGGAATTGACTTGGCAGTACTTAACAACAACAACAACACCATAACTCAAATTCATCAATTACTCTACAGTCTTCCTTATTCATTGTCCCATTTTCACATGCATATGAAGTGACTGAATATACTGTAGCTTGGGTCAGGTCTACCTTGGTCCTCAAACTGATACCTTTGCTCATGAACACTTTAAAGAGGTCTTGTGCAGTAGATTTGCCCAATGCAATATGTTGTTTGATACCTGGCTTCTGCTTCCATGAGTGTTGATTGTGGATCTGATCAAAATGAAGTCTTTCACAACTTCAATCTTTTTTCCATCTAATATGATGCTATTTATTAGTCCAGTGGTGAGGATTTTGGTTTTTTTTACATAGAGGTATAATCCACACTCACCTAAATACTTAGTATACTGAGTATTATAAGTCCTCTTCACTTTCAGCAAGCAAGTTTGTATAATCTTCATATGCAAGGTGTTAATAAGTCTTCCTCCAATCCTGATGCTGTGTTTGTCTTCATATAATATAGCTTCTCAGATTATTTGCTCAGCATACAGACTAAACTGGTGAAAGAATACAACCCTGGCACACACTTTTCCTAATTTTAAACCATTCAGTATCTCCTTGTTCTGTTCAAACTACTGCCGTTGGTCTATGTACAGGTTTCTTATGAGCACAATTAACTGTTCTGGAATACTCATTCTCTGCAATGTCATCCATAGTTTGTCATTATCTGCACAGTCGAAAGCCTTTGCAGAATCAATAAAGCATAGGTAAACATCATTCTGGTATTCTCTGCTTTTGGCCAAGATCCATATGATGTCAACAATGATAGCCCTAGTTCCATGTTCTCTTCTGAATCTGGCTTGGATTCCTTTCAGTTCCCTGTTGATGTACTGTTGTAGCCATTTTTAATTATCTTCAGCAAGATTTTACTTGCATGTGCTATTATTGTCCAATGAGTTCCATGTTCACTTGTGTCACCTTTGTAATGGGCACAAATATGGATCTCTTCTAATCCATTGGCCAGCTAGCTGTCTTCTGAATTTCTTGGCATAAACGAGTGTGCTCCTCCAGTGCTGCATCAGTTTTTTGAAATATTTTAGTTTGTATTTCATCAAGTTTTGTTGATGAGTCTTGTTTTTCACCAGTGCCTTCAGTGTACTTTGAACTCCTTCCTTCACTACTCTCAATTCTTATTCATATTCTACCTATTGAAATGGTTGAATGTGGAACATTTATATTTGGTACCACGACTCTGTGTATTCCATCCATTTTCTTTGGATACTTTCTGAATCATTCAATATTTTGCCCATAGAATCCCTCAATACTGCAAATCAAAGCTTGAATTTTTTCTTTAGTTCTTTTAACTTGAGAAATACTGAGCATGTTCTTTCTTTTTGATTTTCTAACTCAGGTCCTTGTACATTACATCGTAATACTTGAATCTATCTTCATGAGCTGACCTTTGAAAATTTCTGTTCAGTTCTTTTACTTCATCATTTTATTATATGACATTTATTATGTGTATACATATAAGATTTGTCTTATATTATTTAGTTGTGTATATTATTTGTCTTATATTATGTAACCAAAATTACAAGCCCCAAAAGAATGGAGACCAGTTATATTAGCATAGAGGTTACAAGTCGGGCTGCTAACCTCAGGGTCAGCAGTTTGAAACTACCAGCCATTCCATGGGATAAAGATGAAGCTTTCTGCTCCCATAAAGATTTACAGCCTCAGAAATCCTATACAATGTCGCTGTGAGTTGGAACTGACTCCCTGGCACACCACCACCACTAAACTGTATTTTTTTTTTTTTTTGTAGAAGACCTTTGCTAAAGAATTGAGCAAGACTGTTAATGGTGGGTATGTTGATTTTACGAGTACTCAAGTTCCAAGTTGAACAGTGATTTTTGCAAAGGCATAAATCATCCTGCTACTCCTTTCAACAGGAGCCCTGATGGTGTAGTGTGTATGTGTTGACTTGCTAACCACAAGGGTTAACAGTTTGAATCCACCAGCTGCTCCTTGGGAGACAGATGAGAGTTTCTGCCCCTGTAAAGATTTACAGTCTTGGAAACCCTACACAGGTTGCTCTGAATCAGAATTAACTAGTGACATTAGCAGCAAGATTATAAAGTGACAGAAAGGTCCAGGAAGCAAATCCAGCAAATTCCTACTTCCCTCCATCCAGACAGGCTTATTGTTATTATAAAGCGATGAGGCAGCAGATAAATAACTACCTTTGTCTCGATTGTCATCTCCTCCATTGTCAATTCCACTTTTCCACAGTGACTATGACTGTTCCCAAAATCCAAACCACTGTCATCTAGTCAATTCCGACTCATAGTGACCCCACGTAGGGCTTCCGAGGCTGCACATCTCATGAGAGCAGATAACGTCCACTGTCTTTCACTGAGCATCTGGTGGGTTTGGACTGCAGACCTTGTAATTAACAGGCCAGTGTTTATACTTACAGTACCATCAGTCTCCCAGGGCTCCGATAAGTAGAGGATCCCTAGGTGGTATAAGCAGTTAATGTGCTTGACTGAGAACAGAAAGGTTGGTGGTTCAAATCACCTAAGAGGCTCTTTGGAAGAAAGGCCAGGTGATCTTCTGAAAAATCAATCCTTGAAAACCCTAAAGAGTATAGTTCTAGTGTGATAGTAAGCTTAAAAAAGAAAAAAAAAGTTTAAGAAAATTTAGAAGAGGATCATGTCTTTTTTAGATAAATGACTCAAACTAGATGACTTTGGGGTAAGTAAGCATTTCTTTTGCTTAGTTTCTTGCTTTTTATAAATTTCATTTAAGAACGTTGTTTATTTTTCTACCCTAAGGAGTCCTGCTGTGGCGCTGTGGGCTAATGCGTCAGACAGCAAAGTCAATTGAACTGCAAAGTCTGTGGTTTGGCTTCTTGGAAACCCTATACAGGGTCGCAATGGCTCAGAATTGACTCAGTGGTACTTAACAACAGCAACAAGGTGTCCTGGTGTGGTGTGGTAGGACAAGCACTGGCTGCTAACCACAAGGTCAGCGGTTCAAACTCACCAGCTCCTCCTCAGAAACCCTATACATGATCGCTGTGAGTTGGAACTGACTCAACAACACTTCACAACAACAACAACCACAAGGTCATAATAACTTTGCCATGTATGGGAAGGGCTTCTACAGTGGACTGGTGCTTTCACAGCCAGTGTTTGATGAAGGCTCGGAGGAACATGCAGGGAATAACAGAAAACCACAATTGGAATGGACGACTATGGAAGAAGACATAAAGTGAGAAAGACGTAACTTACACAGTTGCTAGGAAGCAGTTGCTTTTGAATAATCTTTAGGACGAGATATTAGGGTGAAAACTTGGATCGAACTCTGGTCTGTATGAGAACAGTGCCTCCCTGTCCCAGCACCTAGTACCCTGGGGTCTCATACACCCTGTAACCAATCTGCAGTGTCTGGGAAGTCACACACCCTAGCTCTTGTGACCCTTTTCTCCTCACAACTGTTGTAAGTAAGGCTGAGTATTCTGAAGGCCCCTGCAAAACGCTGGAACTCTTTCAGCCAGACACTACCCTTCAAAGCAAGAAGTGAGCTATGAAACCATGACTTTTACTGATTTCACCTCTCCCATGCTTATTTTCAGATGTTTTCATGCCAAATGTTGCTAGACAGGCGTGAGAGGGAAAACTGATTGTGCAGCATTACTTTTGCTCCTAGACACCACTGTCACCAGGGACATTGTTCTGCCTTTTAGAGCGGAGCCTTCGACTTAAAGGAGCAGCAAAAGATCTGTGACTAGAAGTCTAACAAGCTTTGCTTTACCTTCCCAGTGTCTTCAGTTGTTCTTACCAAGTTTTAAGGTTCAGTGTGAATGCTGTCAGATGATCTGGTGGAAATTATGCAAAGTGAAATAAACTTGTCTGCCTCAAATTGGGGCTTTGGGGAGACTTAGGTCGGACTATACAAGACTAAAAATAATGTTATATATGTTGTAGCATGCATTGCAAAGGAAAATGCTTATAGCTTTCTGGAATCACAGCTTGTTGCTATTATTGTTAGGTGTTTGTCAGGTGCTTTGGAGTAGAAGAGCCTCAAAAAACCTTTCTATGAATTAAAAAAAAAAAATTTCTGTGGTTTGCTCTTAAGCGGAATTGTAGAATACTGTATCCTCCAGTTTGGGGCAGATCTTCTCTGTCCTACAAGGTGGTTACGAATCAGAATCAACTCAACATTAATTAGTCTGATAATGACCAAGACTTTAGGAGAGACAACAATACTTACTTTTTGTTTTGATCCATAAATACAATTGTTGTTGTTATTAAGTGCCATCGAGTGGGTCGAGATGCATAGTGATCTTGAATTAACAACCTGTGGTATGCAGATGATAGAACCTTGCTTGCAGAAAGTGAAGAGAATTTAAAATACTGACGGAAGATCAAAGACGACAGCCACTGGTATGCGTTGCACCTCAGTGAAAAGAGAGCAAAAATGCTCACCACTGGACCAGTAAAAGGGAATCTCGAATAAGAGGAAATGTTGCAGAGGTTTTGATCAATATTCTCTCAGCTTGGGGCTGTAGGACTCTCTATAGACATTCCTCTTGGATAAAGTGAGTAACTTGTGAGCCTTCAAAAGCTTTCATCAAAAGCTCTCACTCCAGGTAATGAATAGAAGTTAGCATTCTGGTCTGTAGACTCTCAGAAGCAGTATTTAGGGCTGAGTGATGATCAGAATAACAGTTCCCAACCTCTTCTCACACCATGCTTCTTGGATTAGATTTGCACTTGGACCCTACCCACGTGTTGAAAGATTATATTCACGGAACCACTTGCATTTATATTGATGACACATGTTACCTTTTAATAGGAAAAAAACCTAGTGAGCTCATGATAAATGGAGACAAGACTGAAGTTGTAAAAGACTTCATTTTGCTTGAATCCACCACCAACACTCATGGAAGCAGCAGTCAAGAAATCCAACAATGTATTACATTAGGTAAATCTGCTGTACATGGTCTTTTTAAAATGCTCAAGAGCAAGGTGTCCATTTGAAGACTAAAGAGCGCCTGGCCCATGCCATGGTATTTTAAGAGCCTCATATGCATGTGAAAGTTGGATAATGAATAGGGAAGACCATAGAAGAATTGATGCATTTGAGTTATGGTGTTGGGAAAGAATATCAAAGGTACCATGGACTGCCAAAAGAACAAACAAATCTGTGTTGGAAGAAGTAAAAGCAGAACACTCCTTAGCAGCCAAGATGTTCAGACTTCATCTCTCATACTTTGGACATATTACCAGAAGAGACTAGTCCCTGGAGAAGGACATTATACTTGGTAAAGTGGAGGGACAGTAAAATAGAGGGAGACCCCAATGACATGGATTGACACAATGGCAGCACCAATGGGCTCAAGTGTAGCAGCAATTGTGAGGATGGCACAGGACTGGGCGGTGTTTGATTCTGTTGTGCGTAGGGTTGTCATGGGTTGGAACTGACTCGACAGCATCTAACAACAACACATAGGGATTCCGAGGATTTTAAATCTTTGTGGGAGCAGAAAGCCTCATCTTTCTCCCATGGAACAACTGGAGGGCTCGAACTGCGGACCTTGTGATTTGCTGTTCAGTGTTTATGTGGAGCCCCTGCTCTCCCAATAAACACCAGAAAAACTGATAAAGCCAGAACTATCAGAGAAGGAAAACTCAAGTATTATCCACTACTAGAGAGTAATCGTAAAGTGGTCAAAGTGCCTCTGTCAAAGACAGGAAACTTTCAAGGCCCCCCAAAAGACAAGGCTGTTCCATTAAGTTCTAACTTTCAACATTCCATTGTTCAGGGAATAACACTAAATTACCATTTTATTTTTCCAATAAGATATTAATTATCCTCTGTGCGGTTATTCATTTTGTTGGCACTTAAGATGTTTATAACTGGGATCCCACATAATATAAACCGTATGTTTATGTAGCATGAATGTTCAATCCATTCATTTACACACAAGAAACCTGGAATATTGATGACACATGTTACCTTTTCATAGGAAAAAAACCCAAGCTAGCTCATTTGATCCATTGATCCTTGGGACATGCATACAGATATGCACTGTTCACTTCATCACAAGTGATTTGGCTGACAAACAGTAGGTTGTCATTATTGTTGTGTCAACATAAATTAATTAACAAATCAATCAATCAGCTTGAAAGCACAGCTTAGCTACATCTGTCAGTTCGGGATGTTTCTCTTCACTTGTCTCTCTCACATGAACCTTTCTTACCAGATGCATTGGAAACATTTCCTCATACCAGTTTTACTTTCTCCTAAGCTTTAAAAGGGAATCTCGAACAAGAGGAAATGGTGCAGAGGTTTTGATCAATATTCTCTCAGCTTGGGGCGGTAGGCCTCTCTATAGACATTCCTTTTGGATAAAGTGAGTAACTTGTGAGCCTTCAAAAGCTTTCGTCAAAAACTCTCTCTCCAGGTAATGAGTAGAAGTTAGCATTCTGGTCTCTAGACTATCAAAAGCAGTATTCAGTGCTGAGTGATGATCAAAATAACAGTTCCCAACCTCTTCCCAAACCACGCTTCTTGGATTAGATTTGCACTTGCACCCTACTCACCTGTGTTGGAAGATTACATTCACAGAACCACTTGCATTTATTGAATTGTGAGTTTGCTGCTGCTGCGTCTTTCATCATCACTGGCTTAGTGGTTGGTGTGTAAATTTATATAATAGTTGTATAACTGGTCTTCCTTGTAGGCGTATGGATATTATCCTATCACAGTGTTGTACCTCATGACAGATCTTGAAATGCTCTTTTTGATAATGAATGTGACACCACTCCACTTTAATTTGTCATTCCTAGCACAGTAAACCATGTGATTGTCAGATTCAAAATAGCCAATACCAGTCCATTTCAGCTCACTAATGCCTAAGATATAGATGTCTATGTGTTCCATTTCATTTTTGACACCTCCCAATTTTCCTAGATTTATACTTTGTCATCCCATGTTCCAATTACTAATGGATGTTTACAGCTGTTTTTCCTCATTTTTGATTGTGCCACATCAACAAACGAAGGTCCCCAAAACTTTACTCCATTCGCGTCATCACGGTCAACTCTACTTTGAGGAGGCAGCTCTTCCCAGTCGTATTTTGAGTGTCTTCCAACCTGAAGGGCTCATCTTCTGGCCCTATATCTGACAATATTCTGGTGATTTTCATCATGTTTCAATATTCAATATTCTGGTGCTGATCGTGTTCCACTGCTATTCATAGGTTTTTAGTAACTAAATATGTGGAAGTAATCCATCTCTACTTCTTCCTAGTCTAAGTAGCTGACACCTGTCCACCACGGCTGACCTTACTGGTATTTAAAATACCCGTAGCATAGCTTCCAGAATCACAGCCACATGCAAGCCATCCCATTATGACAAACTGTACCAAAAGAAATGGTTGATGTTCAACCATTTCAAGAGGTAGCATACAATCGAGAGCCAATGATACTGAAGGAAGAAGTCCAAGGTGTATGGAAGACACTGGCAAAGAACAAGACTCTGGAAATTGACAGGATACAAATTGAAATCTGTCAGTCAACTGACACAGCACCGGAGGCACTCTTTTATGCCAAGAAATTTGTTAAGACAGTTGCCTGGCCAGCTGATTGGAAGAGATCAATATTTGTGCCCATTCCAGAGAGATGTGACTCAACAGAATGTGGAAATCATCAGACAATATTATTAATATTTCATACAAGAAAAATCTTGTTAAAGATAATTTTAAAAACTGCAGTAATAGTACATTGACAAAACTGCCAGAGGCTGGATTTAGACGAGGACATGGAACGAGAAATCTATCACTGCTGACAGCAGATGGATCTTGGCTGAAAGCTTAAGAATACCAGAGATATGTTTACCTGTGCTTTATGGATGACACAAAGACTTTTGATTATGTGAATCATGGCAAGTTATGGAAACATTTTGGAGAATGTATCTTCCAAAACCTCTAATTGTGTTCATGAGGACTCTGTACATAGACCAAGAGGCAGTTGTTCAAACAGAATGAGGGAACACTGAATGATTTAAAACTAGGAAAGGTGTTCAACAGCTATGTATTCTTTCACCATACTTACCTAACCTATAAACTGAGCAAATAATTCTTAGAGGCTGGATCACATAATCTAAGAAGCTGGATTATACAAAGAAGAACGTGGCATCAGGATTGGAAGAAGACTCATTAACAACTTGCAATATGTGGATGATATAATCTTGCTTGCTGAAAACAAAGAGGACTTAAAATACTTAAGGGTGAAGATCAAAGACCATACCCTTTGTTATGGGTTGCCCCTCAGGTAAAGAAAACAAAAATCCTTATCAATGGACCAATAAACAACATCCATATGTCAGTTTGAGCCACAAGGTCAGCAGTTCAAACTCACCAGACACTCTTTGAAAACCTTATATAGGGTCATTATGAGTCAGAACCGACTGGACAGCACTTAACAACAATATAAATGGAGAAAAGATTGAAGTTGTCAAAGACTTCATTTTGCTTAGATCAACACTCATGGAAGCAGCAGTCAAGAAGTCAAACGATGTATTGCATTAGGCACATGATCTCTTCAAAGTGTTCAAGAGAAAAGATAATCAGTTTGAGGCTGAGGTGTGCCTGACCCAACCGATGGTATTTTCAAGAGTCTCGCATGCATGTGAAAGTTGGACAGTGAATAAGGAACACCATAGAAGAATTGATACATTTGAGTTATGGTGTTAAAGGAGAATATTAAAAGTACCACGGACTGCCAAAATAACAAACAAATCTGTGTTGAAAGAAGTACAGCCAGAATGTTCCTTGGAAGCCAGGATGGCCAGACTTTGTCCCTCATACTTTGGATATATTATCGGGGGGACTAGTTTGTGGAGAAGGACATCATTCTTGGTAAAGTAGAGAGTCAGTGAAAAAGTGGAAGATTCTCAACTAGATGGAATGGCACAGTGCCAGCAGCAATGGGTTCAAGTGTAGCAAGGATTGTAAGGTTGGTGCAAGACTGGGCAGTGTTTTGTTCTGTTGTGCATCAGGTTGCTATGAGTTGGAACTGACTGGATGACACCTAACAACAACAACAACAATAATTGTGTATTTTGAGATACCACCATGTACTGAGCTCATGTAGGTTCCCATTACTCTGCCAGGAATTTGCGTATTACACATCATTTAATCCTGAAACCAGTCCTGTTGTGGCACTGTAGGATAAACATTCGACCATAAAGCTGTTTTGAAACTTTAACATCATTATTTCAAACTCACCAACTGCTCCTCAGAAACCTGAGGGTCACTCACAGGGTCATTATGAGTTGGAACTGACTGGATGGTACTTAACAACAACCACCCCGATCCTGCAACCACACTGTATAGGAGTTGTGACTCCCATTTATAACCAAGTAAACTGAGGCACAGAGGGTTCACATAGTCCACATTTGCAAAACTGATGATGAAAGGAACCATGAGGAAAAACTAGGGCCTCAGTTTTCCCACCACATGATTTGTTGTTGTTGTTGTTAGGTGCTGTCGAGTCGGTTCTGACCCATAGCGACCTTTTATAGGGTTTCCAAGGAGCAGCTGGTGAGCTTGAACTGCCGACGTTGCAGTTCAAACGGCTTTGCAATCTGGCGCATTAACCCACAGAGCCACACCAGGACTCCCCCATGTGATTAGTCACTGACATAAAAAGACTTCTGAACAGCTCCTTATGGCCCAGCCTACCAAATGGTGGTGTTGTCATTCCAATTAAAAAGAAAAGAATAGAAAAAAAGACATTTTATTTAGTTGGCAAGCCCTCCCTTATGCTGGATAAAGCTCCCATTTCTGAGAGGCTTTATAAAATATTTTAAAATAGCTTTTGGCTACTTCTCTGGAATTCAGAAAGGTGGGAGACCTCTGGAGTGTTCTTTGTCCCATTCACCTGTTAGCTCAGAAACTATTGCTGGGTTAACAGGGTGCAATTGCTTCCTTTGATTTTGCTTCATTTTCCTGCCCTAAATTAAAGAAGGACAATGAAATTACATGAGAGGTATTGATGATTTAGAGGTTGAATTCTTGCCTTCATGTAAGAAACCTAGGTTCAATTCCTGATCAATGCACCTTATGTCCAACCACCGGCCATCTAGCGGTAGAGGTCTGTATGTTGCTACAATATTGAATAGGTTTCATGGTGCTTCAAAATTAGCGATGAAGAATAAAGGCCTGGCTATCGACTTTTGAAAATTAGCCAGTGAAAAACCTGTGGAGCCTCCATGAGCAGATCCTATTCTGGATGGTACCTGACAATCAACTAAACATTTTGATCAAAGATTCTATAGAAAAATCCTGACCAAAAGAGGAAAAATGCAGAACAGAATTTGAAATTCTCATGGAATCCAGATTTTCTGGAGCTATGGAGGCTGGATGAAGCCCCAAAACTATTGCCCTGAGATAAACTTTAAACTTTAAGCCAAAAATATCTTCTAAAGTCTTAAAGCCAACTACTATTTTAGCTTAACTTGTAAAGCTATATGACCAGACAACATGTTGCTTAACTATGCATGGGATCTATGCCAAAAGAACCAATAGATCTGTTTTGGAAGAAGTGCAGCCAGAGTGTTCCTTGGAGGCCAGGATGGCTAAGCTTCGTCTCTCATACTTTCGACATACTGTCAGGAGGGAAGAGTCGCTGGAGAAGGATGTCATGCTGGGTAAGGTAGAGGGTCAGAGAAAAAGAGGAAGACCCCTAACGAGATGGATTGGCCAGGTGGCATCATTGATGGACTCAAGTGTGGCAGCGGTAGTGAGGTTGGCCCAGGATCGGACATTGTTTCGTTCTGCTGTGCATGGGGTCACTATGAGTTTGTTCCGACTCGATGGTACCTGACAACAACAACATGCATGGGATTACCATGAGCCAGGGGCTAACTTGATAGAGGTAAACAAACAAAAGCAACAGTTGCACTGAGAATCACAAGAACTGCGTATTTCATCCCTGGGATGGCCAGTGGGCACTGTAGGGGAAGCACTGAACTGTTAACCACAAGATCAGTGATTCAAACCCAGCAACTGCTCTTCAGAAACCCTATACAGTATCACTATGAGTCGGAACTGACTTAACAATACTTAACAATAACAAGTATCAGCAAGCCCTTTAACCTCCAAATCCTATCTGTTTAGCAACCCTGGATAGGGGTTCCAAGGAGCGGCTGGTGGGTTTGAACCGCTGACTTTGTGGTTAGTAATCCAGTGCTTATCCAACAGTGTCACACCAGGACTGAATCCTTCTTCCAGTCACCGTAAAAAGCAAATGAAATACAGTGGTCTCCATTTTTTTTGGCTTCACATTGTAATCTGACCCACACATATAATGTTTAAGTTGGTAGAAGTAACACAAACATTCATAAAGCAATCCTTACCTATCTTTCAATATAGTTACATCTTCTATTATATATTTTTAAAAATAAGAACATTTGTAACTAAACAGATACCTTGTGCTTCTACTGTCGTGTTACTCAGACATGGTTTGAAAAATACCAAGTGAATGCAATTCTCTCTAGATTCTTAATGACTGAAATCCCTTCCATGTAACAACGGTTATCCCACTTCCTCTCAGTGGTTCCAACTTCCATTCCACCCTCCTCCCCATCCCTTCTCAACTTTGTCCTTAGGTGGATGTTGCCCTTTTGATGTTGAATGATTGACCATCCATGGTGAGCAGACCTTATTAGTGTTGTTGCCCCCCTATGTACCTATCTACTGCTTGGCTGATCACTGGGCCACGAGGCTGAGTTCCTCTCCAGACCTGAAGGGGGTTGAGGGCAATAGTCTCAGGATCCTTCAGTCTCTTTCTGACCAATAATCCCAGTCTTTTTAAAAATAATTTTGAGTTTCTAATGTGATCCCTTTCACAGCAGTTGGTTAGTGGTGGCTGGGCACCATCTAGTTCCTCTGGTCTCGGGATGGTACAGATTGATGTTCGCAGGCTCCATTAGTCTGTTGGACTGACTGATTCCAAGCCTCTTCAGTTCTCATCACTCTTTCTTTTTCCACACAGAGAGAATAATAGCTGCACCTCAGATGGCAACTCCTGAGCTTTTAAGATCAGAGAGCCCCCATCTTTTAAGAGTTTCGTACTCACTGGAAAAGAGTAATGATTTGGGTGATTGTGGTTGTTCTGTGTGGCCCCACTGGAAAACATTCCACTGGGGTGTTTCTCCTATGCGCTACTACTGGTGGGCAGATGGACATTGGTCCTTGGAAGAAGAATGAGCTAGATGTAAATTGGGTTCCTGAGTTGGGTCTGTGCTCAGAAGGTTTGTTTAGTTCCTCTCTATAGTCATTTAAATCATACCTATTAGGACAGGCCCTTATTTTGTAAATAAGGTGATGGAATGAGATTAGAGAGTTTGAGAGAAAAAAACAAAACAAAAACTCTACAGTACTTTATATTGTATAATTGCCCAATGGAAACATTTAAAAAATGGCCTTTTAGTTAAAAAAAAAAAAAAAAAATTAAAGCAAATGGATAGAATAAGTGTTTTCCTAAAGAGGATTTTCCCCCACCCCTGAAATGTTTAGTGGAAGTAAATCTCAAGGTGCTATGTGAGGTAATATCTAATGCACCTTATTTATGTCTGCTTGCACAAATAGAGAAAAGCTAAAATTTATATGTTGTTGTTGTTAAGTGCCGTTGAGTCGGTTTTGACCCATAGCAACCCTGAACAGGGTTTCCGAGGCTGTAAGTCTTTACGAGAGCAGAAAGCCTCATCTTTCTCCCGCGGAGCAGCTGGTAGTTTCAAACTGCTGACCTTGAGGTTCGCAGCCTGATTCGTAACCACTACGCTACCAGAGTTGAGGGGATGTCAAAAAGTGTGAAAAATGGAATGAAAAGATAATGGAATATTTCCATGAACTTTTGGAAGCCTTCTCATAAATAATTTCTTTAGAATATGAATCTTAATAATTTTGTATTGTGTAATATAAAGTAGAAAATGGAGAAGTGTATAAAATTAAAATATAAGAGAGTACAGATTATAAAACTGTCTTTTGGAGAGTATTTCAAATTATGCTAAGATACAGCATGTTTTCATGGCTAAAACCTGGTCTTTAAGGGCAGGTTGTCGGGGTGGTGGTTATGTGCTGCAGAGTCTGTTCCAACTCCTAGCAACCCTGTATTAGGGTTCATGAGGCTGCAAATCTTTACGGGAACAGAAATCCTCATCTTTCTCCTGTGGAACAGCTGGTAGTTTTGAACTGCTGACCTTGAGGTTAGCAGCCTGACTCGTAACCATTACGCTACCAGAGCTCCTTTAAGGACAGACTACCGGAGTTCAAATCCCCAATATGCTACTGATCACCTCGATAAACTTGTGCGAACGATTTAGACTTTCTGAGTCTGTTTCCTTAACTGTTATATGAAGATAATAGGATCTGCTTGTACGGGTTGTTGTGAGGATTACATGAGTTGATACGATAAGATACTTTCCCAAGTTTATAGCAACTTTTCATGTTAATATTAACTGCTAACTTTAAATAGAATGCAATCACACTATATTAAAACAAAATGCTTTACAATAAAGTACAGTTTTTAAATAATGAAAAGAATCAATTCTTTTTCACAAAACCCACTGCCAACGTGTCGATTGTGACTCATTATGTCCCCAGTGGGCAGAGTAGAACTGGCCCATTGGGCTTCCCAGCCGTGTATCTCTCTCGTGGAGAACTTGGCAGGTTCAATCTGCCAACCTTTTGTTTACCAGCCCAGGGCTTCTTTACTTCAATAGTCAGGTTTTAAAATAAAGAGAAATAATAAGTAAGGTTAAAAAAAACAAAATCAAACAAACAAAAAACCCCATTCTTAGCTCTGAAGCTGTAGAGTCAATTGAACAATCTCATTGACCTTGATTCCCATGACAGGATTTTTTTCTGGATTCTGAGCTCCTGTCTGTTTTAGTCTGTGTATTACGAACGCTCACTGACTTCATTTTTCCCTGCATGTCCAACAGTAAACTTCTGGAGACCAGAGACACCATCAAACTTAGCCTTCCATTTTCTCTCTTGATCTCTTTCTAGCCCTCAGTGCCTTTGGCCAGGGATCCCTCCATAGACGTGGTGACTGAGGTGGCGCTTCCTTTAAATTCCACTTTCTCAGCCCATCCTTAGTGTCTTTAAAGTCCACGACATACCATTTACAAAGTCAGTCCTGCTTTCAATGAGCAGTGACTGGCAGTTTTGTAATCCGTGCAGAAGGTCCCGCAAAGAACCCAGCAAGTCTGACTCAACCCACAATGTGCCAGGTGTGATCATGTGCCCGGTACAGTAACATACCAGGTACCAGCAATGTGAGCCAGGAGCGTAGTGTTTTTAGGGATGGGCTCTTCCCTGTGGTGATGGTCCCTTTCTCAGCAGGGGAGTATGTCAATCTGAAGTGAGATACACTCAACTACTTGAATCCTGAGAGGGGAGCTGAGAATAGAAACTTTACCCTGAAGCCCCTGGAGCACATAAAGAGAGTCCAGAACTTGATTTCTGCCTCCCCCATATTCCTCCTCATCATCCCTTTTCTTTTTCCTTCTTCCATTGTTGACGATGAGAAGAGAGATTACTCATGCAACTGTTGACTTGGTTTCCCCTTTTCTCTAGCTTCCTTTCTCTGAGATTTCCCTCAGTCTTCTGGGGCCCAGAAATGATAGGGTTGAAAGTGAACCTAATGGATACCTTGTTCTGACTCCCTTTGTCATTTCGGTTCTATACCATTGATCCCGTGGATCCATCCTCAGTTCCCCACCGTGTAACAGAGTCTGATGAGAGCTGGGGAACATGGCCTACCTAGTTCACTAATGGAGGGTATTGGTTAGTAAAACTCAAACCAGCAGTGGGTTTATGGATTTGGGGAGTGGCCATGGAGGTGAGATACAGAAGATAGAAAAGAGGGTCCTTTCTGAAAACAGTCTTGTTCAGCCAGCTGGGGTGTGTTAAAAGCTGACAGTGTCTGCAAACTTGTCTGCCTTCATTACTTATCTTTTCCCAAAAGATAGGCTCATGTATTCAGGTGTTCTTAGCCATTGTATAAAACATAGATGTTGTTGCTATACCCAAACCTTTCCTTCACTACCAACAGCTACATATACAACTGGATTAATCCATTCTGTCAACAAATTTTTGTAGCACACTTAAAGCAAATTCTACATGATCAAGGCAAACTTCATCCCTTTCTTATGACTCAGCTCCAGTGGGGTCAAGGAAACCATTAGAAACCTTGGTGGAGAGGTGTTGCCTGCCTTGGAAATATAGGAGCAGCATCTCATTCATCCTGAAGGTGGCGCAGATTCACAGGTGCAGGGAAGAAAGAGGAGAGGGTTCCTTCCTACAGAGGAATTGGCATGTGCAAAGGTCCAGTGGTAGGAGAAAGCATGGATCTGAAAAGAACTTGGGGAGGAAGGCATCATGCCAAAAATGAAGGCATTTACATTGAGCAGAAAAACCCACACCTTCCTTTCTATTTTGCTGATTTATGTGAAAGAAAAATGTTCAGGAACAGGCCCATGGACTTGTAAATCACCCCTATCTACACACACACACACACACACACACACACACACACCCCACATACCACACATCCACTGCAAGACAAGGATTTCATTATAGTGAAACTTCACAGACATAGATCAAATGACATAGGACAAAGAGCTAAGTTCAGCCGGCTGCTGTTTCTGCAAGTTTCTGGTTAAGCCAGTCTAGTAGACCCCAGCCAGATGTACTGTGTTACCTACATAACCCTTATCAGCAGCATTCCATCTGTGTCACCCAAGTAGCAGGAATTAAGCAGGCACCCTTTTGGAAAGTGGCCCAAAGGGTTGAGAAAGCAGGTATGCCTTGAAGGCAAGGAACCCACGTCCCTCCTAGTTGGAAAGTAGGAAAACACAGGGTGTTTCTATCCAGAGATCCTCACTTGAGAAACGCCTGCATTCCTGAGAGAGGTGGGTGGGGGTAGATTCAGAGGTTAGCTGTGGGCCTGGGAGTGATGATTACTTTGTAATGGAACAAATTAAATTAGTATGTGAAATTGTAGACGCTTCCCCCCTGCCCTAGTGGCTCCCAATCTATTTAGGGGTAGTCGGGAAAAGGGGACCTTCACAACAGCTGCTTAGCTGCTTGAGCTCAGAGAGGAAAACCGTAATTTGTCTGTAATCCCTAATGCCAACAGTTGCTCATTAAGAAACAAAACTAATGTAATCTTGATTATTTGCTCAGATTTCTACTCTATCATGTTTTGTACATCTGGCAGGCTAATGTAATTTTCTTCAGAAACCCAAAGCAATCTGGTGCTCAGACAACACCATGCAGATTTAGGTAAATTCCAGGCACAGATTAGCATAATACTAACTAATCACGAATATCATTTGCATTCATTAGAGTGTTGTGGGGGGGAAAAATTGTTTCTAAATGGCAGAAAATTGGAAGAAAGATTAAGGGTAAGAGCTTGAAAATCCTGTTTGGCTTGATGCGACTATATTGCAGATGATTTTTCTCTTACAAAGCCTAATATTTAATGTGGAAGTATTAATTAGAGTATTGGAAAAGATTGCATCTAATTGGAAGAAAACTTAGAGAGATTAAGGACCCGGCGGATGGACTGGCTTTTGCTTGATTCAAGTGGAACAGCTAATTTTCCCTGCAATGCCAAGGAGCTTAAATATGCAAAAGAAAAGGGTGGTTCATTTTTTAGGAAGAAGCAAACACCTCTCCCATCCCTTTTCTTCTGAGATAACGGAAAGCCATTTCATTCCCTCTTGCAGGGAAAATTGTATTGGGGCCTTTGTTTATGTGATCAAGGAAAGAAGAGAATCTCAAAAGTCTGAGCTATCCCCCAAATGAAGGTAAAACCCCATAAAGCCCACACACTGGGCAAACTTAAAAATCACAGTAATAGATCCCAAATGTTGTACTGATCTAAAAAAACAAAACAAAACAAGAAGCCCCACCCCCACCTCCTGGTGGTTAGCTATTTTCCTTGCAGTTTCCTAGGTCCAGTCATTTGGCGTACACTGAATTGGTTACAGGCTATGTGCTGGGGCCATGCCTGAGTGTGGCTGTGGGCAATTGTCTGAAAATCCTGCCTCTCGGCAGCTCGGCTGCTGTGGAGCTATATTCAGCGCTGGCTTCCTGAGGGCTCTGAGCAGGTGCTCGCCAATGGCTCTGGCTTCTCCCTCTGACAGATGAGCAAGTTGAAGCGCTCCCCTGGCCAGCTGCCAGCGGAGCAGACAGGAGCAGTCATGGCCTCTGAATGTCCAGGCCAGCCTAGCTGCTTGCAGAATCCTGAACTCTCAGGGACTCTAGCTTTGGGCTCCTGAGGGGGATGTATGGTCAGAAATACAGATTCTCAGGCCCCACCTCAGACTCACAGAATCAGAATCTGCATTCTCACCCAATCCCCCAGGAGAGTCATAAGTTCCTTCAAGTCTGAAAAGCTCTGGTGTAGAGCTCACTGAAACTCCAGCAAGATGATCACATGGGAAACTTGTTAAACCTCAGATCCTTGGGTCCAACATTCAGTTTCAGGAGGTCTGGGGGAGGTAAGATGAGGCCCCGGGTAACTCTAATGAAAGGGGTCCCTGGACCATAATAGAGAATTCATTGGATAGAGGAAGAAACATGGATTCAAACTCCCCTCACCTACTGAATTAGTGAAAATCTTGTTTAATCGCTTGATTTCCTCATTTTTAACATGGGAAAAGTAAAACTTTAAAGATTACGAAATAAAAAATTGGAACAAGTAAAAATTTACAAACAGCAGAAGACAAATGGGAGCTCCTAAAATTTAGACACTTAGGAGCATCAGAAAATATTCACCAAAAGAAAACATATAGATTAGGGAAATTTGGGGGGCAATGACATATTGGATAAGGGACCAATCTTTAAATTTTATAGAAAATCTTAATACCTCAACACCAAAAGCACAAACAGTCCAAGGAGCGAGAGGAAGCAGCTCCTATTTTGGAGAATTACCATGAGGATTGAGTGGGCTCAGGACTGCTGAAGGTTTTAGCTCAGCTTTGCTGTTCCGCATTTGAGGCTCAGTGGAGACATTAGTTCCTTTTCCCTCTTTCTCTGCTCAGCACTCACTTCCTTCAACTACTACCCATCCCACCTTCTTCTATGTATCCCGCCCACATGTCCTTCCCTTGTCCCCCAAAGTCCCTAACTTACTGGCAGCTCCCCAGTGTCCTGCCCAGTTATATATTTCCAGCTAGTTCTCCAGAACTCCTAACTGTTTCTAAACCATGCTATTTTTGCAGTCTGTGCTCTAAACTAGAAGATGACTCCTGACTAAGGTGATCTGTAGTGTGATGCCTCTCTGAAACAAACCATGTCGTCAAGCCATTTGCTCTTTCAAAATCCATCCATGAATATTAGATATATCTGCTTTGTACCTACATAATTCCCTGATGCCTGTTTTCAGTAAATTGCTTCTTGGAAAAAAGTCAAATGGAGAATTGGATAATAGACATGTATCAGATTCCTGTATTCCTATGTTGTTATTGTTGTTACCTGTTGTCAAGTTGGCACCTAGTTCATGGCAACTTTTGGCACAATGGGATAGGACCATCATGATCCATATGGTTTTCATCTGATTTTAAGATCTAGATCACCAGGCCTTTCTTCCTAATGTTAGTCTGAAAGCTCCGCTGAAACCTGGTCAGCATCCTAGCAATCCTCAAACAGATGAAGGGTGGCTGGCTGCCCTTGAGGTACATTGGCTGGGAATTGAACCTGTTCTCCAGCATGGAAGGCAAGAATTCTATCAGTGAGCCTCCACTGCCCTCATATTCCTGTTGTTGAGTGCCGTCGAGTCAGTTCCAACTCATAGTGACCCTGCACAGGGTTTTCCAGGAGCGGCTGATGAGTTTGAACTGTCAACCTTGTGATTCAAACCAACCTTGAGGTTGAGTGCTTATCCTAAACAAACAAATACATGCAACATTGTGTCTAGTGTATAGTAGGTGATCAATACCATTCCATGTAATGTAATTCCATTCCACATTTATCCATCTACTTTAAAACTACATTGGGGCAAAATTTACAGGTCACTTTCTCAAAGTATATATAAATCATTTTTAAAAAGATGTCTCAAATAACTAAGGCAAATAGAAGGTCAAACTAAAATTTCAGACTGTTTACAAGTTTTAAAGTATCAAATTATGCGTTTACTGAGATTTTCATCACTATTATAATTACTTTGTATGTATCATCTCTCGCTAAATTCTCTCAAAACCCCTGAAACAGGTCTTATTTCATGTACTTTTTACAATTAAAGAAGCTAGAGCAGAGAAAGGTCAAGTAACATGCTCAAGGCCACAGAGTCATGAATGGATCTGAGTTGGATTTAAGATGTAAGTATCTGTCTTCTGAGTTTGCATTTTTCGCCAACATGCCTGATGTGGCGATGCGGGTTAATGTGCTGGACTGCAAAGTAGGTTTGAACTGCAAGGGTGGTGCTTCAAGCTTACCAGCTGCTCCTTAAAAACCCTATTCAGGGTCCACATGGGTAGGACTGACTAGACAGTATTTAAGAACAAACAACAATACTTTATTTAGTATCAAGGTTGATGGGATTTGGTGAAAATGGACTCAGTGGCACTTAACGACAGCAACATAGTCAAAAGAAAAACTGTAGAGTTTCATTCATTCTTAGGTCTTTTATTTAAAATTATTATAAGTCAATTAGGCCTTTACACATGTAAAAACATAAAGCAAACCTCATGAGAGTGGGTACAGGCAATTTTTTTTTTTTTTTTTTAAGAGCAGAAATGTATAATTCAGAAAAGAGAAAAACAAAAGAATCGATAGTTATTTCTTTGAGGAGAAAAAAAGAGAAAGCAAATATAAATACATAAAGATAAAAAGCCAATTGCTATCAAGTAGATTTTGACTCATGGCACACACATGTATGTCAGAATAGAACTGAGCTCCCCAGGGATTTCAGTGACTGATTTATTCAGAAATAGATCATTGGACCTTTCTTTGAAGGATCTCTGGGGAACTCAAGACTCTCCCTTTTCAATTAGCAGACAAACATGCCAACAATTTACACCACATAAAGATAGGACTGCAGGATTCAAGTGTTAGACTACTAATGGCAAGGTCAGCAGTTCAAACTCATCACCAAATATCCAGAAACCCCATATAGAGTCACTATGAATCCGAACTGACTCAAGGGTCCTTAACAACAACAAAGATAGGGCTAAGTAATAGTTGTTTTTAATGCTAAGAGAATAATTCATACATGTTTATGGGCATATATTTGATATATTTGAAAATCTAGATGCAGTGTTTTGTATGAAATATGTAAGCTACCAAAAATGAAGTCTACAATTAGAAGACCTAGGCAATCATATTATCAAGAAATTCCTGTAAAAAGATGACATGGAATAATCTTTATTAAAAAAAAAAAAAGAACAACTTGGCAAGCACTTGACTTAATGGAAAATTTCTTTCTGTTTCAAAGAAGCCCCAGGTCCTGAAGCAGAGAGAAAAAAGGAGGGCTTTCAAATCCTTTTGTAAAATTAGTTTAACTCTGATAATAAAGCCTGAGAGAGGAAGGGGAAAGGAAACACGGAGTAGATGGAGGAAGGTGAAAGGAAAGAAAAATTAAGAATATAGACAAAAACCTGAGTGAAACATTAGTGAATGGAATCCAACACTATATTAAAAGCATAATAAACTGAGGAATAAACTACCCCACTAAAAGGCCTATTGGCTTGGCTTAATGTTACCAAAAAATGCAAATGTATTGCCATTGTGTGGATACTCACTCACAGTGAAAGTATATGTCCCCATAGAGTTTCTAAGGACGTACTCTTTCTGGAAACAGACTGCCTTTCTCCATGGTAACTGCTACTGCATTTGAACCACCAACCTTTGAGCTAGCAGCCAAGCATTTAACCACTGTGCCACCTTCTATTATTTAATTCATTGCTCATAAGACAAATAAATGTATAATTATTAAACATCTGGTAGTGTATTGGTTACGAATCGGGCTGTGAACCTTAAGGTCAGCAGTTCGAAACTACCAGCT
>NW_006408583.1:12988108-12991323 GCF_000296735.1 Chrysochloris asiatica
CACACACACACACCTTTTAGTATGGTTTCATTTTCTTAGTTTTGTATAATAGTGGTCCTATGCAATATTTCTCCTTTTGTGATTGACTTATTTCACTCAACATGATGTCCTCAAGTTTCATCCATGTTACGTGGTGGCTTATAGCTTCCTTGTTCTTCAAAGTAGCATAATATTCCATTGTGTATGTACCACAGTTTGTTTATCCATGCTTCAGTTGATGGGCACTTTGGCTGTCTCCATCTTTTTGCTATTGTAGATAGTGCTGCTGTGAACATTGGTGTGCATATATCTACTCGTGTTATGGCTATTATTTCTTGTGGGTAAATACCAAGTAGAGGAATTGCTGGATCATAAGGTATTTCTATTTCAAACCTTCTGAGGAAGTGCCATATTGCTTTCCAGAGAGGTTGGACTATTTTGCAGTCCCACCAGCAAAGCAGGAGTGTCCCAGTCTCTCCGCATCCTCGCCAGCATTTATTGTCCTCTATGTTTTTGATCTTTGCTGTTAATTGTTGGTGTGAGATGATATCGCATTGTTGTTTTGATTTGCATCTCTCTAATGGCAAAGCCGTTTGAACTACAAGATCGGTGGTTCAAGCTCACCATTCGCTCCTTGGAAACCCTGTACAGGGTTGCCATGGGTCAGAAGTGACTCGACAGCATTTAACAGCAATGGCTAGTGATAGTGAACATTTCTTCATATGTTTGTTGGCTGCCCAAATCTCCTCCTTGGTGAAGTGTCTTGTTAATGTCCTGTGCCCATTTTTTAAATTGGGTTATTTGCCTTTTTCTTGTAGAGGTGTTGTAGTTTCCTATATATTTTAGAAATTAGTCCCTTGTCTGATGTGTCACTGAAAAAGATTTTTTCCTATTCTGTGGGTTCCCATTTTACTGTTTTAGTGAACTCTTCTGATGAATATAAGTTTTTAATTTTTAGCATGACCCAATCATCTGTTTTGTCTACTTTTGTTTGTGTACTTTTCAAAATGTTTGGTAGCCTGTGTATTCCCTGCCTGTATCAGAGCCCTCACATTTGTCCCTATTTTTTCATTGATGACCTTCATAATTCTGGAATTCACATTTAGGTCTTTAATCCATGCTGAGTTGGTTTTTGTATAAGGCATGAGGTAAAGGTCTTGTTGCAATCTTTTGCATATTCCTTTCCAGTTCTGCCAGCACCATCTGTTGAAGAGATTATCACCTCCCCATGTGATATATTTAGGTACTTTGTTGAAAATCAGTTGGCTGTATGTGGATGGGTTAATTTCTGGATTCTCGATTCTGTTCCATTGATCGATGTATCTTTCATTGTACCAGTACCAAGTTGTTTTGACCACTGTAGCCGTGTAATAAAAAAGTGAGGTGAAAATGTCTCTTTTCCAAGGCAGTACAGATCAAAGGAAATAAAATATGGGCCACTCACATAATTTAAAATGCTCTATAAGTTACATTGGGAGCACAGTGGCTCTGGAGGTTACAAACTGGACCGTGAACCACAAGTTCAGTGATTCAAGCCCACCGTCTGCTCCACAGGAAAAAAATGAGACTTTCTGTTCCTATAAAAGATTTACAGTCTCAGAAGCCCCATACAAGTTTTTATGAGTCGGACCCGACTAAACTGCACTTAACTACAACAAAAACAGTCATATTTAAAAAGGTGAAATGAAGCAGATAAAATTAGTAATAGCCTGCTGCTACCAAGCCAAGTCTGATTGATGACAACCCTGTATGTGTCAGAGTGGAACTGGATAATTTTTCATGGAAGATTTTTCAGATGTAGGAATCCAGGTCTTTCTTCATAGGCACCTGAGTGGACAGGAAACTCCAGTCTTTACTTAACAGCTGACCACATTAATGCTGCATCTTACTGTTGTTGTTGTTAGCTGCCATCAAGTTGATTCCGACTCATATCGACCCCATGCACAACAGACCATCTGCACTGAGCCATCTCATATTGGTTGCTACGTTTGAATCCGTTGCTGCTGCCACTGTGTCAATGCATCTCATTGGGGGCCTTCACTTTTCACTGACGCTACACTTTAACAAAAAGAGCTCTGGTAGTGTAGTGGTTACGAACTGGGCTGTGAACCACAAGATCATCAGTTCGAAACTACTAGCTGTTCCGCGGGAGAAAGATGAGGCATTCTGCTCCCGTAAAGATTTACAGCCTCAGAAACCCTGTACAGGGTCGCTATGAGTCGCAACCAACTCCACAACACACAGCCACCACCACCACCACACTTTAACAGGTATGATGTCCTTCTCTAGGGACTGGTCCCCCCTGATACCATGTCCTAAGTATGAACGACGAAGTCTCACCATTCTAGCTACTAAGGAACTTTCTTCTGGTTGTACTTTTTCCAACAGAGATTTGTTTGTTCTTCTGGAAGTCCCGGGTACTTTCAATATTCATCTCCAGTTTATAACGCAAATGCATAAAGTCTTCTGTGGTCTTCCTTATGTATTGTTCAACTTTCACATGCATATGAGGCTATTAAAAACACCATGGCTTGGGTCAGTCACACTTTAGTTCTCAAACTGACATCCTAGCTTTTGAACAAAGCAGAGGTCTTGTGCAGCAGACTTGCCCAATGCAATACGACAATTGATTAGTTGGATGCTGCTTTTATGAGTGTTGATATTGATCCAAGCAAAATGAAGTCTTTGAAAACTTCAATAATTTCCTCGATGTATTATAGTGTTATTTATTGATGAAGTTGTGAGGATTTTTGTTTTCTTTACATTGAGGTACAATCCATATGGAAGGCTGTAGTCTCTGACCCTCATCAATTAGTGTTTGATACAGCAAACAAGGTTGTATCATCTTCATATCACAGGTTGTTAATGATTTCTTCCTCCAATCCTGATGCAACGCTCATCATAGAATCCAGTTTCTTGTATGGTGGATTACGTTTATCGTTTTTCTAATGTTGAACCATCCTTGCATCCCTGATATTAATCCCACCTGATCATGATGTATTATCTTTTTGATGTGCTGCTGGATTCTGTTGGCTAGGATTCTGTTGAGAATTTTTGCATCTATGTTCATGAGGGATATTGGTCTATAATTTTGAAATTAGGGAGTGAGATATTTTCAAACTTATTCTTCTTCTTAAGCAGTGCTTTGCTTATCCGAGGTCTCTTTCCTTTCCATAAAAATTTGTGATTGCTTTTTCCATCTCTTTGAAGAATGTCGTTGGGATTTGGATTGGGAT
>NW_006408583.1:12993666-12994659 GCF_000296735.1 Chrysochloris asiatica
GACCCTGTCTAGAGTTTCCGACAAATAAGCCTGTCTTTTTTATGATTTTGAATTTTGCTCTACATTTTCTTCCACTCTATCCTGGACCTCCTACTGTGATCACTTTCAGAGCAGTTGGTGGTATTATCCAGGCTCTATCTAGTTCTTCTGGTTTCAGGGTCGTGGAGACTGATATTCATATGGTCTGTTAGTTCACTGGACTAATTGTTCTAAGCATCTTTAATTTTCACCAGTCCTCTTTCCTCTGCACAGGGAGAGACCAATAGTTGCACCTAGTTGACTGCTCATAACCTTTTAAGACCCCAGTTGCTACTCACAAAAGTAAGATGTATAACATTGTGGACTATGTTGTTAATGGACCATGGTGTCCCCCAAGACAATTGTCCTGAAATTCCATGACCAGCAACTCATTCCCATAAGGGAACACAAACTTTTTAGAGAACAACTTTGCAATACATATCAAAATCTTAAAAATGAATGCATTTTGGGACATAGTTCATTGTGGAAATTGTCCTGAATGTGGGGTACACATTTAAAGGAAACTGAAGACAACATTATTAAAACTGGAATCTGGTGAAATATTTATATCAATAAGAAGTCGGTTAAATAAACCAAGGAGCATCTAAATATATCTCTGCCTTTTAGAATAGTATTATAGAACACCAAATACTATGGAGAAAAAGTCCATGTTACAAGGCTAAGTTAAAAGGTATTGCTACAAAATCATGGACACCTTAATTGCACAAAAGTATTAAAATGTGAATCTCTTGTTTCTCAACATATTCTCCATTTAGGTCTATATATTTTTAAAGACACTGTTTCCATCTTTCTAACTGTTCTCTGAATAATTCTGGCTCTTCAGTTTTCACCATATCAAAATGGCAGTTTTGGCATCTTTAAGGAACTCAAATCCTGTTCCTTTTAAAAAGTTCTTTGAGTTTTGGAAACAAAAATAAATCTAAATGGACAAGATTAGGGATATAGGGTGGATGA
>NW_006408583.1:12996029-13015808 GCF_000296735.1 Chrysochloris asiatica
TTTTTTTTTTTTTTAGCACTTTCCTACCTTCTCCAAATTTATACAATGACCTTCTATTTCTCATGTCAAGATGGCAGTGTAAAAAGAACCACATACAAGACCCTCTGCAACAAAGATACAAGAGACCAAATGCAACAGATACGGATGATAATCCTGGAACCCTGAGCATCAGCAGAAAAGATTGAGAAGTGGATTGAATACTGATCAGGCGAAGAAGCCGAACAGGGGTGTCAAGAAAGGAGAAAGATGGGTGAAGTGTAGGCTGACCTTCCATGGCACAGCCATTGTGAACTTTTGTGAGAAGCGCTGGATCTGAACAGTGGATTATTAACATGGATGCACAATGGTGGCTGGTGATCAGAAAGCAACCATGTCCATACAGCCTAGCTTTAACTATGCTCTGCAACCCCACCCACTGGGCAAGAGCCACTACCAACTCTAATCAGTGACAGACAGCTGCCAACACCAGCTAAACCTACCCTGAACTGAGCTGTGCAAATGGAGAACTGTAAACAGGCTTCCATTTTCTATCACACCTGCCGGGAAGCAGGATGAGGGACTAAGAATACACCAATGTTCAATCATCAACTAAATACAAATAGCATAGTGGTTATGAGTCGGGCTGCTAACCTCAAGATTAGCAGTTCAAAACTAGCTGTTCTGCGGGAGAAAGATGAGGCTTCCTGCTCCCATAAAGATTTACAGCCTTGGAAACCCTATACAGGGTCACTATGAGTCAGAATTGACTCCATGGCACACCACAATCACAACAACACCACAATGTCTCACAAATAATAGACAATTGCAGTTCACACAAAAAAAGCAAGATAGAATGGCTCAAAAAAATGACCAAGATGCAAAGCCAGAAAATGTTTCTGAGGAAGCTTTTAAAAGATATTGGGACTGCCTGATAAAGAATTCAAAGGATGATATTTAGGTACCGTCAATGCAGTGAAAGAAAAATTGAGAAAGCTGCAGAGGAAAGCAAGGAGAATACAGAAAAAGTTTAGAAGAATTCAGGAAAATACTGTAAAAACTGACAAAATAATTGAAAAAATAGAAACAAAGTATCTACAAGTAGAAATTAAACACATTGATACTAAGCTTTCTGAAATGGGTAATATATTGAAAGGGCAAAGGATAGATTGGGATCAATGGGAAGTCAAATTAGTGAGCTTGAAGACAAATCTCTCAATACTAGTCTGCTAAAAAAGCAATCAGGAAAAAGGGGAAAATCCAAAGAAAGCCTAAGATTTATGTGGTACACCATCCAGAGGAGTAAGTTATAGGTGATCCAAATTCCAGAACAAGAATATACCCCCCAAAAGCATAGAACATTGTAAAGGAATTACTGGAAGAAAACTTCCCTACTATCAAGAAAAATGAGAAAATAAGCATTCCATAATCTGAATGAACCTCAAACAGAAAACCCCCAAAATACATACATTAATCAAACTTTCTAAAACAAAAGACAAGGAAAGAATCCAGAGGGGAGAGCAGGAAATATGAGAAATTACCTACAAAGAAGGACTAACAATTCTAAACTTTGATTTCAGCAGAAGCCATGCAGGCAAGAAGGCAATGGGATGACATACATAAAACTCGGAAAGAAAAAATAACAACTAAAATCATATACCCAGCAAGATTGTCCCTCAAATACAATGGCAAAATTAGGACATTTCTAGGAATACATAGTAGCAGACTAACGTTACAAAAAATACTAAAGGGAATTTTTTGAACCAACAACAGACAACAATCTAAGAATAACATGCATGACAACACCACCTCGAAATCAATCCACATATAGAAATACCCAAAGTAAAACAAACCTACAAGACTAAAATAGGGAACCAGAGATACCAATTTAAAATGAAGACAGGTACAAAGTAAAAAGTGTATAGTTAGTTACTGAACTTCCAAATAGCAAGTCAAATAGATTTCAGAATAAAATAAGTTGTTTTAAACTGGGGACGAAATTAATAAATTACAGAATAACATCAAAGAAAATCAAACTCATAAAAATAAAAAAGAGTTAAGCCATGAGTATTTAGTAAACATTAAAACAACAGCAACAAGGAAAATGACAAGAAACCCCACCAAAAAAATAAACTTAGTATAGAAAATTATGTGGAACAAAGAAACCAACAGCACCACAAAAATACATACAGCAAAATGGCAGTAATCGATGATTGCCTATCAATAATTACACTGAATTTAAATGGGGTCAATGAATCAGTCAAGACACAGAGAGTAGCAGGATGGATGAGAAAAAAAGATCCATCAATATGCTGTCTTCAAGACACATACCTTACACACAAGGACAAAAATCGACTAAAAATCAAAGGAGGGAAAAGCATATCAAGCTAGCAGCAATCTAAGACAAGCAGGAATGGCAACATTAGTTTCTGATAAAATAGACCTTTCAGCAAAAAAAACAGCATGAGATACAAAGATGGACGTTATCTCATGATTAAAAGGTCAGTTGACTAACCGTAATAACCGTAATAAATATGCTCCCAATGAAAGAATCTCAAATATATAAATAAAACTCTAACAAATCTGAAAAAGTAATAAACAGCTCTACACTACTGTTGTTCTGTGTGTCTTTGAGTCAGTTCCAACTCATAGTGATCCTGTATAGGATTTTCAAAGCTATGAATCTCTACAGGAAGCAGAAGCCTCATCTTTCTCCCATGGATCAGCTTGTGGATTCTAACTACTGACACTGTGGTTAATAACCCAACAGGTAACCCACAACACATCCAAGGATCCCTATAATAATAGTAGTTGTTGTTGTTAAGTTCCTTTCTAGTATGTTCTGACCGATAGCAACCTTGTATAGGGTCTCTGAGGAGCGACTGGCGGATTTGAACTGCCAACCTTATAGTTAGCAGTACAGTGCTCATACTAGAGCCACGAAGGACAGAACAACAGAAAGAAACACTACAAAGACACAGAAGAACTAAACACCACAATCAACCAACTTGACCTTATCAATTTATACACTCAATCCAACAACATAATATACATTCTTTTCCAGTGAACATGGAACATATGTTAGGCCACAAAACAAGCCTGAGTTAAGTCTAAAAACACTGAAATACCACAAAATATCTTCTGAGATCACAGAGCTGTAAATTTGGAATCAACAATAGGAAGATCATGGAGAAAATGTCAAGTTCAGGCAAAGTGAATAACACCCTACTTCAAAACTACTGAATGATACAAGAAATAAAAAATGAAATTTAAAAAAATCCTTGAATCAAATGAGAACTAAAAACACAACATGCCAAAACCTTTGGGACAAAAGCAGTACTCAAGTCATTGATCAGCTCATTGGAAAAAGTCATCGATCAGCTCATTGGAAAAAGTCATCAATCAGCTCATTGGAAAACTCCAGCAAACATTCAAAGCTCTGCTGGTGAATTCTACTAAGTATTCAGAGAAGACCTAACACCAATACTACTTAAACTATTCCAGAACATAGAAAAGGATGGAACACTCCCAAGTTCATTTTATGAAGTGAGCACTAACCTGATGCAAAAACATTACTGAAAAAGAAAATTATAGACAAATATTCCTCATGAACATAGATGCAAAAATTCTCGACAAACTCCTAGGAAGAGAATCCAACAACATATAGGGGGAAAAGTACATCATAACTAAGTGGGAATCACACCAGATATGCAAAGATGCTTCTATATTAGAAAAACAATTAACACAATTCATCACATAAATAAAACAAAAGAACCACATGATCATATTTATTGACCTAGAAAAGTCATTTGACAAAATCCAACACTCATTCTTGATTAAAAATTTTAAAAATCAACAAAATAGGAATAGAAGGGGAATTCCTCAACATGATTAAAGGCAAATATACAAAAGCAACAGTCAACATTACTCTCAATGGAGAGAAACTGAAAACATTATCCTTGTGAATGGGAACCTGACAAGGATGCCCTTTATCACCACTCTTATTCAATATTGTGATGGTAGTCTTAGCCAGAGCTATAAGACAAGAAAGGGAAACTAATGATATCCAATTTGGCAAAGAAGAAGTAAAATTCTTTCTATTTCCAGATGATATGGTCCTATAAATAGAAAATCCTATAGACTCAGTGTGAAAATTATTAGAACTCATTGAAAGATTCAGCAGAGTGGCAGGGTATAAGATCAACATGCAAAAAGCAAACTCCTTTACATTAATAAAGAAAGCTCTGAAAAGGAAATCAGAAAAACATTATCAATTGCAATCACTACCCAAAAGATTGAATACTTGGGAATAAAACTAACAGAGAAACAAAAGACCTATTCAAAGATAACTGCAAAACACTATTACAAGAAACAAAAACAGACCCAGATAAATGGAAGAATATACTATAGTCATGGATAGGATGACTTAACATTATGAAAGTGTCAATACTAAACAAAGTCATCTATAGCTGCACTGCAATCCCAATCAAGATTCCATAAAATCATTCTTTAAAGAGATGGAAAAACGAATCACCATCTTTATATGGAAAAGAAAGAGACCTTGGCTAAGCATTACTAAAAAGAAGAACAAAGTATGAGGCCTCTCATTTCCCGATCATAAAACCTACTAAATAGCCACAGTAGGCAAAACTGCCTGGTACTGGTACAGCCATAGATCAACAGAACAGAATTGTAACCAAGTAGTAAATTTGTCCACCTATAGTCAGTTGAAAGGAGCTCTGGTAGTGTAGTGGTTATGAATAGGGCTGCAAACTGCAAGGTCAGCAGTTCGAAACTACCTGCTACTCCACGGGAGAAAGATGAGGCTTTCTGCTCCCGTAAAGATTTACAGCCTCAGAAACCCTGTTCAGGGTTGCTGTGGGTCGGAACCAACTTGATGGCACTTAACAACAACAACAACAGTCAGTTGATATTTGACAAAGGGCAAAAGCATATTAAATGAGGAAAAGAGTCTTTTTGACTCTTTTCTGTTGGAAAGAGATTTGAAAGATGAGCAGACATCTAAGGTGAAACTATTGGCTTTCCCTCATCTGGAGGAAAGAAGAGTGATGAGAATTGAAGATGCTTGGAAATAGTCCAATGGACAATTGAAGCATATAAACATCAGTCTCTATGGCCTGAGACTTGAAGAACTAGATGGTACCCAGCTCCCACTACCAATTGCTTTGAAAAGGATCTCATTGAAAGGTTCTAGATACAGCGGGAGAAAATGTGGAACAAAACTCAAAATCATAAAAAAAAGAAAAAAAAAAAGACCACACTTAATGGTCACACTTAATGGTCATATAGAGACTGGTGGAACCCCAAGACTATGATTCTTGGACACGCTTTAAGTCTGGAACTGAACTCACACCTGTGACTCAGTTTTCAGTTAAGCAATATTGTTTAGTACCGTGGAGTCGGCTCTGGCTTACAGTGACCCTGCACAGGGTTCCCGAGACTGCAAATCTTTACAGGAGCAGAAAGCCTCATCTTTCTCCTGCAGAACAGCTAGTAGTTTTGAACTGCCGACCTTGAGGTTAGCAGCCCGATTCGTAACCACTACGCTACCAGAGCTCCTTAGTTAAGCGATATGTAGATTTATATGGGGGACAACAACACTCATGAGGCACACTCACCATAGAATAGACAATCATCTGAGATCAAAAGGGCAGCATTTACCTAAGGACAAAATTCAGAAAAGTAGGGAAAGAAGGAGGAATGGAAGCAGGAAGACCAGGAAGAAAGTCAGGTAAGTGATGCTATATTGAAGGGGTTACAATGAAATGAAGTGGAGATGAAACCAATGCAAAATGGATGATTTGCTCTGTAAACCTCTAAATTCACAATAAATAGTTTTTAAAATGTAAAAAAAAGAAGAAAATGTACTTCTCTTTTAACCAGGAAAAAATTTCATTTTTATGAAGACAAAAGAGAGATGAGTTGAATCTACACTCTGATATTAAATCTGTACAGTTTCCTATGCAGTTATGGCATGCATCATATGCAAAAAAAGATGAAAATTCCAAACATGTGACTCTGATGTTAATAGCTAATGTCTTCCTCATGACTCGGGTTTAAAATTAAGGACCTTTGTTACAAACACACAGACACATACAACTTGAGTCAAGTGTGAAAGAAAATTGTGTCCATTCTAGAGTGCAGTGGACTTCGGATCTCTCATTGCATACTTTTTTTCCTGCTCTTTTCTGTGTTTCCCAGTTTTGTCCCATCCCAGGTTCATCAGTGCAAAGGTTTTCCTTTCTTCTATTGGCTCTTCTTGTTAATTGCAGAGAATTCAATGTCTTTAATTCCAACGACTCATAGTTCAGATTTAAAATGAGTCCTTCTAGCCTCCATTGTGGGGTCTGGTGTGGTGCTGTAGGATAAGCACTGAACTGCTAAGCACAAGGTCGGTGGTTCAAACTCATCAGTCACTCCTCTGAAACCCTATACAGGGTTGCTATGAGTTGGAACTGACTGGATAGCATTTAACAATAACAACCTCCATTGTGAAGAAAAACTGCTTCCTCAGAAGGCTGGAAAGCTTCCTGTGTCTGCTAGCTGTCCCCTAGAAGCACCTTTCTAGACACAGACTGGGTTTTGCAGGTTTTTATCTCTTGACTCTTCTTCTCCATTTCCCTTCAGAGCCAGGAGTGTTTCATCTGGCCTTTTGACAGAATAACTTCCAGATTGAACCAAGCAAATGAACCGGCTACGAGGAAAATACTGCTGGTGCATTTACCCCTAACACAGAGCAGTTATATTTGGAATTTTCCAGGTAGCCTCTCTATTGCACTGTGCTAGGGTGACAGTGACATTGATTGAAACTTAAACTTTAGGAAATTCTTGAGGGGAAAAAAAATCAAGGTAGGAGATCTTAGCTTTTCATCATTAAATTGCGGATGGAATGGAGCCCAATTTAGCATACGCAAGAACGAGTCCAATCTCATATTCTTCATTGTTAGAACTTAAGGAACTAATTTTTGCCATGTTATCTGGGTGGGTAAAATGGGTGGGACGGGACCTTCAACACTCATGTCCTGTAGGACACATGTGGCTACCTGCCAACAGTGATGTCTTAGCTTTCAAAGTAATTAGCACACAGCTAGCTGTCAGTGTAACTAAACCAGAGAGTTTCTGATTTCCTCTTGTGGGAGGCAGATACAAGCTCTTCAAGGGTAGGGATTGTGGTCTGTTCTGCTCACTGAGGATATTCTATCACCAAGAACAAGTGCCTGACCCAGAGTAGGTACTTGAGAAAGTTTTGCAGAACAAAACAGCTCATTTGAAGAAAAATACTCATGTCTCACATTTATTTTAAATAATGTCGATTCTTTTTCCTGGGGACTATAATGTCTGTGCCTCTTACAGCTTCTCAATGCTTTAAATTACTGAGGTGTAGGATCTCAATTCAGAGCAAAAAACAGATCATCCAAAACTCATCTCAATTAGTAGTTTCCATCTCCTAAGGATGGAAACCGAGGAGCTCTGGTAGCGTAGTGGTTACGAATCGGGCTGCGAACCTTAACGTCAGCAGTTCGAAACTACCAGCTGCTCCGTGGGAGAAAGATGAGGCTTTCTACTCCTGTAAAGATTTACACCCTCGGAAACCCTGTACAGGGTCGCTATGGGTCAGAACCGACTCAACGGCACTTAACAACAACAACAACAAGGATGGAAACCAAATGAATAAAATTTAGGCTGGGAATAAGGGTTGAAGCCAAGAGGTGTCAACTCTCGACTGATTCATTATTTTTATTAAGCAACAGATTAGACAAGACTTCTTTCTTTACAAGTGCCCCCAAACCGATGTAAATGTATGTTTAGCTACTTACAGTCATTACATACGTACCCTTACCGTGTGCCTAAAAAGATGTTTTGCTGCAGAAATAGCAATGTGCTTGGTTATAGAGTGTGGCTTTAGATCCACTGATAGATGAAATACGTACACCGTATGCTCAACCTGAACTACATCAGGCCTCAAGGACTTTGGATAAGAGACTGGGGTCTATACTTGAATTGTCAGTCTAGTCTCAAATTAAAACTTCAATTTTTCACTCCGTTTAAAGTTGCTGTTCTGGGCTTGCATGGCATAGGCCTGATTCATGAATTTTACAGATGACAAAGGAGAAGAGATGAGGAAGTCTGGCCTCTTTCATAAATGTTCTTCCATCTCATTCTTCCCTTTACCTCCCTTGTACCCCCCTTTACCTACGTTGCCATTGTTGTTGTTGTTGTTATGTGCCGTGGAGTCGGAACCGACTCATAGCGACCCTGTACAGGGTTTCCGAGGGTGTAAATCCTTACGGGAGTAGAAAGCCTCATCTTTCTCCCGCGGAGCAGCTGGTAGTTTCGAACTGCTGACCTTGCGGTTCACAGCCCGAGTCGTAACCACTACGCTACGTTGCCATTAGCAGCCTCTAAACTTTCTGGGACAGAAGGAGAGGAAGGGATGGGAGGAGCACAACCCTTTTATTGTTTTATAGGGTGGTACCCTCTGCAACTCTTTCCTTTGTGGTTCTTTGAAGACAGTCCTCCCCTTGCAGATCTTATTGCTGGAGCAGGAAATGGGCTCAAGGTCACAGAAGAGTTGAGGCCAACCCTGCCTAGATGATGCAACATCTCTATTTAGAATGAGGGGCTCTTTGGTATCTATTGTTCTCAGCTTTGGGGCTTCAACAGAACAAGCAAATATCCCCTTAAAAACCCATTTACACATCTATTATCGAATTTTTCATCTTCATGATTTACCTGTGAAATTGTTGTTGTTAAGTGCCATCTAGTCATTTCTGATCCATAATGACCCTGTACAGGGTTTGAGGAGCAGCTGGTGATCTTGAACCATCAATCTTGCAGTTCAAATGGCTTTGCAGTCTGGCACATTAACTCACAATGCCACACCAGGACTGTACCTGTGAAGTAGGGATAGTCAATTTACTCATGACTGTGATCAAGGTGATTTCAAAAGAAAGGAAGTTGAAATGTTAATATTAAGAGATCAAGAAGACTGTTCAAAATCTCTAAACCAAAAACCCTGAAGGGTGGGTCTGAAGGAATTTAGACAGGGGAAGTATTTGTCTCTTAAGAGTGTGATCACAGGAGCAGAAAAAGCACAAAACCTAAAGGGCCACATTTAGACAGACGTGAAGAGGACATGATGAACAGAAACAACATGGCATTGCTACGTTTTCTAGAAGTTTCTGTTCCCACTCATCACTCATTTAAACCCAGAAAAATCTGTAATCTGTAAAAGTCAAAAGTGGGTTTGAGATGCACGGGGATGAGTTTAGAAGCCTTCATTGTGTTCAGGCTGGATCTAAATTTGGAAATAAACTTAGTCCTACAGATTCATTATACAACTGGCACCACTAGGAGAGGAAATGAAAACTTTCCTTGTCTGAATTTCTCGCTTCTTTTAAGAAGGAGACTTAATGGGAGAGGCTGACATTTCAGAGACATAGCTTAGCTGAGTTTAGAAGTTGGGGAGTAGGCGGTTTTCAGAAGGCACCTGGAAACACCATGTAGATTAGCTGTGGGAAATGCGTGAGAGTCCCAAGATGGCATGAACAGAAACAAAGAGGGGTATTCTCCTCCAACTAGACGGAGAAAGATGTGGGACTCTAAGGCAGCGAGGAATGTTTCATTCACTCATTCGTTCATTCAAGAAATATTTATGGAGTTGAGTTTTTATTTATTTATTTATTTTTTGTGGTTGGTTGTCTGGTTGGTTTTTTTTTTTTTTTTTTCTTTAGGCCCTGACACTGGGATGCAAAAGAAACTGGAATGTTAAACAAACAAATCATACAAACTGGGTATATAATTATAAACCGAGATAAGTGCTCCAAAGGATGGTCTGATGTTTTATAAGAGGGTGGAAACGAATCCAGACAGTAAAAAATTGAGACACCATTTCCTTGAGGAACTGATACTTGAGGTGAAGACGGTATGAGGAGTAATAATAATTACCGGCTCTGAGTAGCAGAAACGGTGCTCTCGGCTGCTAACTGAAAGTTTGGTCCTTCAAAAGAAAGGCATGGTGATCTGCTTCTGAAAAACCAGCCATTATAACCTCTACATTAAAAAATAATAATTCTATGAAGCACAGTGTATGCTGACAAACATGGCATCTCCATGAATTGGAGTCGGGGCTCAACTGCAACTGGTTCATGTTAATTGATCTAGGAATGTTCTATTGCTTTACATGTGAGAGGGCTTCAAACAGTTCATAGAAGATTTCCATTATCTTTAAATTCCACTTTTCCACAAACATTTTGAAGTCTTCTTGTATGCAAACTTGTGTCATTTTCATACCAACTATGGATGGCAACATGCTCTTTCCTCTTTCTAGAATGTTCTTCTTTCCTATTCATCGCTTAGTGCATTCTAATGAGGCAAGGGAGTGGAGTGTAGGCACCAAAGCCAGGCTTCTTGGGTTTGACTCCTCGTTGCCTCACTGACTTGTTATGGAAACTTGGTTCTGGTACTTAACCACTCTATGCCTTCCTTTCCTTATCATCTGTGGTACTGGGATAAGACGCATACCTCCATGTTGAAGACGTTAGGCTGATGGAATTTAAAGCAGGCCAGCGTGACTAATGGTCAGGGTACAGATCTTGAATTTAACAGTTTTTAAATGCCTGAATTGGTTTGAACCTCAGGGTTAGTGGTTCAAGCTCACCAGCCGCTCCTAGGAAGCCCTAGCCAGAGTCTCTAAGGGTTGGAACCAACTCAACGGCACTTAACAACAACAACTGTGTGATATAGTGGGTTATGCGTTGGGCTGCTTATTGCAAGGTCAGCAGTTCAAATCTCCCAGATGCTCTGTGGGAGAAAGATGAGGCTTTCTACGCCCATAAAGAGTTGTAGTCATGGAAACCCTATATAGGACTTCTGACTCCAGGGCACACAATCATCGCCACCACCACGTGACCAGCACTGCTCAGGAGCTTTGTATGTTTCCTCGATTGGTTCATTTTATTCAAGAAAATGCCCATTAACCAAATGATTGAGTGAGGAAAAAACATTCGTGCTCCTTAAAGCTGATTGGATAACACTCTGCCTTCGCACAGACTCTTGCTCAAAAAAGAACTGTGACGTCTGCTAATTAATTTGCCTCTTTTCTCAGCTGGTTCTGTAGGATAAACATAGGACTGAGAACCACAGGCCAGCTGTTTGAGACCACCAGCCAATCTGCAGGAGAAAGATGAGGTTTTCTGCTCCAGCAAAGATTTACAGCCTCAGAAACCTTATACAGAGTCACTATGAGTCAAAACGGACTCATCAGCACTTCACAAGCCTGGTGGGTTGGAGATGATGCAATAAGTGCAGTTAGTTGGAAGACATGAGCATTAAGCTGAAAAGATTACAGTTCAAGTCCCATATTTGCCAGGTTTCAGGCTGTGTGAACTTGAGCAACTCAGTTTCCCTTGACAAGCCTCATTTCCACATCTGAAAAATACTGGAGTCAGATCTGCCTCTCCAAGGTGCTCTAAAGATTGGATGAGATAATGTACATGAAAATAATTTTTACACTCCAGGAAGCACCACGCAATGTTAGAAAATAATTACCCATTGAGATCTGACGTTTCCTGCGTCCCTATTTCAGTAATTGTGTTGGGTCCATTTAAGTTGGGTAATCAGTTACTATCTGAGATATCTGAGAGGGGCCCAGCTGTCTTGAAGAAACTTCCCATCTCCTGCCTTAAAGCTGGTTTCTCCCTGTACCACCTCTGCTAAACAGTTCTCATCACCAGGGGTCTCTGCCATTGGAAGTTCTCCTCATACAGGTGTAATTACATAAGGAATTACTACTTCTAGAAGTGGCTAAGTTACTGAGTGCCTCCTATGTGACAAGGAGACATTAGACATTTCTCGAAGGAATTAGATTTCTTCTGATGTAAATGGTTGTTCTGAAGTTTTCAATGTCAGCATTCCAGAACGCAATGCAGGCTGGTTGGTTCTTCCATTCCACAGTCTTTTTGAATGTATCAGACCAGTACTGGCTCAAACTGGCTATGAAATCCACAGTGAACCCTTGTCTATTTGTTAGTGTATTACAATTCTTGGAGAATTAAGACATTTGGTAAGGGTTCCACCTTTCCTCCTGACCTTCCAAGGAGAAATCAGGGTAGAAAGAATACAGATTTCAAGGGCAAAAAGATCTGCATTAAATCCCTGCTTGCCCCTCTTGTAGGTGCCATTGAATCCCTTCCAACTCATAGTGACCTTATGCACAACAGAACGAAACACTGCCCAGTCCTGCATCAACTTCACATTGTTGCTAAGCTTGAGCCCATTGCTGCTGCCACTGTGCCAATCCATCTAGTTGGGGGTCTTCCTCTTTTTCCGTGACCTTCCATTTTACCAACCATGATGTCCTTCTCCAAGGACTGGTTCCTTCTGATAATATGTATGAGAGATGAAGTCTGGACATCTTGACTTTAAAGAAGTCTTCTAGCTATACTTCTTCCAACACAGATTTTTTGATCTTCTGTCTGTCCTTGGTACTTTTAATATTCTCTTCAACACCAAAATCAAATGCATCAATTCTTGTATGGTCTTCCTTATTTATTGTCCAAGGTTTACATGCATACGAGTCTATTGAAAATACCAAGGCTTAGATGAAGCACACCTTAGTCCTCAATCTGGTGTCTTTGTTCTTGAATACTTAAAAGGTCTTGTGCAGCAGATTTGCCTAATGCAAGATATTTGGTTTCTTGACTGTTGCTTCCATGAGAGTTAATGGTGGATCCAAACAAAATGAAGTCTTTGACAACATCAATCTTTTCTCCATTTAACATGATGTTATTTATTGGTACAGTGGTGAGGATTTTTTTTCTTTACATTGAGGTGCAACGCATATGAAGGCTGTGGTCTTTGATCTTCATCAGTAAGTATTTTAAATTCTCTTTACTTTCAGCACACAAGGTTGTATCACCTGCATATGACAGGTTGTTAATGAGTCTTCCTTAAATCCTGATCCCATGTTTTTCTTCATATAATCCAGTTTCTCAAATTATTTGTTCAGTATACAAAGTGAATGAGTATATGAAAGATACAACCTTGGCACACACCTTTCTTGATTTTAAATCCATTCAGTGTCCCCTTGTTCTGTTTGAATGACTGCCTCTTTGTCTATGAACAGTTCCTCATGAGCACAATTAAGTGCTCCTGAATATTCATTCTTCTCAAAGTTTCCAAAGCTTATTGTGATCCACATATTCGAAAGCCTTTGCATAATCAATAAAGCACAAAGTAGACATCTTTCTGGTATTCTCTGCTTTCAGCCAAGATCCATCGGACATCAGTAATGATATTCCTGGTTCTATGTCCTCATCTGCCATTTTCCAAATTTCTTGGCACAGATGAGTGAGTGCCTCCATGCCACATCAGTTGTTGAAAGATTTCAATTTGCATTCTATCAATTCCTGGAGTCTTGTTCTTTGCCAATGCCTTCAGTGCATATTGGACTTCTTCCTTCAGTGCCATTGGCTCTTGATCACATGCTACCTCTTGAAATGGTTGAACATGCTTCCTACATCATTCAATTATTTGTCCATAGACTCCATCAGTATTGCATATTGAGGCATGAATTTTTTTCCTCACTTCTTTCAGTTTGAGAAAGGCTGAGTGTATTCTTCCTCTGTGGTATTTTGCACATTTCATGATACTATTTGACTTTGTCTTCTTGAGCTGCCCTTTGATGTTTCCTGCTCATCTCTTTTAACTCCTCATTTCTTCCATTTGTTTAAACAGCTCTACACTGGAAGATGATATCTATTCTGGTCTTTTCCTTCTTTTTGTCTTTTTAATGACCTTTTGCTTTCTTCCTATATAATGTTCTTGATGCCATCCCACAACTCTTCTGGTCTTTGGTTATTAGTGTCTAATTCATCAAATCTGCTCTTGAGATGACCTCTAAATTCAAGTGGGATATGTTCAAGGTCACATTTAGGCTTTAGTTGACTTATTTTAATTTTCTTCAGTTTCAGCCTGAATTTGCATATGAGCAACTGATGGTCTATTCCACCATCTGTCCCTGGCCTTGTTTTGACTGATGATATGGAGTTTTTTCAGTCTTTTCCCACAGATGTAGTCAATTAAATTTCTGTGTATTCCATTTTGTGTGGTAAATGTGTATACTTGCCTTTTAGGATGTTTTAAAAAGGTATTTGCAGTAAATAAGTCATTTATGTTGTAAAATTCTATAATGCGATCACCACCATTATATCTGTCACCACGACCATATTTTTCACCTAGTCACTCTTCCTCTTTGTTTCCAACCTTTGCATTTTAATCACCAGTAACTATCAATATGTCTTGATTGCATGTTTGATCAATTTTAGGCTGAAGAAGTTGGTAGCGTTCTTCAATTACATCATCACTGGCTTTAGTGGTTGGTGTGTAAATTTGAATAATATTTGTATTAACTAGTCTGCTGTGTAGACTTATGGATATTATCCTATCACAGATAGAATTATACTTCATGATAGATCTTGATACATTCTTTTTGATGAGGAATGCTTCTCCATTCCTCTTCAACTTGTCATTTCCAGCAGAGTAAATCATGTCAGATTCATAATGTTTCCATATTCAGTATTCTGGTGCTGACAGTGTTCCATTGCTATTCATAAAGTTTTCAGTAGCTACACATTTGGGAGTAATCTGCCTCTCATTCTTCCTAGTCTGTCTTAGTCTGGAAACTCAGCTGAAACCTGCCCACCTTGGCTAACCCTACTGGCATTCAAAATACCAGTGGTGTAGCTTCCAGAATCACAACATGCAAGTCACCAGAGTGTGACCAACTGACAGAGGAGTGCTGGCTGCTCCTTTTAGGGACAATAATTTTCTTTCCTGAGATTCAGTTTGCTCAGTCATAAAATTAATATGTTATTGTTAAGTATCATTGAGTCGTTTCTGACTCAGAGAGTTTAGGGTTTAGTTCTGTATAGGGTTTCCCGGTGGGTTTGAACTGCTGACCTTGTGGTTAACAATCCAATGCTTATCTTACAGCACCACATGAAGACTCCTAAAATGAACATAATAAAATTAACATAATAGCTGTTTAATTTGTCCAGAACTCTTTCAGTCGCAAGTGATGTAAACTCAATTCAAACTGGTTTACATCAAAACACAAAGAAAACAACAACCACCAAAGCCAAACCAAACCAAACCAAACCAAACCAATCCATGTTAGAAAACCATGACACTTGAATGGCTTGCTTCAGACATAGTTCAATCCGGGACCTCGAGCAATCTTTCATAGTGCTGTTACTTTGTTCATCTCTCAGTTTCACTTCACTCTCAGCTGCTGCTTCATTCTGAGGCTGCATGGCAACAAACAGCAACCCATCGCTTTCCCCTCATACGGGGCCCATCAAAGAGATCCTCACTTTCCCAGCAGGCATAACTTACTGAAAAACTCTGCTCAGTTCAACGTAAATCAAATACCTATCTTTGTGGCTCGGACACAGCCTCCCAGACACGAATGTGCTTGCCTTGTCTGCAGAACTTGGCATTGGCCATCATACCCTGTACATGCAAAGACCTTCAGTTTCACACCTGTCCCATGTTCAGCTCATATGAGGTTCCCCCTCAAATTCAATTGAGTGATACTGATAGAATATAGTAAATAGGATATAATCTTGAACAAAGTAAACTTTAGCAAGGTTACTTCTAACAAGATGAAAAGCAGGAACCTAGCTAACTGGAATATAATGTAAGGCTCCATTTACCAAAGTATTTTTCTACAAAATTTGGCTTTCTATTCAAGTAGTGCTGACTGGGTAAGGTTAAACCCACATGCAGATCCTCATGCCTTTGTGGGCACCTTGTTCTGCATATAATTATTAAATAGTTCATTTGCCTGTGTGGAACTTTGTGTAGCTTGTTCTCAAAGGACTACATCACTAAACTTTGGTCATCTGGTGAACACCTCAGTTTGTAGGAAAGGACATCTTGAGGGTTCATTATTAGTGTATCACAGCTAGGTGGAAGTGCAGGCCATTTTGTGTTCATAGAAAACAAAGGGAAATGTAATGGTTGATATTTTATTTCCCAGGGTGTTTAAATGAACTCCCTGCCAGCAATTATTGGCTGAGATAAGAGGGCAATCTTTCGGGAGAAATCTGGCTCTGGAAGGGGAAATCCTAAGTGTTTCTAATTAGGCATTTTCTTTGCTGGGGAGCAGTAGATGCCAGAGGGATTATGTTGGTATCTCACTCATATATGGAATATGGAAATGGCTTGGATATGAAATTCAAGGTACCAGGGTTTCTGAATGTCACCACAAAGAGAGAAAGGCAAAAAGGAAAGAGAGGAGGAACACACAGATTCTGAAGATGAAGTGCATGTGGTTTCATTCCTGCTGAAGTTAACAAAAATCACCCCAATTAAAAAACAATAATAGTGTTCATTCAATGCTTACTGCCTGCCAAGTACTGAGCTAATAAGTGCTTTAGGTGCATTGTCTTAGCTAAGGCTCACAACAGCCCCATGAAGTGGCTTTTATTAGAAGACATTGAAGCTTACAAACATTAACTAACTTGCTGTAGGATAAGCACTGAACTGCTAACCTCACGGTAGGCAGTTCAACCTCAAACCCACCAGCCACTCCTTGAAAGCCCTATACAGAGTCACTCTGAGCTGGCACTGACTCAACAGCACATAACAACACCAAGTGGAGGGTCTGGAATCAAAACTCAGGCAGTTGATCCTAGAGCCTTACTTCTTGTTGTTAGGTGCCATCAACTCATAGCGACTTTACGTACAACAGAACGAAACACTTCCTGGTCCTGTGTCAACATCACAATCATTGCTACCGTTGAGCCCAAACTTACCACTACCCAACATCACTTCTGTATCTGAGCAGCAGAGTTTAAAATACTAAACCTGTGAGAAATTAAATACAAGGGAGTGCATCAATAATGGAATTTTCCAAGCTCTTTAATTTATCTCTAAACATAGTTCTGGTCTCAGAAGAGAGTTTTTCTTGTATACTACTTCTATTGCCTCCCAATCAGTGTTTTTAATAAACATAATTAGAGTCATTTTGTTTCAACCAGACCTTCTTATTTGTTATTAAACTATACCTGGGAACCTGAAAGAATATACAGATTCATCTTAGATCCCAGCTGATACTTGGAATGGTTTGCTTTGCCTTCAAAAGAGAAATGCTCTTTAGTGAAAATTTCAGGAAATTGGGCTTTGGACCAGTCCAAATAGTCCAGCAATTACAATTGGTCTGTAGCCCTCTGTCTCTCATGCATTCAAATTTTATCTCTCTTCACCTTAATCTATTACTACTTTGGTGTTGACAAAAACAATGAGTAGCTCAATAGATTCCTGGATCCTGTGTATGTGTTTGGACTATGTGAGTGAGATTCACTTTACTTCTCCTTCACTTGACTTCAACATGCCTTTCTGAAATCTCTCAGAGCCAGGAGTATGGCATTGTTTGTTTACCATATGTGCCATAGGCTGTGGATACAGTCTACTTGCAACCTCCACTTTCCCTAGACCCAACTGCCTCTCCACTATTTTATATCACGAGAGATATGAACAGGACTGCTGTGAAGGGGGGTGGTGGGAGAAGTTAGGTAGCAAATTATTTTGTCTGTAGCCCATAAAATACTAAAAGATGTATTATGTGTACTCAACCTGAAACTTTCTGAGTCTCCCCCCTCCACTTCCCACCATCCTGAGAACACGCAGGTTGATTCACTCTGACTTGGAGATAATTGGCAGGCTGCAACCACAGTTTGAAAGGAGAAGATAAAGCAATGCAGGACTGGTGCTGAACCAACTCTAACGAGGGTCAATGGACTATGTGAGTTAGGACCCACAGAGAATCAGTTCTTGGAAGGGGCAGAAACTAAGGTAACTGGGAATGGTGAGGATAAAGGACCTCAGAGGTACAAATGCCCAGGAGAAGTAAGATGATGCCCTGTTCTGCAATATGGGATCATCTCTGAAGAACAGAGCATAAATATACACTTTGGGCCAATGTGGCTTTTGCTAAGATAAAACTATTGAATAGAAAAGAGTTGGGTTGTTGAGCACTTTGGTCAGAAATCGGAGCAGAAACAGAGGTCTTAATGGCTGTTAGACTAAGAGTTAAAACCATGGAATTATATTCTAGGAGCCTCTGCTTTGGCAAATTTATGACACTCCATCTTAATAATGCCCCTAGTATGAAAAGAAACAAAAGGGCTTTGGGCGCTTGTTGTTTATGAGTTTGTTTGTGTTTTTTTGTTCTTTTTTTCTAAATTTAAACATGGAAAAATACCATTTACCTAATAAGTGGAAGCACAGAGATGTGAACCCTAACATGCTACCTGGAACTTTAAAAAATAAAAGACAAACTAGAAAACGCCAGCCCTTAAAAAGAAAACCTCATGCTTCCGTTAGGTCCTTGAACAATTTTTAAGAAGAGGTACTTTTCCACAGTGTTACTTAGTGATGGTTTCTTTCATTGATGTGAAATTTCATCTTACATAAAAGAACTGATTACTTCAAAGAAGATGCTAGTACTCTCTGATTCTGCCACTTTCACTAATGAGAAATAAATAATAATTTTTTTTTGCCTCAAAAGACCTCCCCATATTGTGAAACCACCTTTACCTGCAAGGTGGAGAGGTGAGGAAGGAGGAGGCCTCACAGAGAGATGAAAGAAAGTCTTTCATAACTTGTAATTGATGCCAGACAAGCTAAGGTACATCCTGGTCCTGGGAAGCGTCCATTTCCCCCATCTTCATTCATGATTCAACATGCATCCAGGAAACACTCATGGACACCTAATTTGAGTTGAGTAGGAGCATAAAGTGCTCTCATCTAAGGGTTAAACAGGTAAGGAAGTCAGGGCATCCTTATCCCAAGGGTGTTTGTTCCATAATCTAAAATGGTTTTGAAATACATGACTTAAGTGTAAGATTCTGCTGTTATTATGGGAGCACTTAGCAATGGAATACATTCAGGGATTAGGTCTTTTCAAAAAATATCAGTAAAGTAAAAAATATCAGGCACAGTAAAAAAACAAACAAACATTTTTTTTTCTTTACTACAAATATGAAATTGTATTTAGCAAACAAAAATGTTTCTGCCTTCATGATTAATGTTTGTTCCTTGTAATCCAAAAGGTGACATAACATCTGTAGCCTCTATCCATTCATATAACAGGATGTTACAAATCAGATAAAAATCATAATGATTTTTCCTGAAATATGCTAGAAAAGTACAAGCACTAAGACTAGAAGGCTAGCCAGATCTCTCTAGCTTTAACTGAGAGACCTGCTTAGACCTTCACTCTAGTCCTGAGGACACATTTGTGTTTTAACAAACAGCATTGGCCTTAACACAATAAGCCCAGAAGTCAAACCTGAATGCAGCTCTCTTATTAAATTGGTAAGTGCTGTTGAGCCTCATCTGACACATAGTAAACCTATATAAGGTTTCTGAAGTTCAGCTGGTGGATTTGAACGTCTTACCTTGCAATTAGCAGTCCAGTGTTTATCCTACAATAACACACCAAGACTCCCTTAGAGTTGTTGTTGTTAAGTGCTGTTGAATTGGTACCAAATCACAGAGGCCGTGTATAGGATTTTCAAGGTGGTTTAAATCACAGACCACTGCTTATCTGACACTGCCATACCAAGAATCCCTTTATACAATAATAATTATCACTGCTACATAGCATAGCAGTTACAAATCAGTCTGCGAACCGCAAGGTCAGCAGTTTGAAACTACCAGCTGTTCCGTGGGAGAAAGATGAGGCTTTCTGCTCCTGTAAAGATTTACAGCCTC
>NW_006408583.1:13015908-13018359 GCF_000296735.1 Chrysochloris asiatica
GAAACCCTGTACAGGGTCGCTATGAGTCAGAACCGACTCCACGGCATACAGCCACCACCACCATTTACTGAGCGCTACCATAACCTAGGAGTCCTGGTGTGGCACTATGGGTTAATGTGTCAGACTGCAAAGCTGTTGGAACTGCAAGGTTGGCAGTTCAAGCTCACCAGCTGCTCCTCGGAAACCCTATAGAGGGTCACTATGGGTCAGAACCGACTCTACGGCACTTCACAACAACAACAACCATAACGTAAAGGAGCCCTGGTGGCACATTGGTTAAGTGCATGGCTGCTAGTCAAAAGGTTGGTGGTTCAAACCCATCAGTCACTCCTTGGAAGAAAGATGTGGCAGTCAGTTTTGGTTCCAAGATTCTTGTTGTTGTTATGTGCTGTTGAATCAGTCAGACTCACAGAGAACCTGTATAGGGTTTCCAAGGAGTGACAGATGGGTTTGAACTATGAAATTTGTGGTTAGTTGTTAGTGTTATGTGTCATCAGTGGATTCTGAATCATAGCGACCCTGAATAGGGTTTCTAAGGAGCGACTAGTGAGTTTGAACCACTGACCTTGCAGTTCAAACTGATCTTGTGGTCCAGTGTATTATCCTGCAGGACTTTGGGGCAGTTCTACTTTTATCCTACAGGATAGCTATGAGTCAGAATCAACTCCAGGACAATGGGTTTGGGTTTGGGTTTTAACCAAATGAAGTTACTGTCAGGTCAGTAGAATTCTTGTGTTCCATGCAGGAGGTCCAGGTTTGATTCCTGCCACCACCTGTCTGTCAGTGGAGGCTGGTGTATAGCTGCGGTGCTAAATAGGTCTCAGCAGACCTTCCAGACTAAAGATGAACTAGGAGGAAAATCCTCGTGATCTATTTCCAAAAATCAGTCAAGAAAATCTCCAGAGCACAACAGTTTGACCCCCACGACAATCATGGGTTGGCTCAGGGCCTGGGGAGGGGTCATCATGAGTCAGGAGCTGATTTGAAAACAGGCAATCATGGGCTACAACTTCATTGCAATTTGACAAAAATACAGTGAGGCATAGCTGTTGATCTTTGTCAAACGTAAGGAATGTGAGTTTAAACCCAAAACCAAACCCACTGCCATCAACTCCTTCCAGCTCATAGTGACCCTATAGAACAGAGTAGAACTCCATTGGGATTCAGAGACTATAAATCTTTACGGGAACAGACTGCCTCATCTTTTTCCCTCAGAGAAGCTGGTGAATTTGGACCATTGACCTTATGGTTAGCAGTCCAACACAACCCCCTGCATCACCCGGACTCCTTATGTGAGGTTCAGAGAGGCCAAATAGTTTGTCCAAAGTGATGCATCTGACAGGTAAGCAGAGTCTTGATTTAAAGTCAGCCTTTGTTGTTGTTGTTAAGTGCCTTCAAGTCGGTTTCGACCCATAGCGACCCTGTACAGGGTTTCCGAGGCTGTAAATCTTTAAGGGAGCAGAACGCCTCATCTTTCTCCCGCAGAGCGGCTGGTAGTTTCGAACTGCTGACCTTGTCAGCCTTGACCAGGTTCAAAGCTGAAGATCTTCAATGGTACACATAACTACTTTCCCATCATGGCCCTCTGTAGCTTTACTAGTATAAATGGATCTGGCAATGCCTCACTCATAGCATCATCAGAGAGATAAATGAGGTAATGAGCTTGAAAATGTCTTGGAAGATGCAAACTGTCATGACATTGTATGAGATTCAAATACTATTGAATGAGATGAACAATGCATACAACATGGATTTAGAAACAAAATCATGATGAATTTATCTCTTCTTTACCATGATTTTGATATTTTGGGTTTTCTTCTGGAATAAAAAAAATGATATTTTTATAAACACAATAATTTTGTAGGGCAAATAGCTTCTATCTCATTATTTTGGAATCGCCCCCCCCCCCCCAAATAGCTCTTTGAGTTAATAATTAAATGTCTAGCCAGTGCCAGGAAGACAGGAAAAAATTCAAGACGCAATTTCCAAAAGGTTAAGAAGCAATTTCTATGTAGTTGCTCCAAGATTTCGCCCCCTTCAGCATACAGAAGTCTTTGAGTATCTTTAGAATACTACGATGCAATTAGCAGGCTACAGATCTCTGGCTTTCTCTCAACCTTATCTTCTTCCATTCCTCTGATTGTCTCAGCACTCTACCTGGGAGTGACCTTTCTCCCAGATGGTACCTATGATGCTGTTCAAGAAACCACACTTGGAGTAGCAAGGATATAAAGCTTCACGTTGTTGTTGTTGGTAGGTGCCATTGAGTCAGTGCCGACTCATAGCGACCTTATGCACAGCAGAACAGAACACTGCCCAGTCCTGAACCAACCTCGCTATTGTTGCCACACTTGAGCCCATTGATGCTGCCACTTGGCCAATCCATCTCTCTGGGTTCTTCCTCATTTTCTCTGACCCTCCACCTTACCAAACATGATATCCTTCTCCAGC
>NW_006408583.1:13021934-13024010 GCF_000296735.1 Chrysochloris asiatica
ATGAGAGATGAAGTTTGGCCATCTTGGCCTCCAAGGAGCATTCTGGATGCACTTCTTCCAACACAGATCTGTTGGTTCTATGGGCAGCCCATGGCACTTTCAATATTCTCCTCCAACACTATAACTCAAAAGCATCAATTCGTCTACAGTCTTCCTTATTCACTGTCCAACTTTCACATGATATGAGGTTATTGAAAATACTATGGCTTGGGTCAGGCGCACCTTAGTCCTCAAGCTGACATCTTTGCTTTTCAACACTTTAAAAATGTCTTGTTCAGCAGATTTGACTAATGCAATACGTTGTTTAATTTCCTGACTGCTGCTTCCATGAGTGTTGATAGTTGATCCAAGAGGAATGCGGTCCTTGACAACTTCAATCTTTTCTCCGTTAATAAGAACGTTGTTTATTGGTCCAGTGGTAAGGATTTTGTTTTCTTTATATTGAGATGCAATCCATACCAAAGGCTATGCTCTTTGATCTTCATCAGTAAATATTTTAATCCCTCTTCACTTTTAACAAGCAAGGTTGTATAATCTGCATATCGCAGGTTGTTAATCAGTCTTCCTCCAATCCTGATACCATGTTTTTCTTCATAGAACCCAGCTTCTCAGATTGTTTGCTCATCATATAGTTTGAATAAGTATGCTAAAAGAATACATCCCTGTCGTACTCCTTTCTTAATTTTAAACCATCCAGTGTTCCCATGTTCTATTCAAACAACTGCCTCTTGGTCCAGGTACAGATTCCTCATGAGCACAATTAAATGTTCAGGAAGACTCATACTTCTAAATATTGTCCATAGCTTGTCATGATCCACACAATCAAAAGCCTTTGCGTAGTCAATAAAGCACAGGTAAACATCTTTCTGATATTCTCTGCTTTCAGCCAAGATCCATGGGACATCAGCAATGATATCCCTCATTCCTCGGCCTCTTCTGAATCTGGCTTGAACCTCTGGAAGTTCTCTGTCAATGTATGTTTGCAGCTGTTTCTGTATTACCTTTAGAAAAACTTTACTCTCATGGGATATCAAAAAGATTGTCCGATGATTTCTGCATTCCGTTGGGTCACCTCTCTTTGGAATGGGCACAAATATGGGTCTCTTCCAATCAGTCGGCCAGGTAGTTGTCTTCCAAATTTCTTGGCAGAGATGAGTGAGTGCCTCCTGTGCCACCTCACTTCCTTGAAAGATTTCAATTTTTATTCCATCAATTCCTGGTTCCTTGTTCTTTGCCAATTCCTTCAATGTACCTTGGATTTCTTCCTTCAGTATAATACTGAAGGAAGAATAAAGCTTCATAAGTCATTGCAAAGAGTCTGGTTTGTACTGAAATGGAAATGCCACTGGAGAGTTTTGCAATAAGTAAAGACACAAGCTGATCTACTTTAAGAAAGGAGCCCTCTCACCATCACGTTGAGAATAGACTGTAGAGCATCCAAAGTAGAATTCAAGAGAATTCTTGATTGAGAAGCTATTGCAGTGATTCAGGAGAGGGATTGAACTTGAAGATAATAGTAAATGCTTGGATTCTGTATTTCTTTTATTTTTAAAGGAAATCAAGGCTTGTTGATAATTGGTTATTGCATTGGAGAGAAAGAAAGTCACTGAGGATCATTTCATGGTTTGGAGATTGAGCATCTGAAAAGACAGAGTCATTAGACAACTTTCTTGGATAAACAGGTTTTGATGGGGTATAAACAAAGAGAAAGGGGGAAATGAATGTTTTGGTATAGGGCATATTGATGTTGAACTGCCTTTTGTCTATCTCAGGGAGAGATCTCTATGTTTAGGATAAAAAAATTGCTAAAATTTGACCAATTATACCTTACTAGTTAATTTGATCCAATCCTTTATGCCATTACTTCTTTTTACCTTTAAAATGTCTTATTCAGAGGGGAAAATCTAAATGTCAAATGAGGAAAGATGTTGCAATACATATAAAAGAGTGGGAATGCCTACAAATCAACAACAAAAAAAGATAACTCTATAGGGAAAAAAGGAGCTCTGGTAGCATAGTGGTTACGAATCGGGCTGCGAACCTTAAGGTCAGCGGTTCGAAACTACCAGCCGCTCC
>NW_006408583.1:13024270-13031798 GCF_000296735.1 Chrysochloris asiatica
TGCCACTGTGTTAATACATCTTGTTGAGGATGTTTTTTTCAATGGCCCTCTACTTGACTAAGCATGATGTACTTCTCCCAGTCTCTTCCTGAGAACATATCCAATGTACATGAGACAAAGTCTCATTATCCCCACTTGTCAGGATCATTCTGGCTGTACTTCCTTTAAGACTGGTTTGTTCATTCTGACTGTCCATGGTAATTTGAATAATTCAAACGAATCAATTCTTCTTCAGTCTTCCTTATTCAGTGCCCAGCTTCCACCTGCATATTAGACAATTGAAAGTACCATGGCTTGGGTCAGGCTCAACTTTATCCCAAAGTGACATCTTTGGTTTTTCACACTTTATTTGTAATATATTATTTGATTTCTTGATTGTTGCTTCTATGCATGTTTATTATGGATCCAAGTCAAATGAACCATTGACAACTTCAATATTTTCTCTGTTTATCATGTTGCTGTTTATTGGTCCAGTTTGTGAGCATTTTATTTCCTTTCTATTGGGTTGTAATTCCTACTGAAGGGTACAGTCTTGGAACTTCATCAGTAAATGCTTCAAATCCTCTTCACTTGCAGGAAGCAAGATCATGTCATTTACGTATGACAGGTTGTTAATGAGCCTTCTTTCAATTCTGATGCAACATTCTTCTTCATAGTCCAGATTTTCAAATTATTCATTCAGCATACCAATTGAATATTGTTGTTGTTATGTGCCATCGAGTCATTTTCAACCCATAGGGTTTCCGCGGAGCAGTTGGTGAGCTTGAACTGCCAACTTTGCCATTCAAACAGCTTTGCAGTCTGGCACATTAACTCACAACACCACACCAGGACTCCAATTGAATAAGTATGGTAAAAAGATACAACCCTGATGCACACCTTTCCTGATTTTAAACCATTCAGTGTCATCCCCTTATTCTGTTCAATGATGGCCTCTTGGTCTATGCACAGGTTCCTCGTGAATACAACGAAGTATTCTGGAATCCCCAAGTCTTTGCAATGCTGCCCATGGTTTGTTACGATCCACATACTTGAATGTCTTTGCATAGTCAACAAAACACAAATAAACATCTTTCTGGTAGTCTCTGCTTTCACTCAAGGTCCATCTGATGCCAGCAATGACATCCCTCATCCCATATCCTCTTCTAAAGCTGACTTGACATTCTGGCAGCTCCCTGTTAATGCACTGCTGCATCAATTTTGAAAATTTCTTCAGCAAAATTTTACTTGTATGTGATATTAATAGTATTCTTCAATACTTTCCATAATCTGTAGAAGTCATTTCTGTTTGGAATAGGCACAATTATGGATCTCTTCCAATCAGTTAGCCAGGTAGCTGTCTTCTTTACCTACAAGGTTGCTTCATTGATAACACACCAACTGTTGATAAAATTTAGATTGAATATCATTGTTGGCAAATGAGTAAACAGGTATAACTTTAGTGGAAGGCAGTTTGGCAATCTCTCTCAGAACTACAAATGGCACCTTGAAGAATGCATCCTGTAGATCCATTCCCAAATGTACACAAAGGCATGTGTACAGAGATAGTAATTTTAGAATTATTTTTAGTATAGTAACATTCATTACAGCAAATCATTAAAAATCACCAATGTTCATCAACAGAGTTAAATTAACTATGACACATATCACACAGATTTTCAGAAAGAATGGGGCCATGTTGGATTCCTTAAGAATGTTCTCTGAAATACAAAAGTAAAAAATATATTTCATGTATAAATCTTTTTCTCTCTCTATATAAATATGAAGCATATATAAAATGTATAAAACATACCAGGGAGAAGTACATAAGAATGGATGTGATATTCTATACTTTTAATCAATGTAATTTCTTTGCATAGAATACCTCTGGAAAACTACACAAAACCATTGAAATAGTGACTGTGCCTATATGTGGGACAAGCTGGATTCAAAAGAGAACGTCAAATGAGGGATATCATTGCTGATGTCCGATGGATCTTGGCTGAAAGCACAGAATATCAGAAAGATGTTTACTTGTGCTTTATTGACTATACAAAGGTTTTCAATTGTGTGGATCATGACAAGCTATGGACAACATCATGAAATATGAGTATTCCTGAACACTTAATTGTGCTCATGAGAAATCTGTACATGGACCAAGAGGCAGTTCGAACAGAACATGGGAACACTGAATGGTTTCAAATTAAGAAAGGTGTGTGACGGGGTTGTATTCTCCCACCATATTTAATCAACCTGTATGCTGAGCAAATAATCTGAGAAGCTGGATTCTATGAAGAAAAACATGGCATCAGGATTGGAAGAAGACTGATTAACAACCTGCGATATGCAGATGATACAACCTTACTTGGTGAAAGTGAAAAGGACTTAAAATATTGATGAAGATCAAAGAGCTCAGCCTTTGGTATAGATTGCATCTCAGTGTAGAAAAAACAAAAATCTTCACCACTGGACCAAAAACAACATTCTTATCAACAGAGAAAAATTGAAGTTGTCAAGGACTTCATTCTTCTTGGATCAACTATCAACACTCATGGAAGTAGTAGTCGAGAAATCAAACAATGTATTGTATTAGACAAATCTGCTGCGCAAGACCTTTTTAAAGTGTTGAAGAGCAAAGATGTCAGCTTGAGGACCAAGGTGTGCCTGACTCAAGCCATGGTATTTTCAATAACCTCATATGCATGTGAAAGCTGGACAATGAATAAGGAAGACTGTAGAAGAATTGATGCTTTTGAGTTATGATGTTGGAGGAGAATATTGAAAGTGCCATGGGTTGTCCATAGAACCAACAGATATTTGTTGGAAGAAGTGCAGCCAGAGTGCTCCTTGGAGGCCAGGATGGCCAAACTTCGTCTCTCATACTTCGGACATATTGTCAGGAGGAGCCAATCTCTGGAGAAGGATATCATGTTCGGTAAGGTAGAAGGTCAGATAAAAAGAAGAAGACCCCCAGTGAAATGGATTGGCAAAGTGGCAACACCAATGGGCTCAAGCATGGCAACAATTGTAAGGTTGGCTCAGGATCGGGTGTGCTTCATTCTGTTGTACATATGAGTCAGTACCGACTCGATGGCACCTAACAACAATAACAACTATATGTGGGTACTTGCATCAGAATAGGCCAGTTGCTACTATACAAAGCAAACCTGGTGTCCATCTCAAACTTACTGAAATGGTTGTTGGGAATCAACATTTTAAACAAACTTGTTAGGTGATTCTTTGTAAGCTAAGATCCAGATATGTGGATCTAAGACCTCTTGAATCTACTGCTCATTTCTGAACCTAAATGCAAATGTGGCATCTCTGAGGCTGGCTTGAGTTGCATTCTCTGGACTTTTTCTGGCCTCAGAAGAAAAAGCTTCAGACTGAATGTGGGTCCATGAGGTTGAGTCCCCAGGAGCCCTCCCTTAATTTCCTGACTGAAATTCTCAGCACTGTGTCACAGCCAATACGCCAAAGAAGTGGTGGTGGGTGGAAACCCCAAAGGAAAAGATTTAGCCAAGATCTTCAGGCACTGATAATTAGCTTAGGAGTACCTGTGTGGTGTAAGCAGTTAACACAGTGGGCTCCTAACCAGAGGTTGGAGGTTAGAGTCCACCCAGAGAGAGGCACCACAAGACAACTTTCCCAAAAAGCAGCTCCCTACTTCCCAAATACTAGCCATTGAAAATCCTACAGAGCCCAGTTCTACTCTGACACACGTGGTGATGTCATGAGTCAGAGCCAACACTACAACTGTCTCTTTGTGCAGGTAGGTAGTGGTCGTTCCATGGTAGAATTCTTGCTTTCTATGTGGGAGACCTGAATTCAGTTCCAGGCCAATACACCTCGTACGCAGCCTCCACCCATTTATTAGTGGAAACTTGCCTGTTGCTTTGATACTGAAAAGATTTCAGCAAACCTTCCAGATTAGGATGAACTAGGAAGAAATGCCTGAAAATCTACTTCCAAAAATCAGCCAGTGAAAATGTATGGATCACAGTGATCTAGGAGTACCCCCTGCCATTGCCACCATGAGTCAAGAGCTAGCTCGCAGGAAGCTGATAACAGTAGCAGTGATTTGCTTGGAAAGTTGACCTGACTGATGAGTTGGTCACAGAGGGTATGTGGGCTATAGGAGAAGGGAAGGAAGAATCTAGGGTTCTTTTTCAATCATATGTCTGAAAGCGTTTGAACAAGGGGCTCACGATCTTCAGTGTTCTGTCTTCTCATTGGAATCACCCAAGTGTCATCCCTCTTGACAGTTTGCTGGAGAGCTGGGTTTGGAGAGGGCTGCTGGGTGTTAAGGGCTTAAGTCAGTCGGGGCCCTACTTCCTGTCTTCTGACACCTACGTGTGCTACCAGTTGGTTGCCCAAAAGATCTTTATTTCTAACGGCCTGTTTTTCAGTTAGATCGGAAAATGTGTTTCTCTGCCAGATGTGTGTAGTTGTTGTTGCCGTCAAGTGCCGCTGAGTCAATTCCAACTCACAGCAGCCCTGTATTGGATTTCTGAGGAGCAGCTGGTAGGTTTGAACTGCTGACCCCAGTGTAGATCCTACAGTGCCATACCTCCTGGAGTGGAGTTCTGGATGTACAGTTTCCTAAAATGTTCTTTGTGAGAAAGGATCCCTATGATGCACACTGATGGGTTTTCTACACTTTGCCAAGTTTTGTTGAAATTCCACAAGGCAAATACTACCTTAACCTTTTTTTTTTAAAAAAAAATTCCAGTTCTGCCTGAAAGGAAGCAAAACTTAAAGAGGTCATTTGTGTGTGTGTTCAAAGCCTATCTAAATCTAGGGCAAAAGTTTAATAAAACAATTACCCCAAATTGGAAGAGGTCTTTCTGTCTCAGAAAACTAGTTCTTCTTTATTCAGACATAATGGTGCTGGTATCCAAGCTTGGCTGCTTAGGGAAAACACAGAAGCAAAGAGTAAAAGTATTTGGTCAAGTTCACAGGGAAACAAAGCTGCACTTGTGTTTTAGTTCAACAACAGAGCAACCCTGTGTTGTAGCTGTGGCATCTGCCATATGCTCTTCATGGAAGTCTATTTCTAAAATTAATTTCATCACTCTTATCATGGTAAAAATAACACATGTTCAAAATGTATAAAATACAGAAAAGAGGAAAGAAGTAAACAAAGATACTCGCCATACAGAGACAAAACATTTAAAATAAGTTTCACTATTTTATAATATTTCCCATACATATTTATGTGTGTATTTGTATGGTGTGGTGCTGTAGGATAAGCACTGGACTGCAAAGTTGGTTTGAGCCACAAGGCTGGCAGTTCAAACTCACCAGCTGCTCCTAGGAAGCCCTATATGAGGTCGCTAAGATGAGGCTTTCTACTCCCGTAAAGATTTACACCCTTGGAAACCCTGTACAGGGTCGCTATGGGTCGGAACCGACTCAATGGCACTTAACAACAACAAACAACAACAGGAGTTGGAACTGACGCAAAAGCACTCAACAACAACAATGTGTGTGTATGTACATATATACAGTGGTCAAGAAATCAAACTGTTTTGCATTGAACAAATCTGCTGCACAAGACCCCTTTAAAATGTTAAAGAACAAAGATGTCATTTAGAGAACTAAGGTGACACAAACCATGGTACTGTCAATTGGCTCATATACATGTGATACTGGAAGCTATGCCACCTGTATTTTAAATACCAACAGGGTCACTATGTGGACAGCTTTCAGCCTAAGACAGGCTAGGAAGAAAGAGAGACAACTGCTTTTGAATGTTTAGCCACTGAAAATCTTATGAAGAGCAGTAGAATATTCTCAGATATAGTGCCAAAAGATGGAAACATTTTGAATAGCAGTAGAACACTGTCAGATACAGGGCTAGAAGATGAACCAACCGCTTGGAAGACACTCAAAATATGACTGGGGAAGAGCTGTCTCCTCAAAGTAGAGTTGACCGTGATGACGTGAATGGAATAAAGTCGTCAGGACCTTCATTTGCTGATGGGGCACAACTCAAAATTAGAAGAAACCACTGCAGACATTCGTTAGTATTTGGAACTTGTAATGTATGAAATATGAAACTAGGAAAATTATAAGTTGTCAAAATGAAATGGCATGCATAAAGATCGATACCCTACATTAGTGAGCTGAAATGAACAGGTGTTGGCCATTTTGAGTCTGAGAATCTTACGGTTTACAATGCTGAGAATGGCCAATTGAAGAAAAATGGTGGAGCATACATCATAAAAAAGAACATTTCAAGATCTATCTTGAAATACAATGCTGTCTGTGATGGGAAAATGTCCATATACCTACAAAGAAAATGAGTTAATGCCACTATTATTCAAATTTACACACTAACCACTAAAGCTAGTGATGATGAAATTGAAGAATTCTACCAACTTCTTCAGCCTGAAACTGATCAAACATGCAATCAAGATGCATTGATAATTACTGACGATTGGAATGCAAAGGTTGGAAACAATTAGGAAGGGTTAGTAGATGAAAAAAATATGGCCTTGGTGATAGATATGGTGGAATCGCCTAACGAACTTTTCAAGACCAATGAGTTGTTCACTGCAAATGCCTTTTTAAACCAACATAAAAGGCACACATGGACCTCTCCAGATGGAATACACAGGAATCAAATTGTGGAAATAGACAGTGGAAAAGCTCCATATCATCAGCCTAAACAAGGCAAGGGGCTTGCTCATACACAAGTTCAGGCCGAAGCTGAAGAAAATGAACACAACTCCACAAAGACAAACTATGACCTTGAACATATCCCAGCTGAATTTAGAGATCATCTGAAGAACAGATTTGCTGAATTGGACACTAATGACTGGGGAACAGGTTGCTGTGAGATGACACCAAGAACATCATGCAGGAAGAAAGCAAGGGTGATTAAAAAGACAGGAAAGAAAGAAAAGATAAAAACAGATGTCAGAAGAGACCCTGAAACTTATTCTCCAGCATAGAGTTGCTAAGACAACTTAAAAAAATGAGGACGTAAGATAGAGGAAGAGAGCATTTCAAAGGGCAATTTGAGACCAGCAAGTAAAGTATTATAATGAAATGTGCAAAGGTCTGAAATTAGAAAACCAAAAGGGAAGAACATGCTCGGCTTTTCTCAAGCTGAAAGAACTGAAGAAAAAAATACATGCCTTAATTTGCAATATTGAAGGACTCCACGGACAAAATATTGAATGATGTAGAAAGTATCAAAAGAAGATGGAAGGTACACACAGAGTCACTGTAACAAAAGAAATGATCAGTGTTCAACCATTTCAAGAGGTAGCATATGATCAAGAACCGATGGTACTAAAGAAAGAAGTCCAACTGCACTGAAGGTATTGGCAAAAACAAACAAACAAACAAGGTTGTAGGAAATGACAGAATATAAATTGAAATCTTTTAACAAACTGATGGAGCACTGGAGGCATTCACACATCTATGCCAAGAAATTTGAGAGACGGCTATATTGCCAATTGATTGAAAGAGATCCATATTTGTGTCCATTCTAAGGAGAGGTGACCCAATGGAATGGGGAAATCATTGAACAATACCA
>NW_006408583.1:13032628-13045012 GCF_000296735.1 Chrysochloris asiatica
AGACTTCGTCTCTCATTCTTTGGACATATTATCAGGAGGGACTAGTTCTGGAGAAGGACATCACGCTTGATAAAGTTTAGGGTCAGTATAAAAGAGGAAGACCCCAATGACGTGGATTGGTACTTGGCAGCAGCAATGAGTTGAATTTTAACACCTATTATGAGGATGGTGCAGGACCAGACAGTGTTTTGTTCTGTTGTGCATGGGGTCTCTATGTGTCAGAGCCAACTCAACGGCAACTAATAGCAACAACATATTCATGTGAAAGTTGGACAATGTATAAGGAATACTGGAGAGAGAAAAAAAAAAACACAAACAGTTTATGCTGTTGAAAAAGAATATTGAAAGTACCATGGACTGCCAGAAGAACAAACAAATCTGTCTTGGAAGAAGTAAAGCCAAATGCTCTTTAGAAGCCAGGATGGCCAGACTTTGCACATGTTATCAAGATGGACCAGTCCTTAGCAAAGCACATCATGCTTGGTAAAGTAGAGGGTCAGCAAAAAAGAGGAAGGGTCCCAACAAGACAGATTGACACAGTGGCAACAAGAATGGGCTCAGTTATATTTGTGAGGATGGCGCAGGTCCGAGCAGCTGAGCGTAGGGTCAATGTGAGTAGCAGGTTTCTGCTATCAATGGATGACCGCAGACAAGTTTCCTCAGTAATACACTTGTCTTAGTATTCTTGGTTATTGATGCTGTTAAGTACTGTCAAGTCAGTTCTGACTCTTCGTGATCTTGTAATGGGTTTCCAAGAAGCAAATGGTGGGTTGAACCACTGACCTGATGGTAAGCAGTCCAGTTATTATCCTACAGCACCACACTAAGTCTCCTTAGGTTGCCTCTAAAAATGGTCCATTATCAAAACTGTGACTTCCTAAGGGATCTGATGAGCCAGTTAAATTTAATGCTTCAAGGTCAGCTCAGAAGCCTATGGCCATTGTTTTCTGGAATCCCCAAGGGATAATCCTGATCAATTTTCTTGAAGGACTCTGGCAATCACAGGAGCTTATTAGGAATAAGTTTTCAGAAAATGGAAAACTGCATTGGTGAGCAAAAAGCCAGAAAAGTTATGCCAAGAATTTTTTCTATCATGAAAGTGTATCTACTCATTTTTCCAAGGTAGCAAGGGCTCTTAGGAGATTTTCATTAGGAAACCTTATCCCATGTATCTAATAGCACTGATCTAGCCCTTCAGACTTCTTTTGCTCCCAATACTCAAAGAACATTTAAAAAGAACATGATTTGAGTCTCTTGAGGATGACAAAATTGCCTTTTCAACGTGGTTTAAATTGAAGTATCTAAAATTATTTAGAGAAAGCTTAGGGGAATGGAAGCACCACCTTTAGAAGTGTGTAGACCTACCTTTGGCATAACATAGTCCCACAAAGACAATGTTCTAAATCCCACTTTGGTGAGGAGTGACTGAAATCTTAAAAGCTGGTGGGCAGCCATCTAAGGTGCAACTATTGGTCTTTCCCTGTCGGGAGGAAGGAAGAGTGAAGAAAGACAAGGACCTATGGAAACAATTAGTCCTTTGAACTAATGGACCACAGGAACATCAGCCTACATGACCCTGAGACCAGAAGAGCTAGCTGGTGCCGGGCTACTATTACTCACTGCTCCGAAAAGGAACACATGGGAAGGTCCTGCATAGAGTAGAAGAAAATGTGGAACAAAACTCAAAATTATAAATGGAAGAAAAACAACAACATCCCAGGCTTACTTGTCAGATATACACTGGTTGTTGTTGTTAAGTACCGTGCAGTCGGTTCCGACACAGGGTTTCCGAGGCTGCAAATCTTTATGGGAGCGGAAAGCCTCATCTTTCTCCTGTGGAACAGCTGATAGTTTTGAACTGCCGACCTTGAGGTTAGCAGCCCGATTCATAACCATTATGCTACCAGAGCTCCAGAGTTCTACAATGGTAGAACTCCTGAAACTCTGGCTTTTTGTCACCCTTCAGATATGGACATGAACTCACCCTTGTGGTTCAAGTTACAGCCAAAAGAAAAAGTCTAAAAGGGGAGTGGCTCCTGGTGTGGTGGCATAGGATAAGCACTGAACTATTAGTCGTAAGCTTGGCTTTTCAAACCTACCAGTTGGTACTCAGAAACCCTATGCAGGGACGCTATGAGTTGAAACTGACTTGACAGTACTTAATGACTTAACACTTAGAGGAACAGAGAGGTATGCTTTCCTTAACCTTAGAATCAGCATTTGCTATCAAAAGGGTAGTGTTTGCTCTAGGACAAAGTTCAGAGGATTAGAGAAAAGGAGGAATGGAAACAGGAAACACAGGGAGGAAGAGAGAAAGGTGATATTAGCTTGAGGGGAATGCAATTAGCAATGTGAAACAAAATGACTGTGAATTGAATGGAAAACTGATGATCTGCTCTGTAAACCTTCATCCACTTCACAATAAAGAGTTCAAAAAAGTATAGAGACCTAGATGGAGAATAAGTTAAGAAATGATAGCTGCAAAAAAAAAGAAACAATAGCTTCACATTTTTGTATTTTTGTTTAATAAAGGGCTCTGTAATTTTGTAGTAATACTTTTAGACTCACGGTAGTGCCTGTAATGGGTGGTGGTGGTGGTGGTGGTGGTGGTGGTGGTGGTGGTGTGTGTGTGTGTGTGTGTGTGTGTAGTGTATGTACGCACACACGCATGGGTATTTGTGTACACACTCACCTCACAAACTGCTCCATTTTGAACACAGAAGGTCTCACCTAGGGAAGGAGTGATAACTAATCAAATTTCTCATCCATTCAAGCCAACAAGTAAACTGGGAACAGGTGGAATATCAGCTATTCTGATCCATTTTACTAACGCTACTTGCAAGTTTTGTAGTAATTTCCTTTTTGCTTAATCCCTGGGCACTGTTTCCTCTGGTCTTTGCGGTGTCTCTTGGCAGCCTTTGACTTGGCTCACCACTGTCTCCTTTTGGACAGATGTCCTTGGCTGTCTTCCTGTGGATGGCATTGTTTTTGTATTCTTCCACAGATCTTTGTTAAAGTTTGTCATTTCTGAGAACTATGGCCTGAGTTTCCTTTCTCTCGTTGCCTCCAGACATACTGTCTACCTTTAACTCTGCAAAGAGCTATGCCCTCTTTAACCACCAAACCTTCAGACCTTCTTTTACATATGTTCTACCCTATATCTAGAACATGACTCCCCCCCCCCACACACACATGCATCAATGCACACATGTTTTATGAGAATAAATTGTAGTCTTTAAGATTTTAGTTCAGACACTCTGCATTTGGAAAGCCTTTGTTGACCCCAAAGTCAGTATACTTCTTATATGTGTCTGTCACCCTATCTCCTGACGCTTAAATAGGAGTATTTAGTAATTAACTAATTTCTTGTCTATAGGTCCTATTCAGGAATCCTTGGATTAGCAAATGGTTAACATATGCAGCTGCTAATCAAACAATTGGAGGTTCCAGTCCACTTGGAGGGGCCTTATATGGAAAGTCCTGGTGATAAACTTCTGAAAAATGAGTCCTTGAAAACCCTTTGGGGCACAGTTCTACTTGATGCACATGGGGTCATCATGTGTCAGAGTCGGCTCAAAGGCAGTGGCTTTGATTTTGGCTTTATGTCCTATTCATCTGTAAGGACAGGAATCATGCTTCCTAATCCTCAGTTTATCCCCCGCCACGGGCAGTATTTAAACTTGGTAGACTTGCAATATCTAGCCCCTTGTTCTAGCTGCCAACCTTATGGTGTGCCATATGGTTCCATGTGTGACGAGTGAGTGACACGGCTTCGATCCACTAAATTCTCTCATCCTAATACGATAGACCTGTGATAAAAAAACAAAAAGTCCGCTCTCCTCTAAAGTCAAAATAAGGTACAGTGACCTTCCCATGTAACCTGAGGGTTGAATGTAAGTGTACCAAGTAATGGCAAACTGTCAAGCCAACACCCAGCCATGCAAGGAATTTGTACTATCCTTTCTGGGAATCCTGTGAAATTGGACGAATCCTCCAGAGGTCTTTATATAGATACTGGATCTAAGAGGGTGTCCGTTTAGTCTATCATGTTAACTCCTTAGAGGGAAGTCTGGTGGGACTGTTAAATTAACGAATGAGTCCTTGTGCATTATTGTCTTGAGCCTGGAGTTAGCTGGTGATGGAGAACTAAGAGATGGTCATTTAAGAGCTGGTGGTATTGGTGGCTGTGCACCATGGAGTCGGTTTCAACACACAACAACCCTATATTGGGTTTCCGAGGCTGTAAATCTTTACCAGAACAGAAAGCCTCATCTTTCTCCTGTGAAACAGCTGGTGGTTTCAAACTGCTGACCTTGCAGTTCACAGTCAAGCTTATAACTCGCTACCAGGGTTCATTTCATTTAAGATCTAGAAAATTTTATTTGAGTCCACATAAACTTCTTTGTGTTGTATTAAATTTATTCATTTCTTCAACAGTTTATCAAAACTCTGTTTCCCCCAAAAGACATTGCAGTAGCTTATATATACACATAATGTGCAACAGAATAGTAAATAGGTGTAAAATTGGAAGCAATGGCAAGATAAATCTAGGAATTAAAATTAGCAAACAAGAGTGGTCGCCATAAGAGCCTGAGTTGTTTGGCTTCTAAATGCCAAACTTCCTAAAAGTCTAAGGAAAGATGTAGTTATAGCATTTAAAAATAAATACAATAAACCGTGCTCAAGAGTGAGAATGTGAGCTCCGTGACTAAGCGCAAGGATTTTTGTCTGTTTTTAATCACTAGTTTTTATTTTCTGTGCCTGGAACAGTGCCCAGAAAACAAACAACAACCCAGTGACCAATATACAATTACCAAAGAAATTAATATGTAAAGAATCTTCAAAAAGAGGAAGGACAGGAAACCATGTAATATAGTAGGTAGCATCTTCAAGACTGCAAGGTCGTTTGAACTGCAAGATTGGGAGTTCAAACTCAGCATCCGGTCTTTAGAAACTCTATACAGTGTTGCTATGTGTCAGAACCAACTTACCAGCACTTAACAACAACAATTTCAAGATATCCTTATGACAAATAAAGTACTTAATTCCTAGAATTTCTTTCTTACCCTGTAATGTAAGCTAATGACATGAAATGTAATTCTACAAAATCAGTTCTTTGATGTTAATTATATACATTCTATCAGTTTTAACATTCTGATAGCCTGTCTTGAGTCAAAGGTCCATTGATATTATTTCTCAAAATATTTAATAAGGAATGGGTAGCAGAGTGTTTGAAGTAATCTGCACCAAGAAACTCGAGTGCATATACTCATTGCTGATGAAAGATAACCTACGACCACTGGATTGATTTAGACTCATAGGGACTGATGAAGGGTTTGTTATTGTTAGTGTTAAGTGCTGTCAAGTTGATTCCGACTCATAGCACCTATGTATAGGGTTTCCAAGGAGTGGCTGGGGGGTTTGAACAACCAATCTTACAGTTAGCAGTTCAGTACTTATCCTACTGTGCCCCACCAGGACTCCACGTGTTATATAACAAACAAATGCCTGTAAGCAAAGGGAGTGTTACACTAATGCTATTCGTAGACTTTCTCACTGCTTACATCGGTTGGTTAATATCTATGTACCAGCTGCTAGACTGTTTTACATTCATGGCCTCCTTTAATCATCACAACAACTCTATGAGGTCAGTACTATCATCAAATTCCCATTTTACAGACAGGAAACTGAAGCTTGGAGAAGGTAATGATCAAAATTACAGAACGGGTAGCATCAGAGGTGAGAGTAGACCCAGAATGTCTGATCCCAAGCTCAATCTCTTGACTAGTAATGACAGCTTTGTGAAAATGTCAAAATGTTCCTAGGATGTGTTGGGTTAGAAGCCTCTCCATCACTCCCCTCCAACACTGACAAACTTGATCAGTACTCTCTACAAGCAAAGCTCTTCTCCCCAGAACTCAATGTATTCTCCGTGCTGTAGCCCTGTGAAACAAGTGTGTGATCATGATGTTGTTGTGTTGTTGATTGCTGTGACGTCAATGACTCCAGGGACGACAGAACAAAAGGCTGCCTGGTCCTGTGTCATTTCATCATTGGTCTGCTCAAGTCAGCCATTATAGCCACTGTGTACCTTCCACTGAGTACCTTCCAACCTAGGAGGCTCATCTTCCAACATTACACGAGGCAATGTCTGTTGAGATTCACATTTATATTGGCTGAGTTTTAGAAGTTGATGACTAGGCTTTTCTTCCTAATCTGTCTCCGTCTGGTAACTCTGCTGAAACTTGTCCACTATGGGTGACCCTGCTGGTAAAGTTGCCAGCATCACAGCAAAATGCAAGCCACTGCAGTACGACAAACTAACAGATGACAAATTACAGCCTCCAACTCTAAGAGGCAGTTCTACTCTCTCCTGCAGAGTCAACGTAAGTTGACTTGACTCAACTGACTCAAATGTCATATTATGAGTGAATCCCCTTTCTTCCACACATAGTATTTTCTGTCAATTAGCTAGCCAAATTCTTCTCCTTAATTCCTGTATGTTGTTGTTGTTAAGTGGTGTTGAGCTGATTCTGACTCATAGCAACCCTGTATAGGGCTTCCAAGGAGCGCCTGGTGAGTTTGAACCGCTGATCTTGCAGTTCAAACCCACCTTGCGGTCCAGTGCTTTTCCTACAGCGCCACACCAGGACTCCAGTCCCTGTAATGGTGGGTGATAATGACAGAATAAATTGTGTGTCTTAACAATCTCCTAAAAGTGTTGTTGTCAACTTCTTAAGTGACTTTTATAGTCACAAACGAAAAGAAACAGAATAGAATGTTAGAAACTCACAATTCTGTTTATTCTCAAACAGCTTAAGCAGGAGTTTATGATTCAGTCCCTATCCCAATTCCAAAAGGGCCATTTTCTTGTGTTTTTTCCTTGAGTAAATAATGCACAAGATGATCATTGTCTGAGTGCAGTATCATAATGGGTTTTATTTTTATTTGAATTTTCATTTATTGATTTTGTTTCTCCTCTACATGAATAATGCATCCTTTCAAAAGGCATCCAAATTCACATGATTTGGCACACAAATTAAAAAGTCCTTTCTTTTGAGCAGTTGCAAATACAACTTATGAAGTCAATGTGTTTTTAAACTGTTTAAATATGTATTTACATGCTAAGCAGAGGCATTATTGGAGTTGTTTGTAAAACAAGAGGAGTGTAGTTTAAAAGTGTTCAAATGTCTTCTCATGATAATAAAATAAGTTAAAATGAGAATGTTGTGGTTCATTTGGGGGAAATTGCATCTTTAAATATTGATATAAACAGTATTTCCTGTAATAGCTTGAAGGAGTCCCAACCATTTAGGTAAACAATGGAAGTCCGCAAAGGCTTTGCACAAATTGGTATACATGAGTAATGTGTTGCTTCATTCTTTCCAAGAATTTGTTGCTTTGTGTTCAGTATACTCCAAAGAGAACCGAAATACTATCCATCTCATTCATCTTCCCCGGGCCAGTGAATTGTCTGTGAGAGGGTCACTGCCAAAGAGATTGGTGAAGGAAGGAGATGGTGGCACCCCAAAGGCGCACTCAAGACCGAGGGCAAGGCCAAGCAGGGAGAGGATGAGCATTATACTCCTTCCTATCCCACTGCCGTCAGAATGGTGTTGGGGCAAAGATGTGGTGAGTTTAGTCCTGGTGTGGCACTGTAGGATAAATTGTTGTTGTTAGGTGCCATCAAGTCAGTACCGACTCATAGTGACCCTATGTACAACAGAACAAACCACTCTCTACCTGGTCCTGGGCCAACCTCACTACTGTTGCCACGCCTGAGCCCATTGATGCTGCAACTTTGCCAATCCATCTCACTGGGGGTTTCCTCTTTTTCTCTGACCCTCTGACTTACCAAACATGATATCTTTCTCCAGCGACTGGTCCCTCGCTGTTCAAAGTATGTTTGTCCCATATGTTCAAAGTATGAGAGACGAAGTTTGACCATCTTGGCCTCCAAGTGGCACTCTGGCTGCACTTCTTCCAAAATGTATCTATTGGTTATTTTGGCAGTCCATGGCACTTCCAGTATTCTCCTCCAACACCATAACCCAAAAGTATCAGTTCTTCTATGATCTTCCTTAGTCACTGTCCAGCTTTCACATGCATATGAGGTTATTGAAAACACAATGGCCTGGGTCAGGCGCACCTTAGTCCTCAAGCTGACATCTTTGCTCTTCAACACTTTAAAAAGGTCTTGTACAGCAGATTTGCCTAATGCAATACGACAGTTCAAACCCACCAGCTGCTCCTTGGAAACCCTCTACAGGGTCGATATGAGTCAGAATTGACTCAAGGACACACAACAACAACAACATTCACTTAGTCTGGCACTGTAGTTGGCAGGAATTTTATTTGAAAGGAACAGAAGTTTCTGATATACATAAAAACTTTTAGCAGAAGAGAGATAGGAACTAAGGGCACAAAACTCTTGCTTGTGGGAGGAAGGGGTGATCTATTAGACTAAGATATTAGAGGAAGAATCTGTTGTTGTATGCCTTCATATCCGTTCCATCTCCAGTGACACTATAGGACAGAATAGAAGCGCCTCATGGAGTTGGTTAGGCTGTAATCTTTATGGGCTCCTGGTGTGATGCTGTAGGATAAGCATTTGACTGCTAGCTCCAAAGTCGGTAGTTCAACGCCACCAACCTCTCCTTGGAAACCCTATTACAGGGTTACTAAGAGTCAGAACTGACTTGACAACACTTAACAATAACAACAATGTTTATGGAGTCCTCATGTAGTGTTGTAGGATAAGCCATAGATTAGTGGTTCAAACCCAGCAGCCACTCCTCCGAAATCCTAGACAGTGTTGCTATGAGTCAAAACCTCCTTGACAGCATTTTAACAACAACAATCTGTATGGAAACAGACTTCCAGGTCTTTGCCTCATCGAGTCATTGACCTGTTGGAGCCTCTGACCTTTAATAGCAGCTGAGTACCTGACCATTGTACCTCATAACTCTAGTGGTCATTTTCTCTTGGGGTTGTCCCAGTATTCCAGCTCTTAAATGATGGGATCAGGGTCATGGGGATAGAAAATGTTGCAGTGTCTTGAGGGTAATTTAGTCTATCTGATTACTGGGCGATCTTGGGTGACACAAATATTTAAGTGCTCAATTACTAACCAAAAGGTTGGCGGTTCAGAGACCCCTTTGGAGAAAGGCCTGGTGTTCTACTTCCAAAAAAGCATGATATACCTTGTGGAGCTCAGTTCTACTCTGTACCATATGGGGCTGGTGTAAGTCAGAAATGATGTGTTAGCAACTGATTTGGTTTAGAGGAAAACCAAAGGTAAAAATGGAGTCTATGCAGGGAATGGGGTAAGAACTATACACAGCCCCAAAGGTAAGGGGACCAAAGAGTGTGATTTCTACCTTGAGTGAGACTCTTTGGCAGACACTAAGGTCTAGTGAACCTCAGTTTCCTTCCTGCCCCATTTCCAGTAGTCTGAGTTGGAACTGACTTGACAGCAGCTAGTTGTGTGTTTATCAAATCAGTTACTGCTCTGGGCAACTAGTGCTCAATCTCACTAAACAACTATTAGGACAGTGTTGAACATGCCTTGGAATTGTCCCAACTATGGGCTCAGATGTGGTAACAATTATTGACACCTATCAACTCAAACTTTGGTTATTTATGCACCAAAGTACTTCTCTGTTAACTCTGTCATTAGACAAGTCCTACTTCTGGAGGTGTCATCTCTCTGACATGCTCCTCGTCTGACACAATTCTCAGTCCCTAGTTACATACTCAGAGTAAGCATCCAAGGGGTTATGGATGAAACACCAATAACAATCGCTATTCTTTTTTAGAAAAGAAATCATTTAAAAATCTGAAATTGAGCTATCTCAAGTCCTCTTGTATATCATAATCTCCAGCGGGCATGGTGTAAGAGGCAGAGACTCTGTACTTGAGAAAGAGGTATGGTTAAAGGCATCAAGACATCTACAAAGTAGATTTATTTCCATCTCAGCAGGGGAAGCCATGTGTCTAAGTGTTGATTAAACTGTTTCCCCATGGTGATTCTCTTGTTTTTCTCATTCACATTGTTTTCATTTACCTCCTTTTGCTTTGGGAATTTGCCTGCATAGGACTTGTGTTAACCTCTACACTGATTAGATACAAGCTTATGTTAAGCTGGAAGCCAATAAACATTTGGCCAAACATCTTATGGGGTTTATTAAACCCCCCAAAAGGATTTTGGACTAAAAACACAAATACACCCAGAAAGGGTAGGATGAATGTATGACTATTTGACACAATGGACTAACCTTTTCAGGTAGGGATTACCTCACTTTCGAGGATGACCTCAAGTTCTTACATGTACTGTCTTTTGAGGGAAGACTCAACACATGGGTCTGACGTTGCTGAAAAATACTTGTATTTGCTTTGAGCTTCTGACTCGGTTAGAAGCAGCATGGTACATTGAAAGGACTCAGGTTCAGGAAGTAGAGAAGAGTTAGATTCAGACCCTAGGCAATGTAGTAAAATTCTCTAACTCTAATTTTCATATCAATTGGGTAATGATTTCTGTATCTCAGGCCACTGGAAGAGTACAGTCTTTAAGAACTGAAGAGGATCTAATGTGGAATGTTTGTAAACAAGTGAGTTCCCTTTGCCTTTCACTGTCTTTTTAGTTTAGAAAGATGGCTTCCTTCCTTCTAATCTCTTTTCCTTCTTTCTTTCCTTTTTCCATCCTTTCATCCCTCCCTTCCTTGCTTCCATTTTAAAAAAAATTCAGTGGTTTTTAGTATCTGCACAAAGTTATCCGACAATCATCACTGTCTAATTCCAGATCTCTTTTTCTTTGGGCTTACTGGCAATGTTTTTGTGCCATGCTGTTGACAAAGAGATGTAGGAGAAGTTCCTTTAATAACAAGACTTGCATTTGAATCCCACTTTATGCCACAAACAAACTGTGTTCATATATATGCTCTCAGGTGATCTTTACCTGGGAGGTACCTGACACCCATTTTACAGATGAAGAAAGTGAGACACAGAGAAGTGGCCTAAGGACAATGAAGGCCACCATCTGAGCCAGATATCCTGTTTCTATTTCCAAAATGGTATTTAGTGGTAGTATTTTACTCAGGAAATCTTGTAAGTGAAGCAGTTTGTAGCTCCCAGGATTCGGATCTCAGCAGCACAGATTAGTTAGAGTAGAAATATGGGCAAAGGCACCACCATGCTCACATTCACAGGGTGAAGTGTGGCCCTCCGAAACTGAGGTGGTTCTTCCCCAGTAGGGATGTCTTCTAACAAGGAAGAGAATGGCTTGGCTCTGCTGCACCTGCTGGAACATTTGCCCATGGTCCAGAGCCTCAGTAATCATGACTCAGCCTGTGTGTTTGTGCCTTTCCTCTGTGATTCAATGTCATCGTCACTAAGATAAGACTCTAAGTAGTCCTAGATTTCTCTTCATTCATCTAGTCAAGTATTTTGCATGCCTTTCCAGCTTAATTTCCTATCTTTTACATTTTCTTTCTACTGCAATAGATTTAAGATAGCAGTGCTTAGAAATCATTCCATAATTTAATCTTAAACATTTCGCTTCCGTTAGGATGAGGTGATATTTGAAATTGATATAAGTAAGAAACTTTAAAAATATCCCTGATGAACGGACATCCTGCCGGTGGGAGTGAAAACACATGCTAGTTTGAGAGAATCTATAAAAAATTTAAATGTGTGTATTTCATCACCCATAATTCTATTTCTATGACTTTTCCAATAGTGATTACCTATACAGATGTGAAAATATTTATGTGTAAGGATGTTCATTTCATCACTATAAGAGTGAAAAATTCGAGTGGGGAACTAAATATGTATCAATAGGTGAGAATTTCTAAATATCTTGTGTGGGGAATCCTAAAGGAGCACTGGTAGCTTAGTGGGTTAAATGCTGCTCCATGGGAGAAAAATGAGATTGTCTGATCCATAAAGATTCAGAAATCCTATGGAGCAGTTCTCTCCTGCCCTATAGAGTCATCATCAGTCCAAACCCACTCGATAGCAGTGGGTTTTTGTTTTTTTAATCTTATGGAATACTATCCCATCATGAAAAAGAATGGTGGTGGTGGTGTTTATGTGCCGTGGAGTCGGTTCCAACTCATAGAGACCCTGTACAGGGTTTCTAAGGCTGTAAATTTTATGGGAACAGAAAGCGTCATCTTTCCCCCGCAGAACAGCTGGTAGTTTTGAACTGCTGACCTTGCGGTTCGCAGCCTGATTCGTAACCACTACACTACCAGATTGAAGTTGTCAAGGACTTCATTCTTCTTGGATCAACTATTAATATTCGTGGAAGCAGCAGTCAAGAGATCAAATGACATATTGCATTAGGCAAATCTGCTGCACAGGAACTTTTTAAAGTGTTGAAGA
>NW_006408583.1:13045394-13060665 GCF_000296735.1 Chrysochloris asiatica
CAGGATCAGACATTGTTGCATTCTGCTGTGCATGGGGTCGCTATGAGTTGGTTCTGACTCGATGGCACCTGACAACAACAACAATAACACTACCAGAGATGATATGAAATGCTACCCATGATTTGTTGGTGAAATACATAAAAACAAACTGAAGAATAATACGTATCATGTGACTCCATCTTGTAAATTGTAACAAAACCACAATGAAACATGTATAAATCAATAAATGTAATCTTATTTATTTATTTATTTTTAAAATAGCCTCAAGATCTCTTTATGGTTGTTGTTGTTGTTAGGTGCCATCGAGTCGGTACCAACCCAGAGCGACCTTATTTATGCACAGCAGAATGAAATACTGCCCAATCCTGGACCAACCTCACTACTGTTGCCACACTTGAGTCCATCAATGCTGCCACTTGGCCAGTCCATCTCATTGAAGGTCTTCCTTTTTTTCTCTGACCCTTCACGTAGGCTTTGTTAAATGGTGTTCTACTTTAGTGGGTTTGGAGACTGAAATTTTGTAGAAAGAAGTGCAGAAGTCCAATTTGTTCTGTATCTTTGAAATGAAAGAATTTGACATTCTCTGGACAGCTGGTCAAAGGGGTGGAAAGCAAAAAGGATAAAGACAGGAGAGAAATCCAGAATTGGTAAGATGCAGGTAGAATCTGAGGCAAAAAGCAAGTGATATGTCCTGAGGCAAGATGGGTTGAAGAATTTGTAAGAACAGAAATAAATGAGTCACTGTAAGTTGTGTTCTTCCTGGTAGGAAGTCTGCCCCAAGACTCTCAAGCCATCAGTAAAATTACCATTGTTTTGTGTGAACATATATATATGCATGAGAACATGTTCGAGCATGCATGAGAGTGTTTTGACTCACAGTGAACCTGGATAGTCCAATGAGTGACTGGTGAGTTTGAACCACCAACCTTATGGTTAGCAGTCCAGTACTTATCCTACATTGCCACACCATCATGCATGTTGTTGTTAAGTGTCGTCCAGTCAGTTCCGACTTAGTAAAACCACGAAGGAACCAAGTTGTGCATAGGAGAGACAGCAGATACTGAAGCAAGAGCACAAGTTGACTCTAAGAATATACTACCCCCTCTGAAAATACACAGAAATCTTGGGGAAGGTGATAGATGTTCTCAGATCATGGAACGGGGAATTCCAAAGCCATCTGAAAGAGTCCATTTAAGAAGCTCTGGTAGCATAATGGGTTACGGGTTGAGCTGCTAACCACAAGGTCAGCAGTTTAGGTCCACCAGTTGCTCTATAGGAGGAAGATGAGGCTTACAGCCTTCCCAACTCTATACGGGGTCACTATGAGTTGGAATTGACTCAATGCAGAGGTTGCAAACTGAGATGAAATGAGTGTATGATTTGTTCAATTGAAAACTGATAATCTACTCTGTAAACCTTCACTCAATTCACAATAATTTTTTTTTTTTTTAAAGCCCATTTAGGTCTCATATATTTGGAAGACATCGGTGAACAACAGGGTTACAAATATAGTACAGGGTTTTTTGGCCAGAATTCTGTATTATCACCAGACTAAGCAACTGAGATAGAAAATAATAAAAACAATAATAAAACCAAACCAAACCTTAATTCCATCCCAGCATGTTCAAAGTGGTTTGACTTTCCATTATATGGGCTATAGGTTAAGAACAGGATGTGTAATGCATTAGCCCAATTCTAGTGCAATGATTGAGTGCCATTATTGCTACTTTAGATAAATCACCCCAACACATCCCAAATCATTCATCACCTGAACAACCACCAACTTCATTGAAAGGATCTCCATGGCAAACAACCCATGCACTCCCACCATATACCACACACCACAGGAAATTCTTCTTTAATGATTAACTTGGTGTGATAGTTTCAATTTCTAATTTCTTCAGACCAGTTCCATTATTCGGGCAGTGCTGATGCTTAAACATCTGAATAGATGACATCCTACTATGCATAGAAAAAGATGCGGAATGTTACCAATCACCATTTTCACTTTATACACAATTTTATTATTTTATATAGGATACGCACTGGGCCAAAAGGTCAGTTTGAACTACAAGGTTGACAATTCAGATTCACCAACTGCTCCTTGGAGTCCCTATACAGGGCTGCTGGGAGTCAGAAACGACTCAACGGCACTTAGTAACAACAACAAATGTATTTTTAATCATAAGAACATGTTATTTTTTAACTAAAAGAATTAAAGAAAGAAAATGTGTCTTCTTCTCTCCAGCCCAGCTCACATACCTCAGACCCAGTAGCAGTCAGTGACTCCTCCTGATACATCCACATCCGGCAATATGGTGTCCCTTCCACACCATCTGGAGGAGAATGGCGTGTTATGTGGGGAATCTGCTGAGGCTAGGTGCTATTGGCTTTAAGAAATTTTAAGCATCTGTTTTTGCATTAGAAGTCCGGGTGTGGCGCTGTGGGTTAATGCGCCAGACTGCAAAGCCGTTTGAACTGCAAGGTTGGTGGTTCAAGCTCACCAGCTACTCCTTGGAAACCCTGTTATACAGGGCCGCTGTGGGTCAGAATCGACTCAGCGGCACTTAACAACACTTGTTGTTAAGTTGTTAAGTGCCGTCGAGTCGGTTCCGACCCATAGCGACCCTGTACAGGGTTTCCGAGGGTGTAAATCTTTACGGGAGTAGAAAGCCTCATCTTTCTCCCATGGAGCAGCTAGTAGTTTCAAACCGCTGACCTTAAGGTTCGCAGCCCGATTAGTAACCACTACGCTACCAGAACTCCATAACAACAATTAGGAAAACCTAATGGAATCCTGGTGTGGTGCTGTGGATTAATGCGTTGACTGCAAGGTTGGTTTGAACCACAAGGTTGGTGGTTCAAGGAAACCTTATACAGGGGTTGCTTTGACTCAGAACCAAATGGACAACACTTAACAACAACAAATTAGGAAACACTTCCCATAACATCTGTGAATGTCCGTAGAAGCAAAGAAAGAATAATGTGTAGATATTGGCGTGTATTTAAAGCACTAAGAAATTTTAGTTTCATATATAGTAAAAAGTAGTTTTCATCTTTATCAACTAAAACATGATGAGTCTGGATCTGTAAGATACACTGTTTTTAAAATAAAGTATTTATTCTATCACTTTACACGTTATGGACCATAATCATTTCTTCCAAGAATATCTCGGGTTTTTAACTGAACATTGGTCTTAGCCTTTAATGACTGAGGAGATGCTGGGTCTCTATATCAGCCCAACACTGCCTGTATGTCAATTGCTTGTATTGTGGTGGCTAGCAGGTTGCTATGATGCTTTAAGGTATACCACCAATATTTTAAATACCCACAGTGGTCAGTTTTCAACAGAACTTCCACACTAAGACACATGATGAAGATAGGCATGGTCAGCTACATATAGATCACAACTAACCATTGCCCGACTTGCTTGTTTTGAACATGTCATCGGGATCAATTTCTACAGAAGGACATCAATTTGAGTGAAGTAAAGGGTGAAGTAAGGGTGAGGCAGACGCTCAGTAAGATGAATTGGCACAATAGCCAGGATGATGGGAAACATGGTGGCAGTTGTCAGGATGACACTGGATCAGGCAACATTTCCATCTATTGTACGTAAAGTCACCATGAGTAGAAGTCAACTCCATGGCAGCTAACAATAACATGTGACTTCCATCTTTCATTGATGGGGTTTGTTGTCTTTTCGTTGTTTGTTGGGTTTTTTAATACAAAAACTCACGTTCCCAATATTTTTACAGATGCCTAAATTTCATTTGTATACTAATATTAAGAAAACAATCATGCTTTGCATGATAGAGAAAGAATCCTGAGGCAATGCACTGCTTCTGTTGTACCATCAAGTCAGTTCTGACTCCTAAGCACAACAGACAGAAACACTGCCCTGTCTTGCGCCATCCTGACAATTGTTATATTTGAGTTCATTGATGCTGTCACTGTGTCAATTCTTTTGTTGGGAGTCTTCATTTTTTTTGTTGACCCTACACTTTACCAAACATGATGTCCTTCTCCTAGGATTGATCCCTCTTGACAACAAAGAACGTGAGAGGGAGTCTTGCTTCTAAGTAGCAGTCTGACTATACTTCTTCCAAGTCAGATTTGTTTGTTCTTCTGACAGTAAATGATACTTTCAATATCTTCACTAACACCACAATTCAATGTATTGATTCTTCTACAGTCTTCCTTATTCACTGGCCACTTTCACATGCATATGAGGTGATTGAAAATACCATGGCTTGGTCCAAGCACATCTTAGTTCTCAAAGTGATAGCGTCATTCTTCAACACGTTAAAGAGGCTTTTTTTTTGCTGAAGATTTGCCTAAGCAAGGCATCATTTGATTTCTTGACTGCTGTTTCCGTGAGTATTAATTGTGGATTCAAGCAAAATGAAGTCTTTGACAACTTCAGTCTTTTCTCTGTTTATCATGATGATATTTATTGGTCCAGTTGTGAGGATTTTTGCTTTCTTTACATTAAGATAATGTCTATACTGAAGGCTGTAGTTTCTTATCTTCTTCATTTCCCGCAAGCAAGGTTGTGTCATCTGCATAGCACAGGTTGTTAACAAATCTTCCCACAATCCCGATGCCATGTTCTTCTTCATATAATCCAGCTTCTTGGAATATTTGTTCAAAATACAGATTGAATAAGTATAAGTAAAATGATATAACTCTGATGTACACCTTTCCTAATTGACAAAACCATTCAGTATCTCTTTGTTACACTGTTCTCTTGGTCTATATACAACTTCCTCATGAGCACAATTAAGTGTTCTAGACTACCTATTCTTCATGTCAAAATATCCAGTTGGAAGCCTTTGCATGGTTAGTAAAGCACAAGTAAACATCTTTCTGGTATTTTCTGCCGATTTAACCAAGATCCACCTGACATCAGCAATGATATCCCTCATTCCACATCTTCTGAATCCGACTGGAGTTTCTGGCAGCTCTTTGTCAATGGATATACTGCTGCAATGTGATATTAATGATATTGTTCAATGATTTTTGCATTCTGTTGGGTCACTTCTCTTTGGAATGAGCACAAATATGGATGCCTTCCAATTGGCATAGATGAGTGAGGGCCTCCAGGGCTGTATCAGTCTGCTGAAGGATTTTAATTTCTATTCCATCAATTCCTTGAAATGTGTTTTTTGTAAATGCCTTCAGTGCAGCTTGGGCTTCCTTCAATAGGTAGCTACTAAAACATATTGTGGAGATGAAACACAAATTTCTATAATCCAAGGAAGCAACAAACTCAAAATTACTGACCCAACCAATCTTTCAGTTAAATAGGATCAATGACTAAAGATCCAGCTTCTTTCCACAGATCGTTGGCATTACACTTGAGGCTGAAAAATCTGGATAAAAGTTGAACTATTTCTCAGTAGTAGCTTCAGCGTCCTCCACGAGACCAGGCGTCAGCAGGATTTCAAACACTGTTGTCCTGTTGTTGTTGTTAAGGGCTGTTGAGTTGTTTCCAACTCATAGCAGCCCTGTACAGTGCTTCCAAGCTTATTTATAAATAAGCCAGGTAGTAAATTATGAACCCCATGTGGCAGACACTCCAGAAGTATTACAGAGACGAGGACCAAACATGGATTTTATAGAAATAGAAATGTTTAACGAGTAACGTAGGGAAGAAGATGACTCATTTTTTTTTTTTTTCCAGTGACCAAATGAGTCTCTTTACATGGTCTTTTATCTTGGTTCTGTGAAAAAAGAGAGAAACAGCTTGGGAGATTTTCCCCACTTGGCCCAGAGCATTTGTTTCAGTAGCTTTTGTGAGAGTTGCTCTAGTCCTTTGGAGAAGTTTACTTTTGAACAAGGAAGAATCCAGTCTCTGCCAGTCTCCTACACCATAAAATGCCAATTATTCAAATAGATGGGGAGTGGGCAGTTTAGTCTACAAAAGGAATCAACCACTTTAGTCCAGATAGGGGATTGGTCAATTATTACACAAATGTGTTGTTGTTGTTGTTGTTGTTGTGAAGTGCTTTTGAGTCGGTTCCGACCCATAGCGACTCTGTATAGGGTTTCCGAGGACCAGCTGGTGAGCTTGAACTGCCAACCTTGCAGTTCAAAAAACGGCTTTGCAGTCTGGTGCATTAACCCATAGTGCTACACATAGGATACATAAAATCTCTCCAATAGAATGAAGTCATTTGCTTATATAAGCACCCATTCCCTGGAGGTTGAATGGGCCTCACTATCACCAAGAAGTAGAGTTTGGAGTGGAGAGTGTTCTTTGTACCTAGAGTCCTTGTGCTGAGAACTTCCCATACTCAGGAGACAGGAAGAGCTGTCATACTGAAGCAATGGCAGTAGGACCAGAAACCAGCATGAGATGATGTGCTGGGCTTCCTGGCCCCCAGAGCAAGGTGCTACAGTAGACTTGCTGACCCAGGGAAAGAGAGAGCTGAGGGCCTTCAGGCAGGAGACATACTGGAGGAATAGGGTATATTTAGGTACTTGTTGTTGGTGTGTGCCAAGTGGAGTCCGTTTCAACTCATTGTGACCCTGTGTAGGGTTCCCAAGGCTGTAAATCTTTACAGTGTCAAAAAGCTTCATCTTTCTCCCACAGAGAAACTGGTGGGTTTGAACTGACAACTTTGTAGTTAGCAGTCCAGCACTTGTTTGTGGAGGCAAAAAGTTGTAACACATACCTGAGCAGGTCAGAAACATGGCCCTAGTAGGGGCTGAGCTAGGCCCAAGCAGGGGCAGAGAGGGCCAGGCCTGAGAGAAGGCTGAGAGGCAACCTGTCCTCAGGGGACCTAGATGAGGCCTGCATGGGCAAGTGGGGGTGAGGTGGAAAGAGAGAAGGAAGGGATGTGCTCTTCACTCTGGGGGAGCCTTCCAGAACTTTCTGTATATTTTCTGATATTGATCCTAGTATTTCCAAGTCATACTGATCCCATGTTACTTCCCGAATAAATCATGTAAATGTAAGTGTGGTCTGTGAGTTCTGTGTGACCACTGAAACAAATGATCAAACCTGGAGTACCATCAGGAGGACACCTAGGGTCAGGACTGGTAGCAAGTTTGGAGAGTGAAGGTCTGTCTGACCTCCATCTCATACAAATCAGCTTTGGGCTGATGCTAGTGTTCATTCTCCCTAAAGTTAGATGAGGATTTCTGGTGTGATGCTGTAGGATCAACACTGGACTGTGAACAAGGTCAGCAGTTCAAATCCACCAGCTGCTCCTTGAAACCCTATACAGGGTTGCTACGAGTCGGAACCAACTTGATGGCACTTCACAACAACAACAAGTTAGATGAGGGATGTCACTATGGCTACCTTATTGCACCAAGTTGGCAGGAGACTTGAGAGTGACTAAAATCATAGCCATTGTTTAGGAAGACCACTGAAGTTATTTATCTTTGATTTTGTTGGGCATCTTGGCCAGTGGAATCGGCAGAATTCATCTTCTCATTGGGTAATGAGTAGAATTTGAGCTTTCTATGGTTTCACTTTTTGTTGTTCAGGTCACCATCTCTCCCCTACAGTCCCCCAACAGGGCCTTGGAACTTATCCAGTGAGTGTGGGATATCACTTCACCAAACCCATTTGTGATAGTCAGCCTCAGGGTGACCCACACAGACACCATGGTTATTTCTAGTCTGCACTGTCTCCAGGATGGGACAAAAAAAGTGCATTGCTTGAGGTCCCCGAAGCCACCAGACCACTGTTGATGAGGAGATAGGTGCCAAAAACATCCATGCCAGACAGACAGATAGTCAAGGTCTTACTGTCCCTAGCTACTTGGCAAACCTCCATTCCCGGTCTTCATTCCAGACCCACAGGTTACAGTTCCCATTGAGTTCCCCTGACCTATAAACCTCCCTCAGCAGTCCATTGCATGCACATTTTACAGATACAAAACATTTACAATAGAGGGTCATGCCTACATTTTGCCTGAAAAAATGGATCACACATTGCTTATCACAGTGACTGAAATTCCAAGGTGGATTTTGGGTGCCTTGCAAAAGAATGCTTTCAAACACAGTATCTTCATAATCCACCACTCATCTGAGAGTTTGTTGTACTATGTTGTCTTGTGTATTGATATGATCCTGGAAACTATGTCATCAGTATTGCAAAGCCCAGCACAGTCATCCATGGTTGGCAGATTTCAGGGGAACTTCTAGACTAAGGCATATTAGGGAGAACTGCTTGGTGATCTATTTTAAAAAGTTAGCAAGTGAAAACCACATGCATCACAACAGAACATTGTTCATTATGGTGGGGGTAGTTGTGTGCCACTGAGTTGGTTCTGATTTATAATGACTCTGTATAGGGTTTCCAAGGCTGTAAATCTATTCAGGAGCAGAAAGATTCATCTTTCTCCTTCAGAGCAACTAGTAGGTTCCAACCTTGAGATTAGCAGCTCCGCTCGTAATCCACTCCACTACCAGGCTTCCTTTGGTTCATTATAGTGATAAACACAAGCTCTCTAGTTCGGAAGACACTAAACAATGACACTAAACCAAAAGGAACTGGTTGATGTTCAACTGTTTCAAGAAGTAGCATGTGATCAAGAGCCAATGATACTAAAGGAGGACGTCCAAGGTGCATTGAAGGAATTGGCAAGGCACCCGGAATTGATGGAATAAAAATTGAAATCTTTCAAGAAAGTGAGGTGGCACTTGAGGCATTCACTCATCTCCACCAACAAATTTGGAAGACAACTATCTGGCCAGATGATTGGAAGAGATCTATAATTGTGCCCATTCCAAAGAGAGTGACCCAATAGAATGCGGAAATCATCGGACAATCTCTTTGATATCCCCCTCAAGTAAAGTTTTACTAAAGGTAATACAGAGACGGCTGCAAGCATATATTGACAGAAAACTTTCAGAGGTTCAAGCCAGATTCAGAAGAGGACGTGGAATGAGGAATATGTCCAATATGTTCGATGGATCTTGGCTGAAAGCACAGAATACCAGAAAGATGTTTACTTGTGCTTTATTGACTATGCAAAGTCTTTCAATTGTGTGGTTCATGACAAGTTATGGACAACATTGAGAAGTATGAGTATTCCTGAACACTTAATTGTGCTTATGAGGAATCTGTACATGGATCAAGAGGCAATTATTCGAACAGAACATGGGAACACTGAATGGTTTAAAATTAAGAAAGGTGTGTGACAACATTGTATTCTTTCACCATCCTTGTTCAACCTTTATACTGAGCAAATAATCTGAGAAGCTGGGTTATATGAAGAAAAACATGGCATCAGGATTGGAGGAAGACTCATTAACAACCTGCGATATGCAGATGATACAACCTTGCTTGCTGAAAGGGAAGAGGCCTTAAAAAACTTACTGATGAAGATCAAAGAGCACAGCCTTCAGTATGGATTACATCTCAATGTAAAAAAAAACAAAAATCCTCACCACTGGACCAATAAACAACATGGTTATCAATGGAGAAAAGATTGATGTTGTCAAGGACTTCATTCTTCTTGGATCAACTATCAACACTCATGAAAGCAGCAGTCAAGAAATCAAATGACGTATTGCATTAGGCAAATCTGCTGCACAAGACCTTTTTAAAGTGTTGAAAAGCAAAGATGTCAGCTTGAGGACTAAGGTGCTCCTGACCCAAGCCATGGTATTTTCAGTAACCTCATATGTATGCTAAAGCTGGACAGTGAATAAGGAAGACCATAGAAGAATTGATGCTTTTGAGTTATGGTGCTGGAGGACAATATTGAAAGTGCCATGGACGGCCAAAAGAACCAACAGATCTGTGTTGGAAGAAATGCAGCCAGAGTGCTCCTTGGAGGCCAGGGTGGCCAAACTTTGTCTCTCATACTTCGGACATATTGTCAGGAGGGACCAGTCGCTAGAGAAGGATATCATGTTTGGTAAGGTAGAGGGTCAGAGAAAAAGAGGAAGACCCCCAACAAGATGGATTGGCAAAGTGGCAGCATCAATGGGTTCATGCGTGACAACAATTGTGAGGTTGGCCCAGGACCGGGCAGTGTTTCCTTCTGTCGTGCATAGGGCCGTTATGAGTCGGTATTGACTCTATGGCACCTAACAACAACAACAACAACAACAAACAATGACCACAGTACTAATCACAAAAATGGCAACGGATCAGGTGATGTTTTGTGATGTTGCATATAAAATGGCCTTCAGATGGAATTGACTTGACAACTAACGAACGATACCAATCTTTATGACGATATGGTCATTTACAGGAGTATAAGCAGTGTCAACTCTGTAGTAAGTCAGTTCTCACATAAGTTGCATACCTCATTTTAAATTAACAACTGAATACAGAATAAGATCACACTCTAAGCTTGGTCTACAATGAGATCAGCACTAGGGTCACAATGACAGTACAACTGCTGTATATCATTAGAGTTGAACATCACCCAAGTTTCTATGTTAGGACTCCAAACACTGACACCAACTTCATTATATCAAGCCGTAGCTTGCTAAATGGCAGTATTTTTTTAATAATACGCCATAAAGTTGAACGACTGCAAGGGAACATTAGAGGATAATATCAGAAAATCACATGCTGTAACATAGTATGTGTTGTTGTTAAAGGCTATCGAGTTGGTTCTGACTCATAGTGACCCTGTATAAAATTTCTAATGAGTAGTTGGTGGATATGAACTGCCGACCTTATATTAGCAGTCCAGTGCTTGTCCTACAGCACCACACCAGGACTCCTGTAGCACATATCAAAAATGAAAAGATGTAACAACAGCAACAACAAAATTAAACAATTGTAAGTACAGTTCAACATAACTCAAATATGTCATAAACTGGGGACTACCTCCATTTCCGTTTTTCTTTCCAGACTCCACATTAAGCGAAGCATTTTAACACTTAATCTTCTCCATCTCCCTGCCCTTACTCAATGCCATGTTTCTTTTCTCAGACCTCTCTCAAAACCCTGCACTGACATATGTTTCAGTATATGCTAACCCACCTATCAAACTTCCAGAAAAGAATGTGAATCCGATTTCCAAAGACCTCATTTCATTCTGCTTTGGCAAAGGGATCACATTTCTCAGAAACTTTAGTGACGGTTACCTCATTGTCACTTCCATCATCTCCGTGTCTGGATAATACAATTATTAGTATTGGTGGTTGCTGTCGAGCCAGCCTCTGACTCATGGTGACCCCATGCACAACGGAACACAAGGCTGTCAGGTCCTGCACCACCCTAGTGTTTGATTGCAGGCCCTTGTAATCCATGCATAGGGTTTGTAGTAGCTAGTTTTCCAAAGTAGATTGCCAAGCCTTTCTTCCTAGTCTGCCTTAGTCATATGTTCTGCTGCAACCTGTTCAGCAAGCATCCGAGTGGCACACAACCTCCACTGAGAGACAGGGGGTGCATTGGCAGGAAATTGAATCTGGGGCTCCCTTATTCAAAGTGAGAATTCTACCACTCAATCACTCCAGCATACCAGAATATATCTCAGCAAGTCACTTTTCTTTAGGTAGAAAACCACTGGAGAAAGGAATTCCCAATCAGAAGATGTTGTTGTTGTTTAGTTAGTTCCAACTCATAGCAACTCTGCATAGGGTTTCCAAGGAGCGGCTGGTCCAGTTCATTAACCCACAGCACCACAGCCTCACACCAGAACTCCAATTAGGAGATATGTCCCCATTTTACTCAAACTCGCTCCCTGAGAGCCCAGAACCAAAGCAATGCAAATGAGACTTAGTAAATCCCGATTCTATTCAGAAAACACAGTCTGGACTTCTCAGCACAAGTAGAAGTAAGAGTTACAGATTAATGAGAAGCAATTTCAACAGAAAGGAAAATTAAATAAATTCTATATTTTCTGTGAGACTTCTGACCAACCTCTCTAAACAAGAGGGTTTCAGAAAGCTTGTGGAAAAGTAGAAATGAAAAGATAATGGAATTTGTCCATGAATTTATTGAAAGCTCAACAGGAAAGAGAAAAGGTTCGTTTGTTTTTCCTGATTGATTTGCAAATAACAAGGATACAGTTGATTTCCTGGAGTTTTCTAATAGTTTTTCTTCTCTGGTCCAGAAAGATTGACTGGAAGAAAACTCTTCAAATTTAGTTGGATTATCAAAAGAAACAAAATAGGAAGTCAGTTTCATCCTTGATGTATTTTTATCCATTACATAGCAGGGAATCTGAATGGCATTTACCAAGTCACCCTGGCTCACTTCTGCAAACTTAGATAATGACATAAATCAGATCATTTTCCATCATCTGATAATGGTTTGTCAACTTCTCAGAGGCTCAACTAATAAGTAGAATTAATAAATTGTGTGGCAAAATTAAAATTCCCATATGCTGATGTGAATAATCATCTGGCTAATTTCTGGAGCCCTCTCCTGGCTTCTGTTCATTTCTGGGCATGGAAGGAAGACAGAGTCACTGTCCCCTAAAGAAATGGTCAGTGCTCAACCATTACAAAAGGGAACATGTGATCAAGAACTGATGGTATCAAAGGACGAAGTCCAAACTCCAATGAAGGCATAGGTGACAAAGAAAGCTCCAGGAATTGATGAAGTACAAATTGAAATCTTCCAACAAATTCATGCAGTACAGGAAATGAAGAAACATGACCGCTGTTTTCTAGAAGCTTTCTGTGTGGTGAGAGGGACAGATATTAAAAGAGCATTTCAACTGTGTAAGGGAGGAGACGTCTGAATTCTAAGGAGCTCTGGTAGCATAGTGGTTACGAATCGGGCTGCAAACCTTAGGGTCAGTGGTTCGAAACTACCAGATGCTCCGCGGGAGAAAGATGAAGCTTTCTATTCCCGTAAAGATTTACACCCTCGGAAACCCTGTACAGGGTCGCTACGGGTCAGAACTGACTCGATGGCACTTAACAACAACAACAACAAAGAGAGGCACTGGGAAGGCTTTCAGAAGACTGTCATGCCTGAGTTGGATATTGGGGCAAGTGGGAGCGAAAGTGACAGAAGGACATTGCAGGCCGAGGAAAACCCTGAGCAAAAGCCGAGAGGTGTGAAGTAGTGTCACTGTCACATCCCACAGGATGGCCAAAGGCAACACCTCCAGTTGGCTATGTCTTTGAGAGAATTCATCCCAGTGTGCAGAGGCCCCACTTCATTCCCTGAGAGGTAAGGGGTCAGAAGGATTCAAGGTGGTATGCTGACTGAAAGTGGAGGAAGGTCTCCTAGCCCAACACATCCATCAGTCAAGTCAGTGTTAAGTGTGGACCTTCAGAGATGCAAGGACAGCACCTAGTTTTTGTTGTGAGAGAATGGAGACCTATTCAGGTGCGCATGGTTCTGGGTGCCCTTAGCTAGGGTTCACTGAGGTTTGTTCAGTTGTTTCAGTCCACATTGGCTCAAAGTGCATATACAGTTGGTCTTTGCTCTTTACCTCAGTCTCCACCTTGGCATTGTTGGTGTTAAGTGTTGTCAAGTTGGTTCTGACTCATAGCAACCCTGTATAGGGTTGCCAAGGAGCAGCTGGTGCATTTGAACTGCTGACCTTGTGGTTTGCAGTCCAGGACTGGTGATCCTACATCCCCATACCAGGAGTCCTGGCGGAGTAATGCAGTCAGAAGAAATACCAACCAAACCCAGGAATCCTTAAAAGTGCTGTGGGTCTTTATGAAATATTCCTTCAAGAATTTTCAAGGGAGGGCTTTAGATAGCCTCAAATTTTTCTAAAAATTGTTCTAATTTCTCAAATTTCTGTATTTGGCCAATCCACTGGTCTCTCTCTCTGTGTGTTTCCAGTCATTCCAATTCTTGTCTCTTTTTCTCCTCACTGGCCTTTCTGCTGTCTACACTGAACAACATTTGATTCTCCTTTCAGAGATAGCTGTATGCTCTGTCTAAAATTAGTATGTTTAGCCTCTCCCAATTTTTAAAACTCTTTAGAAAACCAATGTAGGATCTGAGATGTGTGAATAAGAATATGATCAGTGAAGACAACTTGCAAATTGGAAAGGAGCAGATGAGGGTGGAACCAGAGGAGGACGTTACTGTTGTTAAGTGTCATCAAGTCAGCTCCGGCTCATAGCGATCCTGTATAGGGTTTCCAAGGATCAGTTGGTGGGTTTGAACTGCTGACCTTGTGGTTCACAGTCTAGTGTTGATCCTACAGTGCCACACCAGGAGTCCAGAGGGGGAAGAGAAGCTGATAATGAAGGAAATGGAAAGGAAACAAACTTTCTGAGGTCCAGCATTCTTTATGGAAAAGATATTAGAGGTTAACAAGAGCTAAACTTATGGTGGAGTCCCAGTGTGGCACTGCAGGATAATGCACTGGGCCACAGGGTTGGTTTGAACCACAAGGTCAGTGGTTCGAACTCACCAGCAGTTCCTTGGAAACCCTATCCAGGGTCACTATAAGTCAGAACCAAATTGGCGGCACTTAACAAAAACAACACACAGCTTGTGGTGACTGGCATGTATGATCGAGGCATATTAGAATAAGTCTGTTGGAATCCAACCAGGCCAGAGAGATTTGATGGGAGTTAACTCTTTATTATACTTTATCAAAGCATTGCAGACATACCAGCTCCCCCCGCCCTGTCCCAATTTTTTTGTTTTCTTCTTTAAAGTCCATTTTAGGTGGCACTACTGTCAGTTTTATGGGAAGGTAATTTCTTAAAAAAATTTTTTTTAATATCCAAAAACTTTTAAACAATGACTTCATGTCTATCCTCATCAAGGTTTTACAAACACTGTAAAAAATGCGTGTTTTTTTTTTTTTTTACTTCATGACCATCCTCATCAGTTTTTTACAAACAGTGATGGAGACAGAGAATGGGCAGGGGAAGAAACAAGAGTGTCTGACGCAGGTTTAAGGGTTCTGGGTCAAGATGATGGAATTGGCAGATACGCTAAATAGACTTCTTGTAACAGAGCCATGGGAGACCAGGTGAAACAGATACTGAAGGTCACCCTGGAGCCCTGAGCATCAGAGGATAGGACAGAGAGGTGGGCTGAGTGCTGATTGGAAGAGAAAATGGCATAGGAGCATCAAGAGAAAAACAAAAACAAAACGGGCTGATAGTAGATTGAAATTAAGGAACAAGACATACTAGTTGCAAAAGAGCAACAGAACAAAAAGTAAAAAGAGGTGAAGAGTTTACTTTCTATGAACTCCAAGCTGGCGACGTGCAATCCCCAGTGGAAATGGCTTGCGCCATTGCAGACAGGACAGGTTCATTTGTATTTGCCTTGCTTATTTAGATAAGCCGTAGTTATGTGCTGTGGAGTCGTTTCTGACCCTGTACAGGGTTTCTGAGGCTATAAATCTT
>NW_006408583.1:13065486-13068898 GCF_000296735.1 Chrysochloris asiatica
ACCACTGGACCAATAAACAACGTTCTTATCAATAGAGAAAAGATTGAAGTTGTCAAGAACTTCATTCTTCTTGGATCAACTATCAACACTTGCGGAAGCAGCAGTCAAGAGATCAGATGACGTATTGCATTAGGCAAATCTGCTGCACAGGAACTTTTTTAAGTGTTGAAGAGCAAAGATATCAGCTTGAGGACTAAGGTGCGTCTGACCCAAGCCATGGTATTTTCAATAACCTCATATGGATGCGAAAGCTGACAGTGAATAAGGAAGATCATAGAAGAATTGATGCCTTTCAATTGTGGTGTTGGCAGCCATTGGCTGCCAAAAGAACCAATAGATCTGTTTTGGAAGAAGTGCAGCCAGAATGCTCCTTTAAGGCCAAGATGGTTAAACTTGGTCTCTGATACTTTGGACATATTGTCAGGAGGGAACAGTCGCTGGAGAAGGATATCATGCTTGGTAAGATGGAGGGTCATAGAAAAAGAGGAAGACCCCAATGAGATGGATTGGCCAGGTGGCAGCATTGATGGACTCAAGTGTGGCAGCGGTAGTGAGGTTGGCCCAGGATCGGACATTGTTTCTTTCTGCTGTGCATGGGGTCACTATGAATCGGTTCTGACTCGATGGCACCTGACAACAACAATAACAACATCCAGAGAAGCAGTGACACCAGAGATGCAGACAGAGATGAGAACATGTAGATATGGAGTAGCTGAGGACTCTAGACTCATGGAAAGAGAGGGACTAGGTGATGGCAGCCAGGAGGCAGGCTTGCAGTGTGTCCTTTGGTTGTTTAAATTATTATTAGTCCTGAGTGTTTTTGTGTACATCTCCCCACCTCCTACCCACCCCAACCCCCCCAAAAAAAAAGAAAAACAGAGGGGATGGAAGCAAATACTGTTGAATGATGATGCATGGAGGAAATTGTAATCATTGCAATGAAGTGATGGTGTAAATCTGATGTTCTCCCATGTAAACTATCACTCAGTTCACAATAGTAATAATTTTTAAAATTGGGAAAAAATTATTCACAGATATTACTTCCTTCTTTGGCAAAGAAATTGAAGTCGCTAGGGATTTAATTCATCTTGGATTAACAGTAAAAGCCCATGGTTGTTGTTGTTGAGTGCTATCGAATTGGTTCCGACCCATAGCAACCCTGAACACGGTTTCCAAGGAGCAACTTCTGAGCTTGAACCACCGACCTTGCCATTCAGACTGACTTTGCAGTCCAATGCATTAACCCCAGCACCACACCAGAGCAGCAGTCAAAAAATCAAATGATGAATTGCATTGGGCAAAATTTGCTACAAAAGACCTCTTCAAAGTCTTAAAATAAGCAAAGATGTCTCTTGAAGACAGAAGTGCAACTGACCCAAGCCATGGCATTCTCAATCAACTCCGTTGTACACAAGAGCTGGACCCCGAAAAAGAAGACTGGAGAAGAATTAATGCCTTTGAATTATGCTGTTGGTGAAAAATATTAATATGCCACAGACTGTCAGAAAATGAGCACATCTGTCTTGAAGTAAGTCGGCCAGAATGTTCCTTAGAAGTGAAGTTGGTGAGACTTCATGATGCATATTTCAAACACTATTATCAGAAAGTGCTAACCCTAATAATAATAAGAAGAAGAATAAAAAAGGGGAACCCCCAGCGAGGTAGCTACGAGATAGATTGGCACAGTAGCAGGAACAACGGGCTCGAGCATAGCAGCACTTGTGAGGATGGTGTTGGATCGGGCGGTGTTTCAGTCTGTTGTCTACAGGGTCACTGTGGGTTGGAATCAACTCCATGGCACCTAACAACACTGGACTATTAACCACAAGGTCGGCGGCTCAAATTCACCAGCTGCTCCTCGGAATAAAAATGACACTAATTTTGTTGTTGTTGTGTGTCGTGGAGTCGGTTCCGACTCATAGCGACCCTGTACAGGGTTTCTGAGGCTATAAATCTTGACGGGAGCAGAAAGCCTCATCTTTCTCCCACAGAACAGCTGGTAGTTTCGAACTGCTGACCCTGAGGTTAGCAGCCCAATTCATAACCACTACACTACCAGAGCTCCTTATGACACTAATAACAACATCAAAAAATTTTACAGACAAAGCAGTTTCAATTGAATAAGCTTTTCCCCACCGTATAAACAAGTACAAGTCTTTATTTAGCATTTTCTTTGCATGGGTTATCTCTGGAGTAAATTTGAAATTTTCTTCTTCAAACCTCCTAACTTATTCACTCATCTTAAAATCTTAACTATTATGTTACCATGGCTTCCTAGTAAGCATGTATCCTTGGACATGTGGTTTGAATGAGCTGGTTGATTTTTTGCATTTGGCACTTTGTAAGTAAATTACTTTGTTCCCTTCTGAGGATAATTTCCATATATAATTCTGGGAAAGCTATTTAGTTCCTATTGCAAAACTGATTGTTCTTCCTCAGGTTAAGTAATAGCTACAAAGAATTAAGGTCATGGTTGTAAAGATTTCCCCAGACAATCCGTTTGACAATCAGTTTCCCCACTGACTGGTGGTAATGTTGATTTGGCCTAACTCAGCCTCCGCTTCTTCATCTGTACAATGGAGGTCATAATGCCTCTCATGTACTTTATCATAAGGATACATTCAAATGTACAATTCCTACTGTCCCACAAGGGCTCCACAGACACAGATCTTCATTTTCTTTACCCAATAGCTCAGCACCTAAATCTGTGGCTGGCAGATAGTAGGTTCTCAATAAACAGCTACAGAGTTTATAATTTTCAGTAGCATCAGGGTAGAGACATGCACACTCAGACACCCAATACCAGTTAAAACTAACTCGTGGAGACCCTCTGTGTGTTAGAACTGTATGCCATAGGGTTCTTAACATCATGGTGACATGCCTGGATCCATCTGTGACCACTACTTACTGTGTGCTGGCTGTGTGGGGAACTGAGGTATTATCCCAGTGACCACAGTAGGATGCTGGTCATAGAGAAATGTGGCACTTATTCCCTTGGGTACAGAAATAATCTTTCCCTCAAAACAGGATAGCCTGTGATGACCTTGCTCATCTAATGGTACGGCAAACTTGCCAAGTAATGAAGTTGGCAGATTCCAAGCAGTTGTAATTTTTTTAACCCAAAAAAGACTCTTTAATTAGTGTGAGGAAGGTGTTTGGGGGTGCACCTGCCCCCTTCCTATGGCATGCGGGGATCCTATAGCCCCTGTTGTTGTTGTCAGGTGCCAGCAAGACAGAACCGACTCATAGCAACCCCATGCACAGCAGAATGAAACAATGTCCAATCCTGGGCCAACCTCACTATCGCTGCCATACTTGACACCATCAATGATGCCACCTGGCTAATCCATCTTGTTGGGGGTCTTCCTCTTTTTCTCTGACCCTCCATCTTACCCAGCATGACATCCTTCTC
>NW_006408583.1:13068998-13071219 GCF_000296735.1 Chrysochloris asiatica
GGTAGAAGTGACCTGCTATAAGAATGGGAAAGGAGGCTTCCATTTTCTATCAGAGAAAAGAAGCTTTTTGTTTGTGTCTTTAATGAGGAACTTTTGTGCTTCCCAGCTTCATTATGCAAGTTGACAATGAAAGAAATAACATCAACATTTGCATCTAACTTTTGTGCAGTATAAAAGGAAAAAACAACAACAACAACAAAAAAAAACACTTTGCGTGGCTGGAAGAAGCATATTTTTAAATGGAAAATGGACTGCACCATCCATGACTTGAAATCCCATATCTGTTTATCCTCTGTGGAAACCTTCATTTGAAATCAATTCAATAACATTTGAACTATACAATTTGTTCATCTTTAAAGTTAATGAAATAAAATTGAAACTGACTTTTTAAAAAAAGGTGATAATGTAGTTAGAGAGCATCCAAATGAAGAGAAAATCAAATAGATTTCAAGAAAAAAAATTAAAGAAATAAAAATAAACCTAATTGTAACCCAATTACTATTAAACCTAATTGTAACCCAAGTAGACCAAGTTTTACTCTTAGCCTTAGCCCAACCACCTAACACTAACCCTTGTCCTAACACTAAACAAAATCCTAGGTCTACCCTAGACCTAGCCGAGTTTCTAACCCTAACTCCTTACTTACTCCTAACCCCCATCCCCCAAAATACAGAGTCTGATGCAGAAGAAAAGTTTGATAAGCAACCTGAGAAAGACTGAAAGAGGAGAAAGGAAGGCCAATGGAGGACATGCTGTTGTTGTTGAGTGCCATCGAGTCAGTACTAACTCATAGCAACTCATACACAACATTCCTGGGCCAACCATACAATCTCTGTTATGCTTAAGCCCATGGATACTGCCACTGTGCCAATCCATCTCATTGGGGATCTTCCTCTTTTTCTCTGACCCTCCACTTTACCAAATATGATATCCTTCTCCAGTGACTGGTCCTTGCTCACAATATGTCCAAAGTATGGAAGATGAAGTCTGGCCATCCTGGCTTCCAAGGAGCACTCTGGTCATACTTCTTCCAACACAAATTTATTTGTTCTTTTGGTACTTTCAATATTTTCCTTCAACACCGTAACTCAAATGCATCAATTCTTCTACAGTCTTCCTTATTCACTAGCCAACTTTCACATGCATATGAGAAGGAAAAAAACCAAAATGGATGTCAGAAGAGACTCTGAAACTTGCTCTCCAGTGTAGAGATGCTAAAGCAAATGGAAGAAATGAGGTGGTACAAGAGCTGAACAGAAATTGTCAAATGTCAGCTGGAGAAGACAAAGTCAAATATTACAACAAAATGTCAGAAAATCAAAAGGGAAGAACACGCTCAGCATTTCTCAAGCTGAGGGAACCGAAGGAAAGTTCCAAACCTTGACTTGCAGTGTTGGGAAAAATACTGAATGATGAAGAAAGCATCAAAAGAAGATGGAAGGAATACATAGAGTTATTGTACCAAAAAGAAATGATCGATGTTCAACCATTTCAAGAGGTAGCATATAATCAAGAGTCAATGATCCTGAAGGAAGAAGTTCAAGGTGCATTGAAGTCACTGGCAAAGAACAAAACACCAAGAATAGATTTTAAAAATGGGAGATAGAGAACTTTAAATGATGCTAGACTTATAGGTGTTATTTTCTACATATTTTATCCTTGTGATTAATCATCAAGTTCACTTTTTAAAACAAGGATTTGTGATTTCTTTGGGAAAAAATACAGAGGAACAGAACTTGACTCATATCTTTTCAGTTATGAGATCTTGGGCATGTGACCTCAAGGTGGGTTTGGACTGCAAAGTCAGTGGTTCAAAGTCACCACCCACTCCTCAGAAATCCTATACAGGGTTGTTATGAGTCAGAACTGACTCGATAGCACTTTACAACAAAACAACATGGATGTAAAGTTCCTAGCATGCAAAAATTACTCATAGAAACATCCAGCTGATATGAAGTGAGAAGAGACACACAAGAATGGCCAAACCTGCAGATAGTACCCATTTGACCTAGCCTTGATGACTAGGTAAATCAGAAGTTGACTGTTGTTGTTGTTGTCAGGTGCCATCCAGTCAGAACCAACTCATAGCGACCCCATGCACAGCAGAACGAAACAATGTCCGATCCTGGGCCAACTTCACTACCGCTGCCACACTTGACGCCATCAATGATGTCACCTGACTGATCCATCTCATTGGGGGTCTTCCTCTTTTTCTCTGACC
>NW_006408583.1:13071319-13106374 GCF_000296735.1 Chrysochloris asiatica
AGCAAGGTTGTGTCATCTGCATACTACCTGTACCTAAAATCATCCAGGCCTTCCCAGCTAGCTCCTGAGGTGGGGACCGAACAATCGTGACTGTACATTTAGCTTTGTAGCCCAAATTAAATTCCCTGAATTTAATGTCTTCGTTTTTTTTCTGGTATGGTGGGTTTCAGCCTGCCTGATTTTGTTCCTCAGTGAAGCTGAAAGCAAGGCCATCCTCGGATGGTGTCAAGATCTGAGCAAATCATACTTGTGTCTCCTGCCCTTTTGCCCCCATTCTGCTCTTCATCTCCCATATATTTTTAGCTGGCTAAACGGAATCTGAAAGACAGCCTTAAAGGGAATTTAAGAGGGAGGAGACTTCACAGAAGGGCCTGGGCAGACTGAAGAGGGAGACAGGAGAAGAGAAAGGGGAGGGGATGGTATGCTGCTAGGAGTGTTTCTACCTCTTGGGGAGAAGAGGGGAAGGCTCTCAAAGTGGGAGGGTCTTATGCCTATTGTGCCACCTGAACCTAGGAGCCTTTCTGGTTGGATTTTTATGCTAGAAATCTGAGCCTAAGAGCTCTTCTGGTTTGGTTTTCATGCTGGAGGCCGTACCTCCCTTGCTATCTGTCTCCTCAGCAAATGGAGCTGGGACTTTAGAGGGAGAAAGTAGAATGCAGGGCCCTGAGGATGCTGAAATCACATTCTCAGAGTACCACATTCTTCATCATTCCACCTTCACTGTCACGGTATGGGCCCCAGATTCTTGTGTGTGCCTTCAAAACACCATCCCATGTCTGATATCCATTGTCAAATATGGAAAGACGCGTCCTCTGCTTTAGTATTGCCTGCATGCTACCACTTGGCAACCCTTCAGGACTTTATGACAAATAGCAATGAATAATTAACAAATCATTTGAGCTGTTACCAACAGCAGTGCCTCAGCGTGTACCAACCCAGACAGGCCTTGACAGTGCTTCCCCTCTTAATAAAGACGGACCATGATCTGGGCTCTCTGATTACACGAGAGGTGGACGGACCAGGATCAGATCATCCTGCATCCTGTCTGTCATGAGGCTGCTCACGCCAGAGAGACACAAATACAGCTGGCCTCGCCATGACTTCCTCTCAGTTCTGCTACACTTTTCCATCACACACCAAAGTTTGGGGGGCTTGTGAGTTATCAACCAAGGTTGAATTTGTTAATGTCTAGAGACTGGATGGTCACAACTGAGAAAAGGAGGATATTGTTAGTATCTGGTGGCACCCAGGTATTACTAAACATCCTCCCAGGCAGAGGACAGACCCTCCACAGCAACGAATTATCTGGTCCAAAATGTCAAACCGGGCAGAACTTGAGAAAGTACAATAGAGTAAAGGATGGGTCCCTCAGCAGGCTCCCATGCATCCTGGTGCCTGTAGTGAACGCAGGAGCAAAGAAACTTGGGCTCCCTCGCGTGGTGACTCACACTATGGCAGCCAAGAAGAAAGACCCAGAGCTGTAGGAGGTTTGGGTAGCAGTAGAGTGTGTTTTGAACAAGTCATTTTATCCATCCCAAAATATGCTTCAGCTGCTGGTGACAGCGGTTTTCATGAATCATTAATGAGCCATTTTCATCTCTCCATGTTAATATCTACACAGAGGGCTTCCAGAGAACAGATTTCCTTCTGATTAGTCAGAGAAAGTGTTTATTTTTTTGAAACCTGTTCTTCTGGTTTAGAGTAGCACTTGAGTGTGAATTCGTGCGATTTCTTTTTGTTTGTTTTCTTCCTAAATTGAAAGTCCCAGAGCTTGTATCGCTTGGTTCAGGTTCCTTCTGGAAAGAGAACATTAGAAGCTGCCTGGATGAATTACTCTCCACATTGTACTTTCTCTTACTGTTCAGAACAGGGAGCGGAATGTCCTTGTCATATCCAAATTTTCATCATATGAACCACGAACAGTACGAATCTCGCAAAGTGCAACTCAATGAATCTACCCACAGTCAAGCATTTGCAAAGCATATCTTGTTTATTGCAGTCCTGGTGTGGTACTGTAGGATAAGCACTCAACCACAAGTCAGATTGAATCAGAAGTTTGGTGGTTCAGACTCACCAGCTGCTCCTCAGAAACCTTACAGAGGGTGGATGTGAATCAGAACCAACTCAACAACACTTGACAACAACAGTAACATCTTCTTTATTATAGATTGTTTGGTTCTCCAACCAAGCAATAATTTTTAACTGAGTGTTGAGAACCTAACCATCCTATTTCATTTACCTAATAGGCCCTTATAATGCACTACATTGTTAATAATAATAATAGTCATTACTATTATTATTATTATAATTGGAATCCTGGTGTGGTGCTGTAGGATAAAGCAACTGCAAGAAAGGTGAGTCAAACCCACCAGCTGCTCCTTGGAAACCCTGAAGAGGGTCACTGTGAGTCAGAACTGAGTTGAAGACAATTAACAACAGCAAATAACTAATGAGGGCATTGTGATAGTTCTATAAGATAAACACTGGAATGTGAACCACCAGTTCAGGAGTCCGAGTCCACATGAGAAAGATGAGACTTCCTGCTCCCGAAGAATATATGAAGCTTTGGAGAAGCCCATACAAGGTCACTATGAGTTGAAATCACCTCCATGGCACTTAACAAAAACAATGACTAATGAAGTTGAGCAGCTTTTTATATGCTTATTAGCCTTTTATACATTTTCTTTAGAAAAATGTTTATTAAATTATTTGCCCATTTTTATTGGCCATTTTTTTGTTCTTGCATTGTAGGAATTCTTTTGTTTAATTCTGGATACTAAACGCTTTTCAGCTATATGACTTCCATGTGTTTTCTCCAGTTCTGTAGATTGTCCTTCCATTTCTTGTTGAAATCCTTGGATACATACAACTTTGATTTTGATGAAGTTCAGTGAACTCTCCCATTGATATGTCTGATGTGTTGATTATTTAGATGTTATGTGTTTTAATGTCTCCCTCATTGTTCTTTATCAGAATTTTTCTCATATTTACTTTTACATGCTCACTGGAAAAATTTCCAACCTATTTCCCTCCTTGCTAAAGTACTAATAATCTTGGTATTTTTATTAAGATCATATTGATTTTATAGGTTAATTGAGAACTGAGAGTAAATCTCCATTTTTATGATGTTACATTTTCTAAAGTAGCTTTTTATTTTATTTTGGTTTTATATTCTCTACTGTGTTTTGAGTAAAAGTTTACAAAGGAAATTGGTTTTCCATTCAACAATTCTTACACATTTTGTTCTATGGCCTGGACTGCAACCCCCCAATGTAACAATACTTTTCCTAGTTCCTCTATGGGTTTACGCTCTTGCTACTTCCTCTCTCGGTTTACTGTTTCCACTCCTTCCCGCCTTTTGAGTTTTATCCCTGGGAAAATGCTGCCTTTTTGATATCTTGCAGTTGATTGTTCTTGGGAGTATGCATCTCCTTCCCTGGTCGTACTGTCCACCAGGCCTGGCTGTCATTTGGTGAAAGCTGAGCTTTGAGTTCAGTTCTAAGTCTGAAGGGTGTCTAAGGTCCATAGTCTTGGGGGTTCCACTAGTCTTTAGTCACTAGGTCAGGAAGTCTGGTCTTTTTTCATTATTTTGAATTTTGTTCTTTTTTTTTTTCACATTCTATTGCGGTCACTTTCAGATCTAGTCCTTCTGGTAATGAGAGCTGGGATCCTCGGGTTCCATTAGTCCATTAGTGTGCTCATCTCTCTGTCTTCTCATTCATTCATTCTGTACTCTGCCATCTAATTAATCTACAGCTGCATCGTCTTTATTAAATCACATCCCTGAGTTAGCATAATCCACACATTTTTTGAGGGGGTTTCATGCTTTTTCCTTTCAGAATCTGCCATGTACTTTTCTCACCTCTCCACTAACTATGTTGTTGTTGTTAAGTACCGTGGAGTCAGTTCCGACTCATAGTGACCCTACACAGGGTTTCCGAGGCTGCAAGTCTTTACGGGAGCAGAATGCCTCATCTTTCTCCCATGGAATAGCTGGTAGTTACGAACTGCCGACCCTGAGGTTAGCAGTCCGATTTGTAACCACTACGCTACCAGAGCTCCTTCCACTAACTATAAGTCATGATAAATCTAATAGTTCATCCAGTTCATGTCCTCAGTGAAATCTTCAATGGCTTTTGTGACACTCCAGTGTTCTCTCCCACCCATGAAATCACTGCTTTATCTAACTTGCTAACACTAGATTGCACATGCCTTCTGTAACCCACTTGTATTTAACTTGAGTGGCTTCAGTTTCAAAAGCAGATAATCAAACATTTTATTAAATTTACTTTAAAACCCAAATGTTGGAATAATGATGCATTCTCAGAAGACAGAATTTTACTACGTTAGACCTGCACATGCCTAACTTCTTATGTTCTCCCTTCATATAACCTACGCATTGACTAAATCTGTCGGCAAACATGTACTGATGCCTACCAGATGCCAGGTACTCTGATAAACCTTTGGACATTTATATCAGTCAAATTGGGCTAAGTTGAGCAGCAATAACAAATAACCTCCAATCATTGTTGTTTACAGCTCATGTTCCATGTCCATCCCCAATTAAGTTGAACTCTGCTAAGAATCATTATTTCAGGACCCAGGGGAAAGAGCAGTCCCTATCTAGGATTAGTTGGTTTCACGGCAAAGGCAAAGAGTAATAGTGGAAACTCTAAAGCTTCTACTCAGAAGTTTCACAGGTTGATTCTACTCATATTTTATTGGCCAAAGCAAGTCACGTGGCTAAGACTTAAATCAAAAGGAACTAGAAATATATTGTTCCAGTAGGAAGAATCCCTTTAGTGAAAGACATTGAATAATTTTAACCAATAGTACAATTTACCATAGCAACAACTTAGTGAAAAAGACAGTATAGTACTGACTTTACAGAGCTTATAAATAGTAGGACGTATGGACAGAAACCAAATAAAAGCTCAATTGTGGCAAATATTCAAATGGAGAAGAAGAGGATATCAAGAAAGCATAAAGTGGGTAAGTCAATATTGTCTGACTGATTTTAAAGAACTCTTCCCATCACCACCAAGGGATCGATTTGGCATAAGTGGGTTTTGTTTTTCTTATACCTTTCTACAAATGGCAACATGTGAGTGTTGATATTCACACTACCTATATATTTTCACAATTTATGCAAGATATGTTGTATTTTCCTTGCTTTTAAAATTGAATGCCATTGACAGTAATTATAGAGCAAAGGGATGTTCCAACCATTTCAAATGGGAATGCACCCTATCCCTAACTTGTAATTATTAGAGCATTTCCACTTCCATAAGATGATTTTACTCTCAATTATTCACTGAGAAATAAATGGGTAAACTAATAATGATGCTAGGGTCTTAGTCTTGCTTTCTAATAGATGCCTCAGAAGAGAGCCTTTGTAATTCCGTCTCCATACCATATGTCTTCTGTTGACATTAAAGTGCTTAGTTCCAAATGAGTTGGCTTCATTCAAGCATCTTAATTCAAGAGTGGATGATTAGATCTTAAGCTAAAAACCTATTAGGATGTAAGCACTTGTGTTTTTGAAAGGTATTAAGGGAACATCATAGTGTGGTTGTAGATAAATCCTCCCTATCTAGTAGTGGGTTGGCAAAAATCTCATTTGATCTTCAAACATTACAGATGAGCTTCATGGCAATGTTAAGCACAGAACAAAAAACCTGCCAAGGATTTGTTATCAAATACATAGACCGGATGGTGTCTGTTTTCATCCTTTGCTAATAGTAGTTTCAGAGATCCCATCTCTGAGCAGGGAGAGTCAGAAAAGATCAAGTATCTTATACATGCAAAGAACACACTGACCAATATTCCATAGGCACCCACCTAAATAGGACTTCTAAAGTGAATGCTATCCTGTGATGGGTTTATGCACTCATGATGTATCTTAACTGACATCAGACTACAAGGCAATCAGGGAAACAGTGTGAGTAGAAAAGGACAAATTGTGATTTGTGGTGTTGTTGTGTGCCGTTGAGTTGGTTCTGACCCATAGAGACCCTGTGTAGGGTTACCAAGGAGAGGCTGGTGAGCTTGAACTGCCAACCTTGTGGTTCCAGCTGACTTTGCAGTTCAGCGCCACACCAGGACTCCAATCAAGTGATAGATACTTATAATCCATTTAAGAAAGTACATACTAATCTAAATTGAACCCCATGCTAATATTGTTTCTGCTGTTATTTAACTGCACGTGTGGTCCAAACTAATAGGGTTCTAGCACTGACACACACCCACCCCCATCAATTTACTTTAGTCCCTACGTAATCTGGGAAAATTTGCTATAGAAATCCTATTATCAGCAGGACACAGTGAGCTTCATATAGGGAATGTGAAAATTACTTCGTAACCATCTGCCTAGTGTTTTGGCAGACATTTGTTTAGCTTACAGAGACACTGCCAAATTGGGACTCTTCATCAGGAATAGACATGTCTACTAGGGAAGAAAACAGAATGTAAAGTCCTGGGATTGAGATGTCCTAATTATGATCTGACAGGAGACTTGGAGGGCTCATGACTACACCAGTTTTGAAGAAAGAAAAGATTAATTTATCACTACCAAACTTCAAAGGCATCCACTAGTTTGTTTGTTTGTCCCTCATGCCCTTCTTCATCCCCCTCTCTCTTTCTTCTTTCATTTATTATGTAAAACATACGCGGATTACAACGGAGCTTGTAAAGGTAGGCTTTGATGGAAACTCCTTTGAGAATCTTGTGGTTCGTATCTCTACTCTGTAGTCCCTCACTGATTTACCTCATGGTTGGACATCAACTGATGATAAGACCTTTTGTTACTCATTAGCCACTTCACTGGTAACCATGCAGGAACCAGAAAGAAACGCTTTTTAAGACTAGGAATATGAATTGCTAGGAAGTAAGAGATGTATGTATATGTCAATGGGCTTCTGACTAAGCATGACAAAAAGCAGACATCAATGATTAATTTGTACTGCTAATGCTCTTACCCACTGCCCCCATCAAGAGCTTTTGAGTATCATAAAGCTATTATCTGGTCCAGACACGCAAATGAAAATAGGAAGATAAGATTCAGAACTTGAAAGAAATAAGGCCATGCCTAAAAGACAGTTGGCCTCATAGAAATAGAAATTTTCATGAAAATTCAAAGTAAAGCTTTCAGAACTGAGACCATAATGGAAAGCAGGGGTGGATCACAGAAACTGCCTTCAAGAGTTCTGCCCCACTAGGATGGGTTTTCACACTCTACTTTAAATGGAGGGTGAAAGCACTCTCCAGTCACTGGAAGAGAATCCAATTGTCCAGACAAACTCTGAAATATTGTGAGACTAACATAACAGTTGGAAATGTAGACCCTGGTTCGATATTTAATAATAGTAAATTAATGTCAACTTTTTTTAGGCCTGCTATGGTATTCTAATTGTGTTTTTGAGTTTTAAGGCCTTATCTTTTAGTGACACAGAGCAAAGTGCACACTTACGAAGAAAATAATATTTCATCTTTGAGTTGCTTCAACATAATATTGGGGAATAGGGATACACATTCATATAAGAGCTCTGTGGGCATAGTTGGCTTGATTGGAGGTTGGGAAGATGGAAGGTTTTTCATTGCAGAAACATAAAAACCTTTAAACATGGTACTAGGTATCTATGGTCTAAAATGTTCTGTGGACGCTTCGACAGGCCCTACTGTAACCACCCTCACCCTGGCTCTTTTCTCCTACTCTATTTCTTCTTTGCCCATCTGTTAAGAGAAAATAGTAATAACAACAACTATAATAACTTCCAAGGAGCACTGGTAGCGTAGTGGTTACGAATCGGGCTGTGAACCGCAAGGTCAGCAGTTCGAAACTACCAGCTGCTCCGCGGGAGAAAGATGAGGCTTTCTACTCCCCTAAAGATTTACACCCTCAGAAACCCTGTACAGGGTCACTATGAGTCGGTTCCAACTCTACGGCACATAACATAACATAATAACTTCCTACTTTTTACTTATAAGGAACACTTTAGTTGTTTCTCCAGACTCTATACTGGAATTCCTTAGCATAGTCAAAGACTCACTGATGTCCTGTGGTAAACAATATAGTGCTTCTTCAGGATAGAGCCTTTTCAATTCTCATTAGATCCTTGAGGGAGAAAAGGGACAATAAAAATGTCATTGTTACTCTCATGGGAATTCTGATAATCTCCTCTCAACTTCTCTGAATATATAAAAGAAGTTAAATCAGTTTGGATTTTCAATAATTTTATTCCTGTTATAATAATTTGGTTCTTAATTCAGCCAATAGTATGTCTCTCATGCAAGATGCTGAGATATGCAAATTAAATGGATGACAAATCTTTCTGGAAGACTCAGTTTAGTTGTGGAGACAGATTCATAGGACATAGTCAAGTTATAAGAGATGAGTTATGTATTCATTGACCCCAACCTCCAAGAATGTATTTCAGTTCATTTGTATTCATTTTTCTTGCTATCCTTACACTCAAATAATACAATGTTTGCAAAGGACCAGAATTCTTCTGAATCTCATTTATAGACACATGTATGGTCAAACCACAAATTATATTTATTTATTTTTTGGACTCTTGGTCAAATGTCAGAAGACTAGAATAGTGTGGGTTCAAGAATGATCAGGGGATTTCCAATTACAGGGTAGGTAGTTGGACCAATCTTCCTTCTGTAAGCAACTAAAAATCTTGTATGAAATATATGAAAAGTATCATCTTAAATCCATCAAAAACCTCTCAAAACAGAAAGGAAATTTCAACCCAGGGACTGAACCAGCTGAACTTGAACTCCGGTTTTCACAGCTCCCGATGCACAGGGATATATTAGAGATATAGCCTAGAGCTCCCGAATGGAGGGACGTCCATAGATCTCTATCCCAAAGGGCTACCCACCCACAGAATAAAAGTAAGCAAGAAAGAACCCTGCTTCTTTTCTCTACCCCCCACCCACAGCCAAGAGACTACAAAGACAATGTACCCTTCCAGCCCTGGTGCTGAAAAGAGGAGAGAAACGAAACCACTACTAAGCAGTTGGAACTGCAGGTTTGACTCAGCTTTCCAGCCTAAATTCACACACCCTGAGAGGTTTGAAAACCCTTGTTGTTGTTGTTGTTAAGTACCATGGAGTCGGTTCCAACTCATAGCTACCCTGTACAGGGTTTCCGAGGCTGTAAATCTTTACGGGAGCAGAAAAGCCTCATCTTTCTCCCACAGAACAGCTAGTAGTTTCGAACTGCTGACCTTGCGGTTCACAGCCTGATTTGTAACCACTATGCTACCAGAGCTCCTAGAGCCAAGAAATTAACTGAGTGATCACAGATTAGCAGTACCACAAGGTGCATGGTAGAAAACAAATGTGGATCCTCTCTGAAGAATCCTCTTTCTTTCCAAGCCTTAAAGAATTCCAGTAAGTAAAATTCTAAGTATAATAAGTTGTTGTTATTAGATGCCATTGAGTTGGTACTGACCCATAGCGATCTTATGCACAGCATAATGAAACACTGCCTGACCCAGGGCCAACCTCACTACTGTTGCCATGCTTGAGCCCATTGATGCTGCCACTTGGCTAATCCATCTCCCTGGGGGTCTTCCTCTTTTTCTCTGATCCTCCACCTTACCAAACATGATCTTCTTCTCCAGCAACTGGTCTCTCCTGACAATATGTATATATAAGTAGCTCACAATAAAACAGAATCAGCACAAAGGCAAGGCACCATGAGCAGTAAGTGCAGAGTCCTTGAGTATGGCAAATGTTTCAGTGTTTGACAAACTGAAAGGTTGATGGCTGAAACTCATGGAGAGGCACTTCAGAAGAAAGATCTGCCCATCTACTTCTGAGAGATCAGCACCTACAAGATCTAATGGAGTCATTTACTCTGTGACACATGGGTCACCAGGGATTGGAGTTGGCTTGACAGAAACTAGATTGGGTTTTTCGGGTTTTGAGCCAAAATTTAAAGAAAAAGTTTAAACAAACAAACCAGCAGGCATGAATTCATAAGGACTTCAAAAAATATAAGTATCAGACATAAAGTATAAAAAGATTTTTATTGTCATTAAAAGAAGTTAGTGACACACTTGAAAATATGAGCAAGGGAGAAAAAACTACAAAATGTAACCAAAAAGTTTTAAATGGATTAAATTGATTTATAGAAAAAAAATATAAAATTCTTAAAATTAAAAACCTAATTTTTAAATTTCAGATGAAACGTCATGGTGTCTGAAATTGGCTTTATAGTGCTCCAAGAAATTTATTTTTAAAGTATGTATGTAGAAGTAGATAAAATAAAATTATGAAAATATTGATAATTATTAACACTGAGTCATGGGCACATGGAATTATTTTTACATTAGTCACTCCAATCTTATGTTTTTGCAACCCTATGTACAACATAATGAAATACTGCCAGTCCTCTGCCATCCTCACAATTGTTTTGCTTGAACCCATTGGTGCTACCACTGTGCCAATCCATCTCATTAGGGTCTTCCTCTTTTTCACTGACCCTCCACTTTAACAAGCATGATGTCCTTCTCCAGGGACTGGTCCTCCTGATAACATGCCCAAAGTATGAGAGACGAAGTCTCACCACACTGGCTCCTAAGGAACATTCTGGTTGTACCGCTTCCAACACAGATATGTTTGTTCTACTGGCAGTACAAGGTACTTTTAATATTCTTCTCAATACAAGAGTTCAAATGCATCAATTATTCTGTGATCTTCCTTACTCATTATCCAACTTTCACATGCATATGAGAAAATTGAAAATACCATGGCTTGGGTCGGGCGCACCTTAGTCCTCAAACCGACATCTTTGCTGTTGAGCGCAAGAGGTCTTATGCAGCAGTTATCCTATGACACACTGCTGCTTCCATGAGCATTGATTGTAGACCAAGTCAAATGAAATACTTGACAACTTCAATTTTTTTTCTCCATTTATCATCTCATTGTGAGGAGTTTTGTTTTCTTCATGTTGAGTTGTAATCCATATAAAAAGCTGTAGGCTTTGATATACATCAGTAAGTATTTCAAGTCCTCTTCCCTTCCAGCAAGCACGTTTTTATCTGTTGCACACCACAGGTTGTTATGAGTCTTTCTGCAATTTTCATCCTATGTTCTTCTTCATATACTCTAGCTTCTCAGATTATTGATCAGCATACAGATTGAATCAGTATGGTGAAAAGATAAAGTGCTGATGCACATTTTTCCTTATTTCAAATGATTCTATATTCCCTTGTTCTGTTTAAACCATTCAATATGTATTTTGTTCTACATACAAGTTCCCCATGAACACAATGAAGTATTCTGAATATTCATTCTTCTTAATGTTTTCCATACTGTGTTATCATCCACAGAGTTGTATTGCAGAGTCAGTAAAGCACAAGTAAACATCTTTCTGGTATTCTCTGATGTCAGCTAGGATCCATCGGACGTCAGTAATAATATCCCTAGTTCCAGGTCCTCTTTTGAATCCAGCTTGAATTTCTGGCAGCTCTCTCTCAATGCACTAACTGCAACCATTTAAAAATTATCTTCAACAAAATTTTACTTGCTTGTAAAATTAATGATATTGTTTGATGACTCCTATTGGGTCACATTTCTTTGGAGTGGGCACAAATATAGGTCCCTCGAATCAATTTACTGGGTAGTTGTTTCCCGAATTTCTTGGCAAAGATGAGTGAGCACATCCAGCACTGTATCAGTTTGCTTAAACATTTCACTTTGTATCCTGTCAATTCCTAGAGCTTTGTTTTTCACCAAAGCCTTCAGATCGTTGGTTCTTGAATGGTTGAACATTGACCAATTCTTTTTGGTACAGTGACTCTGTGCATTCCTTCCATCTTCTCTTGATATTTCCTGTGTCATTCAATATTTTACTCATGGAATCCTTCAATATTTCAAGTAGAGACTTACATTTTTTCTTCCGTTCTTTGAGCTTGAGACATACTGAACATGTTTTTCCCTTTTGGTTTTCCAACTCCAAGTCTTTGCACATTTTATTGTAATTATTTTACTATCTTCTTGAACTGTCTTTTGCAATTTTCTATTCTGTTCTTTTACTTCATCGTTTCTTTCCTTCGTTTTAGCTTCTGTACATTCAAGAGCAATTTTCAGAATCTCTCTGACATCCACTTTGGTATTTTCTTTCTTTCGCATCTTTTAAATGACCCTTTACTTTCTTCATGTATGATGTTCTAGATGTTATCACACAACTCATTTGGTCTTTGGTCATTATTGTCTAATGCAGCATATCTGTTCTTGAGACGGTCTCTAAATTCAGGTGGAATATACTCAATATAGTCATATTTTGACTCTTGTAAAGTTGTTTCAATTTTCTTCAGCTTCAGTCTGATTGTCACATGAGCAATTGATGGTCTGTTCCACAGTCAGCCCCAGGCATTGTTTTGGTTGATGATATTGAACTTTTCCATCTTCTCTTCCCACATACATAGTCAATTTGATTCTTGTGTGTTCCATCTTGTGAGGTCCATGTGTATGTTTATAATATTGAAACAAGGTATTTGCAATGAATAAGTTGTTGGTCTTGCAAAATTCTATCATGCGATCTCCAGCAATGTTTCTATCACCAAGGCCGTATTTTCCAACTACTGATTTCAAAATTTTTTGAAATTTTCTTGTTTCTTGTTTTCAAATTTTCACTTTCCAGTCACAATACAGTAATTATTAATGTGACTTGATTGGACATTTGATCAATGTCAGAATGAAGAATTTCTTCATTGTTGACTTTATTTGTTGGTATGTAAATTTAGTAATAGTGGCATTTACTGGTCTTTCTTGTAGAAGTATGAATATTATCCTATGACACACAGCATTGTACTTCAAGATAGATCTTGAAATGCTGTTTTTGACAATGAATGTGATGCCATTCCTCTTCAGTTTGTCATTCCCTGCTTAGTAAACCATATGATTCTCTGATTAAAAATAGCCAAAACCAGTCCATTTCCACTAACAAGTGCTTAGGATATCAATCTTTATGTACTCCCTTTAATTTTTATTTATTTATTTTAGAATAGCAAAAAATAATTTACTAAAACATAAGATTTACAGAAGTTTCCAGACAAGCCATACAACATGGTCACAAGCTTTTTCTTGAAGGAAGGATTCTACATCTGACAGAAAAGTCACAATGTTATTAGTGAGGGCTGTGGTGTTTGTTTAATGTTCCCATTTTGGTTGAAACAATCAATCTTGTCCATCTACAGTGTCTAAATAAAGTCAGACTTGGCTAGAGGGTATATTCTAAAGAACTGGTTAGTTGCTTTTAACCAATGCAATAGTCGTCATTGTTGTTAAGTGCCATCACATTGGTTCTGACCCATAGCGACCCTGTATAGGGTTTCTGAGGAGCAGCTGGTGAGCTTGAACCACCGATCTTGCAATTCAAACAGCTTTGCAGTCTGATGCATTAACCCACAATGCCACATCAGGGCTCTCACCAATGCAATTAGATCACCATAAAAAGTGGGAAAAGAGGCCACAAATTTAAAATAAAACTACCTCCCCCACTCTAACTAAAAAGTAAAAGAAAATCACCCACATGCCTGCAGCTAACCCTGACAACTACCTTCATTCACATTAAACCATGATGGGGGAGAAATGAATAAAAGCAGAGAGGGGTCACTTTTTTTAAACATTTAGCAACAATCCAGATGATACTTCCAGCCTCTGCTCATGCTTTACAACAGTGAATCAGGACAAGACAGATTTGCTAATGCGAATTTAACCACCAAAGGACTGAACATGTCTGGGCTTTTATTCTGTAATGTGTCTAAGACTGTGTCCATTAAATGCAAACAAAAAAGGATGAAGTCTTGGGAGAACAGGAGAAGTGATGTACACTTGATGATGAAATTGATTTAAATACTATTCATGACATGTAGCTGCTTCCATGTTCTAGCTGTCTCTATAGCTTGGGCTTCTTTGGTCTTTCACGGCTCTGTGACGCCGTTTGCTAATGGATCATCTGGGATTGGGAGCACAAACCCCAAAACCTGGATGGATAGCAGAACTGTGCAGCTCTCCAGTGCTGGGGACCATTTATCTTTTAAAATATCTAAACATATTCTTCCCAACTTGTCTACATGAGGGTGATACATTTTGAAATGTACTTTAGGAGCTGCCATTGGGTATTCTTCTGGAAGCAATAGTTCAAGTTTAAAAGTCCCTCCCTCAAAGGGGGAATCCTGGAGGCCAGCAATGACCACATGAAAATATCAGGCATTGCTCTCATCTGGTTCTGCTCTAATTCCAGCAACTGGTTCTGCCAGCAAACACTGGGTTTCCTTAGTAATCCTGTGGGGAAACCCGGCCATCTTGTCAGATACCGAGTTCAGCCTCTGCTCTCGTCTCCGTCTCTGCTCACCTCAAACACAAGTAGAAGTCTTCTCTTTAATTGTTGATGACTTGAAAATTTCCTAGATTCATATTTTATACATTCCACATCTCAATTATTAATAGATATTTGACACTATTTCTTCTCATTTGGGGTTCTCACTATCAGCAAATGAAGGTCCTGAAAGCTTTGCTCCATCCATATCATTAAAGTCAATTGTATTTTGAGGAGGCAGTTCTTCCCCAGTTTCATTTTGAATGTTTTCCAACCTGAGGGGCTCATCTCCTGCCACTGTTATAGACAGTGTTCCACTGCTATTCATGAGGTGTTAAGGGGCTAACCTTTCAGAAGTGGTCCACATCTGCTTTGTCCTACTCTCCTTTAGTCTGGAAGCTCTACTGAAACGTGCCCACCATAAGTGATCATGCTGGGACTTAACATACCAGTGACAATAGTATCAAACAAGCTACCTCAGTACAACAAACTGACAGATAAGAGATGGTTTGTTGTAGGACTAAACGCAAATATTTTTAAGTAATTTTTTTGTACGCATAAAATATGTAAACATTTTCAAAAGGCTCATAAAACTAGAAATAAATGCTATACTGAGAAAGAAAAACTGAAGTGTATGGGGCTGACAGCAGATTAACCAAAACTGAAAAGAAAAGTAGTCAACTGAAAGTAAAATCTGTAGAAATTATTCAGAAAACAGCACAGAGTGATAAAAAAAATAATACAAATTAGAGAAAGATATGTGGGTGATTATGAAAAGGTACAGCGTAGGTTTGACTGGAATCATAGATGTATAGGAGAACTAGACATAAGCAGAGGCTCTTTGAAGAGATACTCTTTGAGAACTTTCCAGAACTGATGATATATACTCACTCACAGATTCAAGAAGCCCAAGTGGTATAATTAAAAAAGAAATCCACACTTGAAAACTTTAGAGTAAAACTGAAAACAGAAACATTAAAAAAAAAATAAATCAACAACGAGGAAATACACTTAAAAGCCACCAAACAACAAAGTCATGACATCCATCAGTCTGAGCTGTTCTTTTCCAAATAATAACAATGAAAGCTGAATGTAGCACAGTAATATTTCTAATCTACTGAGACAACATAACTGATCATCTGAAATTCTAGGCCTAGTAAAATTGTACCTCAGAAATGGGGGTTAAATCAAGACATTTCCACCACACGAAACTGGAACACAAAACAATGTTCTTCAGACACCAGTAAAATGCTTCCAGATAAAAGATCTGAGATCCAAGAAGGTCTGAGCTGCAGGAAGGTCATGGGAAATGTGTAAGTAAATCTAAACAAGCATTGGCTGTATGAAACAACCCATTTGGTATATTGTTGTGGCTTGTGTGTTGCTATGATGCTGGAAACTATACCACTGGTTGTTCAAATACCTGCATGGTCAGCATGGTGGACAGGTTTCAATGGAACTTACATGCTAAGAAACGCTAGGCAGGACGATCTGATGATCTAGTTCTGAAAATTAGCTAATTGGAAAATACTCTGTTATTGTTCTTAGGATTTGTATTTTTAGAATTGTAATGAGCTATTGGAATTGATGGGAAGTTTTAACAGTAGTGGCAGATAGAAATCGACATGGAAAACTAACCTCCTTTCCTATATACCAGCAGCAAATAGGCCAACAAGGCAGTCTTTTGTTGTTGTGTGCCATCAAGTTGATTTTGACTCATAAACCCTATATGACAGAGCAAAGCTGCTCCCATAGGCTTTCCCAGGCTGTGATCTGTACTGGAGATGCCTGGTGTGGTGCTGTAGCATAAGCATTGGATTGTTAACCACACGGTCAACACTTGAAACCGACCAGCCACTCCTGAGAAACTATATAGGGTTGTTATAGGTGGGAACCAACTCAACGGCACTAAACAGTAACAACAAAAATCTTTATCAGAGTACATCACCTGGTCTTTTCTCCCACAGAGTCTCTGGGTTTTAACTTCTAATGTTTCTGTTAGCAGTCATGTGCTTAGCCATTGTACCACCAGCATTGTGCTTTTTAGAAACCTGGTTCTGACTCATAGAGATTCTGTATTGGGTTTCCAAGAGATTCTGGTTGATTTGAACTGCCAACCTTGTGGCTAGCAGTGCAATGCTTATCCTACAGTGCCATACAACAGCACTGAAAATGAACAAAGTACAGCTATTCACATCAACATGAATGACATTTACTAATAATGAGCAAAAGAAGCAAACTCCAAAAGATTATATACTATACAGATCTATCTATATATAGTTCAAAACCAGGCAACATTCAGCAATTTGTGTTTGAGGAACACATGCAATAAAGAAAAACAAGGGAATGATGATGACAATAGTAAGGGTATTGGTTCCATCTGGGAGAAGGCCAAGAGGGAGCAATAGGGACTCGTGGAATCATAATTTGGTGGGGTTTAGATGAAGTTTCATTTTTAAATTAATAAGCTATAATGGTTTTTATACTCTTCTGATATTTTTGCTAAGTAAAAAAAAGAGTTATTGGGAATAAGGACAACAATTGGTAAATGTGAAATATCTATGTAAGGAGATGATAGCGGAACATCTCTGGGTCTTTCCTCTGTTACATTTCTGTGTCTTCCAGCATCTGAGTATGGAAGCAAATCTTCCTCTCTGGGATAAGGTTGAGGGGATAATTCACTTCTATTTGGAGTGTTCATTCCTTCTCAGAACTGAACGACTACCATATGCTTATGACTTCCGAAACGCTGTCTCCAGTGCTTCCTGTCACCTATGGAACATTCAGTGAGGATGGTGACTAGAAATATCATCAAAGAGAGCTGTAGGTGTTGGCATTGATTTGGTAGTCCACTTACAGAAAGTAAGAATTGAACATGGAGAGGGGGTGGCATGAAATTGCCAAAGAGGAGAGAGAAAGTAATCATTTGTATTGCACGCAGCTTTGCTGTAACTGGTTATACAACCTTGAATTCCATTTCCCTATGTTCTGTGAGTGGATCTACTGCTATTCCATTATTAATTCTAGAAGGCAGAGGCAGCATCTCATTTAGAGAGCAGAGTCGCAGAATGGTGGGGTTTGAAGGTTTCTGAAAGGCTTGCCAACCATAGTGTAGAGGATTGGCTGGGGCACTAGATGCAGACCCTAGATGAAAGTGCTGGCATGCATCAGCCTCTGGCAGATTGCAAACTGCACTTGAAAAGAGTAATGTGTTTGTTGTTGTAAATGCTGTTACTACTAATAAAAACAATAGCTCATGATTGTACATCACTTGAATATTACCAAATACCTTTTTTGTTCCTTCTCATTGGGTCCTCACAACCTCCTCCCCCACCCTCTGCCTACAGAAATGACTCTGTCAACAGGATGGGAAATTAAAATGTACAGAGATCTAGGTTCCTGTGTGGTAAGACACATGCCACAGGGGTTTTGATGCGAAGGGAGCTAGGATATTTCACACACAGGCAATGACCCTGTTTAAAAGAGTGTGGCACTGGAGTGTGGTGGTTAAGCAGGGGGGACCCCGCATCAGCTCCCTAGGTTTGAATCCCAACCCTAACTGTGTGGCCCTGAGCAACTTCTTTAAGAAACTCTGCACCTTCATAAAATGGAGAAAAGTAATGTCTGAGTTCCTTGTGAGGATTGAATGAGTTCATTCCTAGAAAATACTTAGCACAGTGCCTAATGCAAAATCTGTGTCCAACAGGTAGTAGTAGTAGCTATTTTTAAATGCTGATTCATGAAAAATTGCAGGGGAGTGGAGAAATCCCTCAGCATTTATGAGAGCAGTATAATCATAGCTGCCTCAGATAGATGTACTACACAAAGGTCTGTACTAAATGCATCATGTCGATTTAATGGTCTCTAGGTGTTTAGGGCTGGGGGTTCATAGTGTAACTGCTGCTTGTTACCCACACAAACATGGCTACTCTGTGATTTTGCTCCAGGGCCCATTCAGCCATCATGTGGAGGGGAGCCCCCCTTCTAATGTCAAATCCATCATAACCCAGAAGAGCTCTTTGGGGATAGTAATAACCAGGTCTTGTCTCCTGCAAAGTCTTTGTTGGGTTTTAACTCTCGACATTTCTGTTAGCAGTCATGTGCTTAACCATTGTGCCACCATCATATTAGTTGTTTAGAAGTCAGGCAGAATCAAAAGAAAGAATTGAGGGGCTTATGCAGCTGAGAATTCATCAGTTGGAAAAAGTCAAAAAGTAGGGCATGGCCCTTTGTTATAGATGGGTCCCATGTGCTTTGAACTTTAAAAGCACTGCATAAAGTTTCACCATAAGCAAGTTCACCATAAAGTGATTTCACTACACAAATAACAAGTAGAGGAATGCAATCTCCATCCTGAATTTTTAAAATGCAATTAAAATTGGTGCAGACCCACTGAGCTTTGCCAAATCCTGCTTTATATAGCAGTTTGGAGAATCACAAACTTCAATTACTTTTGGCAAAGCCTTGGTTTTCCACAAGGCACTATAGGTTATTAAATGTAGCTATTTAGCTTCCTAATGAATAGTTTATCTTACATTCAATTAGGCTGGTTTTCTTTCTTTTTTTTTTTTTTTTTTTAGTTGTTGTGTTTTCTTTCCAGTACAACCTAAGAATGGATATTAACTAAGGAAATCCATGAAAGGGTCAGGTTTTTCAGCTAAAATATTTTGGTAGTTCTATAGTTACCTAGGGCAGAAATCTAGCTTCATCTTGTAAGATTCATGTCCGTCTTCCATATCAGCAGTCACACTGATGAAAACAACAAGAATAGTTGCAGTTGTATATTTAAAGTCATACCTTTCAAATAATTCTATCTCACATTTGTTTCTTAAAGCCTTTAGGTAATAGGAGTAGGCTTCTAATTATTTCTAAAGTGTGTGAGGCAAAGGAGTTAAAGTGAATGTTCACTGATTATACACTTAATCCTGAACAAAGCAGTAAAAAACCTGTGAATCTATGATGTAATGCTTATTCTGTGTCAATTCCACTGGGCGATCTGGGTCCTAGTTGTTTCTTTTTTTCTTTCTTTCTCAAGTGACTGAAGAATTGAGATCAGAGGATGCTAATAACATTTTCACATATTTCTCACTGCCAACTTTACCAAGGTCTGTGTGATCAGTCGGAGAGCAATCCTTTCCTGATGTGTGATGTACTTGTTCATTTCACAGCTGCTCTTAAATCAGGAGCCTGCAAGTTGAAGAGTTCGCAGCCCTGGCTATTGTCGACATTCATGGAGAAGGTTAGAATTGATATACTGCATTCCAGCTCTACCTGGCTATTGTCGACATTCATGGTGAATGTTAGAATTGGTATACAGCATTCCAACTGTACCTGGGGAATGCTTTGGAGAAAAGACAAAAAAATAAGCTCACGGGTATCAAACGACCTGCTGTTGTTGCAATGTGCCACCCAGTGTGTTACTACTCATGTTGTTGTGTTGTTAGGTGCTATTGAGTCAGTACCAACTCATGGCCACCCTATGCACAACAGAATGAAATGTTACCTGGTCCAGGACCAACCTCACAATTATGGGTACACCCGAGCCCATCGCTTCCACCACTGTGCCAATCCATCTCGTTGGAGGTCTTCTTTTTCTCTGGCTCACCACTTTATCAATTCTGATATTCTTCTCCAGTAACTGGTCCCTCCTGATAATATGTCCAAAATATGAGAGATTATGTTTGGCCATCCTGGTTTCCAAAGAGCATTCTGCCTATACTTCTTCCAACACAGATCTATTGGTTCTTTTGGCAGTCCATAGTACTTTCAATATTCTCCTCCAACACCACAACTCAAATGCATCAATTCTTGTACGGTCTTCCTTATCCACTGTTCAACTTTCACAGGCATATGAAGTTATTGAAAATGCCATAGCTTGGGTCAGGAGCACTTTAGTCCTCAAACTGACATCTTTGGTCTTCAACACTTTATAGAGGTCTTGTGAAGCAGATTTGCCCAGCGCAATATGTCGTTTGATTTTTTGACTGCTGTCTCCATGAGTGTTGATGATTGATCTGTGCAAAATGAAGTCTTTGACAACATCAATATTTTCTCCATTGATATGAATGTTGTTTATTGGCCCAGTGGTGAGGATTTTTGCTTTCTTTACATTGAGATGCATCTCATACTGAAGACTGTGGTCTTTGATCTTCGTCAGTAAGTATTTTAAGTCCTCTTCACTTTCAACAAGCACGGTTGTATCATCTGCATATCACAGGTTGTCAGTGAGTCTTCCTCCAATCCTGATGTCATGTTTTTCTTCATATAATCCACTAGATAGTGACTGTGTATAGGGTTTCTGAGGAGCAGCTGATGGGTTTAAACCACTGACCTTGCGGTTAGCAGTTCAGTATTTATCCTCCAATGTCATACCAGGATTCTTACAAACAGAACTACAGACTAATTCAAGAGCTTTTAAATATGCAACAGTTCCCTGTGAAGTTCTAAGATGAAACCAAACTCTGGAGTTCCGATCCATACCTGGACCAAATTAATTTTTTCACTTCATGAGTCCCTACCCTTTACAGGACACTAAGGTTAAGTGCTGTGGAAGATGAAACGTGAATGTCATAGCTCAGTTCCTCACGGAAGTCTATGGACATGAACTTTTTATTGTGAATTGAGTGAAGGTTTACAAAGATTATCACTTTTACATTCAACAAATCATGTTGTTGTTGTTGTCAGGTACCATTGAGTCGGAACCGACTCATAGCGACCCCATGCGCAGCAGAACGAAACAATGTCCGATCCTGGGCCAACCTCACTACTGCTGCCATACTTGAGTCCATCAATGATGCCACCTGGCGGATCCATCTCATTGGGGGTCTTCCTCTTTTTCTCTGACCCTCCACCTTACCCAGCATGACATCCTTCTCCAGCGACTGTTCTCTCTGGACAATGTGTCCAAAGTATGAGAGACGAAGCTTAGCCATCTTGGCCTCCAAGGAGCACTCTGGTTGCACTTCTTCCAAAACAGATCTATTGGTTCTTTTGGCAGTCCATGGCACTTATAGTGTTCTCCTCCACACCACAACTCATATGCTTTGTTTATTTCAATTATGGCACTACCCTTCCTGCAACAACCTTCTACCATGCTTCCCATTCCGTGTCAACTTTGTCCTTAAGTAAATGTTGCCCTTTTGATCTTGAATGATTGATCATTCTGTGGTGAGCATACCTCACTAGTGTTGTTGTCAGCCCTATTTATCTATCTACTGCTTGGCTGAAAATTGGGCCGTGAGTTTGAGGTCCATTCTAGACCTGAAGGACATCAAAGACCATAGTCTTAGGTTCCTCCTGTCTCTTTCTGACCAGTAAGCCCAGTTTTTTTTTTTTTTTAAGTCCATGATCTTCTAATGGCATCCCTTTTAGAGTTGTTGTAGTGTTAAGGGGGCGCCATCTAGTTTCGGTCCTCAGAGTCATGGTTGGACATGAATTCTTGCCATTCACTCCAACTAGGGCCAAGTACCTCAAATATGTGAGACCTCAGGCACATTGAGAACAAACTTGTCATGTTGTTGTTATGTGCTGTGGAGTCAGTTCCGACTCATAGTGGCCCTGTACAGGGTTTCCAAGGCTGTAAATCTTTACGGGAGCAGAAAGCCTCATCTTTCTCCCCTGAAGCAGCTAGTAGTTTCAAACTGCTGACCCTGTGGTTCGCAGTCCGATTCATAACTACTACGCTAACAGAGTAAAACAGAGCTCTAGACATAGAATCGGCTTAACTGGTGAGCCAAGCTCCTTAATCATCCTCTTATACAGATGGGCTTTGAGAAGTAGCTTCTGGCTCTGATAGGTCTCAAGTCCCAGTATAGGATAAGCACTGGACTGTTAAGTGCAAGGCTGGTGGTTCAAACCTACCAGCTGCCCCTCAGAAACCCTATACAGGATAGCTATGAGTCAGAACTGACTTGAAGGCACTTACCAATACCAACAACTCCAGCTCCAGCTGCAAGTTTTCCTCCTTCTGTGCTCACACTTTTCTCCTCCTGCTCTCAGTCAATGGAGACTTGCGTGTTGCTAAACAGGTTTCATGGGGGCTTCCAAACTAAGACAAGATAGGAAGGGCAGTCTGGTGATCAACTTCCAAAAATCAATGAAAATCCAGTGGATCACACTGATCTAATTCAAAAATGAACACAGGGGTGGTGCAGGACCAGGGAGTACTTTGTTCCGTGCAGCTAACCACAGCATGGGCAACAGGGACAACATGGCAGCATGAAATCCCAGTCAACTGCCTCCACTTGGTGCCTTCTTGGTTCTAACACTGTGTTTCTGCCTCTCTACTTCTTCCTACCATGTGTGCCACTCCCGGCCCTGTGTTTGGGATTGGGAACTCCTTTTCTGTCCCTGAGATACATTTCCTGCTGGTGTCCAAGGAACCTCTTGGCCCTGATGCCCCTTATCATAACAGCCAGGTTAGTAAACCCCAGGCCAGCTCGAATCCTGGCATGTGTCTGTTCTCCTGCTCTCTGAATCTGGCCTGAGGCTCAGAGCAGCTCAGCACCACCCCTGTTTTGACCAAAACAGCTAATATTTATTCATCACTTACTATGTATCAAGTACTCTTTCAAGTCTGTTACATATTTATTTAATACTCACAATAACCTTATAAAAGAAGATCTTATCATCATTCCTTTTGTATGAAGGAAACATACACACAGAAAGATTAAATAATTTGTCCCAGGCTACCAGCTTCACATCCCCCCTCTAGTAGCCTACGGGGACGCTGCTTTAAAACAAGGAGCTCCACTGTGATTGGTTAGCACTGTCATGACCATAAATCCCCAATGTTGGTTGTGACAACCTGAATATTCCTGAAGGGCAAGATGACAAGACTTGGACTCGCTTACATTGGGCATGTCCTCAGGAAAGACCGCTCACTGCAAAGGGGTATCACGGTTGGTAAAGCAGGTGCCTCATTAGTCAGTCTCATAATCTGAAGGTCTGAAGTTCGACACTCACATGGGACTCAATACTTTTGGAGTCCTTGTGTGGCATTGCAGGTTAATGCACTGGACCACAATGTCAGTTTGAACCGAAAAGGTCGGTGGTTCAAACCCACCAGCTGCTCCTCAGAAACCCTATACAGGGTGGTTATGAGTCAGAACCGACTCTACAGCACTCATCAACAACAACAAAGCAGTCTCAATGAAATTGAGGGGACTCCTCCGTGAGATGAATTGACTCAATCATGAAAATGGCGCAGAAACGGGCAACATTTAGTTCAGTCGTGCCAGAGGTCGTCATGAGTCAGCCAAATTGGATGGCAACCATCAACAAGCGTAAACTTTCCTGCTAACGTGATCCTTTCTTAAAACCTCTGCTTCTTACAGTGACTAGAAGAGAAAGCACAGCCCTGGGGGTGTTCCCATTAGGTTAGCCCCCCTTCACCCCCTCTCCCACCTCCTCAGGGTGTCCCATTGCCACCATTTTTGCTCCTCAGAGCCCCAACTCTCCACTGCCCCAGGCCTTCAGCTGTTCTTGGGGCTCCTAGTTTGCACATTATCATTAATGGACCAGCCCCCCCCTACTTATAAGTTCCAAATAGCGGCCTGGTCTGCCAGATCGTAAAGGTTAGACCCTGGTATTCCAGAGGACTGCGTCAGATGAGGAGTTCTATTAGAAAGCTTTGCATCTGGAGTTTTCTAATGGTGCCTTCAGGCAAAAAAAATTAAAATTAAACCACCAAGCAAGCACCCCTCCCCACCCCATTTCCAGCTTTCCCCACAGCGAAATTTCTGACTTGGTTAAACAGAATTCATTAATAAGCAAGGGGGAAAATCACTCCAGGCAGTTTACTCTTGGAAATGTAAACTGTTAAAACATTTTGTGGTACAAGCATTCTGAAAAGAATGCCGTTTCTCTGGTGTTTTGTAATTTCACAGGATCAAAGATTTTCTGATAGCATACTGCAAACGTTAAGATGGTCAGATCTGAGACCACAGACCCTTTGGAATGAGAGAGGCATACTGGACGTTTACACTCCTGAGCTATCACTTTCTTAACTCCCTCTGTCCTCAGTTACTTGATTTTCTCTTTTAAAATATGGTTCATTCCCAGGGGTGTGTATGAACAATCCTTGGTCCCTCTGCATGTACGGCATGTATGAAATTGTTGTCCAGCTCTGTGTGTTTGTGTGTCTGTCTATCTCTGTGTGTGTGTGCTTCTCTCTCTCTCTCTCTCTCTCACACCCTATTCATTGGAGTGGGGGTGGGGTTGTAACCTAGAAAGAAAGAAGTGGCTCCAAGGCCCCTTTGAGGTCCTGGCTGGCTGGGCTCGCCTGAAGGCAGGACTCTGGGAGGAGGGGATGAGGAGGCTTCTTCGCAGGGGGTTCCCAACCTGTCTTTGTCTAAAGACTGGGCGCTGGGCCAGCCCTAGCCCTGTGGATTGCCGCTCTTGGCCTCCAGCCCAGTGATGGATCTGACTGTCATTTCACTACCCCCATTGAGGCAGGGGACCAACTGAGGAGAGGGATGAAGAGGAGAAAGCAGAGCCTAGTCTGGGGAAAGAGGTGGGCGTGGCGACGCTGAAGGTTCCAGTCTGGTTTTGCAGGACTCAGCTGGGAGGTGGGGACCTCCTCCCACCCTGATACCCTCTTGTCAGCCCCCCTCCTCTGTTCAGCTCCACTATGAATAACCAGGGACAATAATGGCTCCATCAGAAGGAGTCTTGCAGTCAGGAAACCAGAAGAGAGATGGGCAGTCTTTTGCTCCATCACATCAAACAGTGAGCCTCATTGGTGAGGGCCAGCCTTATTTTTTAAAAAAAACTCTGCAAAGGGTAGGCCATAATCCTCCTCAAGAATGAATTCCAGACTTTATAATGTCCCTCACAAGCAGGAAATTCTTCTTTATACCCATCTTAAATCACTCAGACAACTCATACAGCGCCTATGTACTTAAAATCTTATGCCATAAAAACCACTAAACCAAAACCCATGGCCCTCCAGTGGATTCTGATAGCAACCCTACAGACAGGGAAATCAGGCCCGAAGACATTGAGCAGGTGACTCCGTGACCAATTCTGTGGACGTAACGGACAATCAGGGACAATAACTATAACTGTTGCTAGACTGTCCCATGTTGAGTTTTGTCCCCTCCAAAATTTTTCTGTGTGGCTCTGGTTTCTGAATGTATTTCTCTGAATTAAATGACAGTACCTTGGGGATGTAAAGAATCTGAGAGCTCATCTAGTTCAATTTCCTTTGCCTTTCTGACGTGGAAATAGACACACAGAGAAGTTAAATGACAAGTTTAGCACAAGTCACACAAGTAGAAAGGGTGAAGAAACAACTGGAATCAGACAAACCAACCCCACTAGACCACTACTCTCTCTTCCCCCCTTTGCTGCCTTCACACTTCAATCTATTTGAAAACATTATCTTCTATGGGGCACCCATGGGACCTGCGTGGTTCAGTGGCTTGAGATCGGCTGCTAACTTAAAGGTTGATAGCTCAGACACCCCCAGCAGCTCTGAGGAAGAAAAGTGTGCAGACCTGCTTCTGTAAAGTCTATAGTCAAAGAAAACCCACGGAGCTCAGTTCTGCTGTAACACATGGGGTCCCCATGACTTGGATGCCAACTCCATGGCAGCTAACAACAACAAAAACATGAACATCCAGGCACCCAGCTCAGCTCATACAATGTGTATCTCCCACTAGACTAAATCACATGGAATCATGATCCATGTTTATCTTGTTCTCCACTGAATCCTTGAGATTCAGAACAACGACTGAATTTTAGCAGACCCCCAACAAGTATTTATGCATGATTAACAAACTAGTGTTAATTGAATGACATAACCCAGTCATAAAAATAGCCAGATTGCAGAGGAATTAGAAATGTCAAGACACCATGTTTTGACGTCACTGCTTTTTCTCTTTATAGTGAATCATTGGCTTGTGGAAGAAATCTCTAGGAAGACAATGAATGGGCAGGATAAAGCTTGATCTTTGCTCAAAAACCTTTTCAAATCTAACAGACGAAAACATTTCAGTCTATCCTCAATGACAGACTTTCATTATCTACAGGAGAGCCCACAAAGACTGGAAAGCACAGCTTTCCTGGTAAACACCTCTCCCCGGCTGAACCAGTATTCAGAGTCCCCAAGCAGGCCTTTCTTTAGGCATACGGTCTCTCAGACTTCTCCAAGCTGGGATTTCCCAAGAATAACACAAAGGGAAGTCTTCAGCGCAGTTCACCAAACGTAGGCACGCATCGTTTAACGTCCATCCCAGCAACGTCCAACTACGTATCCATCAGTGATCCTCTAGGTGTTTGCTTTATTTGTTTTTGTTGTTGTTTTAAAGAAAGCAGCTCTCCTTTTGTTTATAATTTCCTCCTAATCATTTTAAAGACCCAAGCTCCGAAAGTGAATGAACATGGTGCTCCAGGCACACCTCAATCCCCTAGGCCTCTTTCTTCCTTCAAGTCCCCTTCCCAGTTTAGGGCAGGGCCTGCTGAGCTCCTCCAGTCCAGCCGTGGGTGCTGACAGTGCTGGCAGACGAAGGCATTCATGGGTACCCAGTGGCTGCACGTGACCAGGAAGTGGCTGCACCAACAGGGCAGATGGCCAGGGCCTCCATTGGCAGAGGCACGTCCAGCATTGCACATGGCTCTCCCAGTGACCTCTCCAAGCCCATGTCCTCATACACAAAGTCCTCATCTGACTGCCAGAAGTCAGCTTCCTGTATCCAGTAGATACAGGCCTCGGGTTTTGTCTGATGGGTACTCATAAAATTTTAATGTAATAAACTTTATAGGGATTTAACTGCCTATATATAACATGGTAAGGAGCTCTGATAGCGTAGTGGTTACGAATCGAGCTGCGAGCCGCAAGGTCAGCAGTTCGAAACTACCAGCTGTTCTGAGGGAGACAGATGAGGCTTTCTGCTCCCATAAAGATTTACAGCCTCAGAAACCCTGTATAGGGTTGCTATGAGTCGGAACTGACTCCACGGCACATAACAACAACAACATATAACATGGTGTTCACACAAAGCCCATAGCACAGAAGAATCCTGGACGTTAAGTAATGTATACCCTGTATTTCCAACTCGCCTTCCAGACATATGGCAGGATTGCGCCTCCAGTTTTGTAGCTGGGTGGAATCATGTGACCAGCTCTAGCCAATGAGTTGGAAGAAGAGGTGTTAGTTGTTGATTCCCCTCCTGAGCTCATTTGCACAGCAGCTGAAGCGGCTTCTGAGAGTAGCTTCTCCCTTAGTCTGATCCCTGAGGAAAGAGACTCCAAGCAGGGTCCACAGTGGACCTGGAGGTGGTTGAGGGGAAAACCTTCGTGGTTCTGAGCCATTAACTTTGGGGGTTATGAAATTGCATAGCAATATGTGAGCTAATTATGGTATGGCACAGTGGTTAGGCGCTTCACTGTTAACCAGAAGACTGGTCCGTACAGCCCACTGCCGAGAAAGACGTAGTGGCCTGCTTCTATAAAGAAAGTTGTAAAGTGTTGTTCTGTCAGTTTCAATTCATAGGAATCAAGGAACGGGTGGTGGATTTGAACCTCTGACCTTGCAGTGAGCAGTTCAGTGCTTATCCTACAGTATAGCATACCAGGACTCCTTAAAGATTGTTGTTGCTATTAAGTGCTATCAAGTCAGTACCTACTCATAAAGACCCTGTACAGGGTTTCCAAGGAGCGGCTGGTGGGTTTGAACCCGGATTTTGTAATTAGAAGTCCAATGCTTACCGTACAGTACCATAAGATTACGGCCTTGTAAACCCAAGTGGAGCAGTTCTATTGTGTTTTATAGAGTGGCTTTGAGTCCGAATCAACTGGATGACAATAGGGTTTGTTTTGTTGGTTTTAATGGAGATCACATTTAATAGCAATGAATCCTGTGAAGACAAAGTTATTCCTTTTTAAAATCTCTTTCAGTCATTCCGTGATTCCTGGCCACCTTCCTTTTTAACAGAGAGCAGAACTCAGAGTAATGGTTCTGTTCTAATTCCGTTACTTGATTTTCCCATTTTCTTGTATATTTACCTCTGTTTATGGACTGTGTTTAAAAAATATATAGTCATGTGATAAAATTTCATTTAAAGAAAATATATTTAAAAATAATAATAAGATAGCTAACATTTCTACGATGCTTACATGTGAGGAGAGTATTCTAAACTTTAAGAATATAATCACCTATTTAATCTTCCTAACAGTCTTATGATGTGGGTACTCTTACTGTCTCCATTTAATAGATGAGAAAACTGAGGCACACAAACTGAACAGCTAACCCAAGTTCCCCCAGTTAGTAAATGACTGTCCAAATTAGAATCCAGACTGTCCAAATTAGAATCTGGCTATTACAACCTGCTTTTTGTGAGTTGATTTAATGAAAAAGATACTATTACTCTTATTGTTCAGAGAATGTGAACAATTTTGCCCTATAGCAAAAAATTACAAATATGGGGCAAATATGACTGAGCTTTGGGGAACTACTCCTTGCAAAGCCAGATCTTTGCCAATTGTCACAGAATGACCTCTTCCCAAACTTGTCCACCTGGATCTCTGGTAGGGACAGAGACTACTTTGCCTGGCTTTCAACACAGAACATATATGTTGCTTCAGTAACTGAGTCAGTATTCATCTGTGCAACCATTGAAGGAAGGTTGTGTTGTTGTTAAATGCCATCGAGTCGATTCCAACCCATAACGACCCTGTATAGAGTTTCCAAGGAGCAGCTGGTGAGCTTGAACCACCAACCTTGCAGTTCAAATGACTTTGCAGTCTGACGCATTAGCCCACAGTGCCACACCAGGACTCCTTGAAGGAAGGTTGTTGTTGTTGTTAAGTGCCGTCGAGTCGGTTCCGACCCATAGCGACCCTGTACAGGGTTTCTGAGGGTGTAAATCTTTACGGGAGTAGAAAGCCTCATCTTTCTCCCGCAGAGCGGCTGGTAGTTTTGAACTGCTGACCTTAAGGTTCGCAGCCCAATTCGTAACCACTACGCTACCAGAGCTCCTTTGAAGGAAGGTAGAAGGGGCTATAGATGACAGAGGAGTGGGAGAGAATGGCCATTTATGTCTTCGCTTTTATCTTGGGGGAAAGCCTCCTTCCAGAAGCACTAGAGGTACAGGCACTCACTGAACAGATGGATTCGGTTCTGGCCCCCTCAAACACAATGCCCCAGCTGCTACAACTTCTCTCTTGTAAGAGGGCTTAAAGGGAGATCCTGGATAACCATCTATTGATTACCTATCGATTTTCTTTTAAGGTTTTCATTTTTTAGAATATATTGTACAAACTTAATTTGGACAAGGAAATTTACAGTAAACATCTCCCCAAAATTTATTTAGCATGAAAACACTCCAAGTTTTTTGTGTGGTGGTTTGTTAATGTTATTGGAAAGTTTTGTGTGTTTTTTTTTTTCTTTTAGAGATGATTAGGCCTTAAGACTTGTATATTTTTGGATGAAACAATAGCCTTAGGGATAAATGGTTTTGAAAAGGAGGACTTTTATCTAATAGGAGACATATGAGTCTTTCTGATTCTTCCCTGACCTGGGGCCATCTTGTTTTGCCTTGTATTTTACAGTTGTACTGCCTAAGCATATGGAAATTAGACTAGTGGTGTAGGAAACACAAAAGAGGCCCAGATGCAAATGTCATACTATACACCATAATTGGTGGTGGTGGTTGGGAGTGGGAAAATCTATATCCGTAATTAGTTAAGAGTAGAAGGCATGAACCAACCCACTCCTTTCCTTAGTCTTGTTACCTTGATTACCATTTCCTGGATCTCTAATCCAGTGAATCCTGGCCTGATATCATTTCCCAGTCAGCCAAGAAGACAATATTGGTTTTATTTTCAGACACTTAAAAAAAAAAAAAAAAGTTCTTGTAAATAATTAGAGATAACTGAAATACTACTCCTCTTCCTCAATATTAAGAGATTATACATAGTTAGACAATAGATGGCAGTGTTTCCACAAATTTTAATATTCCAGTGGTTCTTAAAGGAAGCTGAGTGCTGAGCTCTTCTGTGGCTCGCCGTGATCGTATAGTGGTTAGTACTCTGCGTTGTGGCCGCAGCAACCTCGGTTCGAATCCGAGTCACGGCAGGAAAGGAGAAGGCTTTTAGAAGAGAACAACTTGGGTCTCAAGCTGTAGAGCGATTCAATCAGTATTTTGTGGCCATATTTACAATAATGAAAATCAATAAAACTGAAACCACTACAAATATTTTAAACTTTAGAGAGATGGTATATACACAGTGGCTTTATGAATGCACTAATCCTGTTGCAAGCGTGTTGTGTGTGGGTTTTTTTATTTGCATCGACGGATAATATGATAAAACTGGAGTGCAGTGGGCATGTAATTATTATTAATTACAACTACTTAAGCTCTGCTTTGAGCATCCTCGTCAAGTCGGCTTGCTTTTGAAGCTTGCCAGGGCTGTACAGTACTAACAACCCTGAATTACTTGGAAAGATGTCAGCAGTAGATGTGGAAATCCTGTTTAACCAGGCATGAATTGTTGTTAGGAGGTTGTTTTTCAGGATGACAGAGAGAAAATGAACTCTCCCTTATCAGTAATTGCAGGAAACATTTTGTTTCTATGATATGAACTGGCTGTAATTTAACTTTCCTGCATCATTGGATAATGTAAGGGGCCAGTTGTTGCTCAAAACGAAAATCTCTGAAGTGGGCATTTGGGTCCGATAAAGAGAATATTATAAGTAGACAATGGGGCTCAAGCAATAAATAATGTCCATATATGGTGAAACTTTTTTAATGACGTTTTCAAAAAGACTGGGGTTTGGATTATAAATGAATAAATGTTGAATTAATGTGTGTAACATGGCTTTAATGGGCCTTTCTCTAGGACTTAAAAACATGAACAATAAAGCCTGAAAATGTCAAATAGAAGTATGCTAAAATGAGGTTTTACTGCTCTAAAATTATAGCCCGCCATGTTTTAAATAAAAGATCACTAGAAATTCTTTTTAATACTTTTACACTTGTTTCATGGATGGCCTAGCAAAAACTCATGTTATTATTTATGTAATACTAAAAAAAAAAATCAAATAAAAATTTTGTACAGAGGGTAGGCACAAAACCTATTCAAATTCTTTCAGAGTCAGTGAATTCCTGGAAATAATAGTCTAGGGAAAATATGTAATAAATACCAGCCGCTTCTCCCCACTCTCCCCCACTCATAGTGACTTTCTATAGGGTTTCAGTTGCTATAAATATTTGATGGAGTGGACAGCCTCATTTTTCTCCTGCAGAACTACTGGTGGGTTTGAACTGGTGAACTTTCGATTAGCAGCCCATTGTTTAATCCACAACACTACCAGGGCTCCTTAGTCTCTGATTATGGGCCCCCAAAGATTGGCCCCAGATGATCATAAAGTCTCATTTTCAAGACCATTGTTCCCTCTAAGGTTTTTTTCTCATCTTCTTCAATCTCCTGTCCTTCCCCAAAGGATCTCATCTAGGTTCTGCTTCGAGTCCAAGAGGCCTTTCCATCAGCCTCATACCAACAGTGTTTCTAAGAAGACAGTGGACTTGCAGTTGTTCATTGGTTAAAAGGGGCTTACAGAATAAACCCACCCAAGATTATTTGTATTTTATTAAGATACTGAAAATGCAATAAATTAATCATTTGAAGACGATGATTAGAGAAATCAGATCTTGGTGTTCCTAAATGGCAGAAACCAAACATGAACTGATAAAGCAAGAGGAGGGCTATGTCTCCAGGCATGCGTGTAGCTGAACCTCAGGAACAATTGGAATCAGATTATCAAGCATGCCCAGAACACACTGTCTCTACGACTTATCTCAAATTTCACCCTGAATCTTGCCTTTACCTCTCTACATTAACAAGAAACTTGGCAGCATGTAACATTTCCCATTCTTTATACCTGACAGCTCTGCCTTCAGCAGCAGATCCCTTTAGTTTCCATTTGCAAAAATCCTGAAGAAGGATCTCATGCACTTGACTTGGGTTGGGTATTTATCCCTGGACCAATCAGCTGTGTCCATGGAGCACACAGACAGTCTTTGTCTTATTTCGAAGCCAGTCCCCTAATGGAAGAATTGCCAGCCTGAAGCCACCTCTACTGTCCCCAAAGCTCTTCCACTGTGTCACAAGAGTAAATGATTTGATGAGTGTCTACTTCTACCAACCTATGACTTCAATCCAAATGCTATTATATTCACTGCCCTGTGAGAAAAAAAAAAAAAAATGCTTCCCAAAATACTGGAGTTCAGAATATGACAAATAACCTGGACTCAACTTGGAGGGTTTGGGCACAGCCAGAGAAGTTTTTAAATAAAGAGAGCATTTCATGTTCTTTCCTCTGTCTCTACCCAAAGCGAGAACTTCTTGCCCTGGTGTGGCTACTCTACCAGGATAGCCTGGGACCAGTCCCAAATTAGCCCAGTGAAAACCCAAAATTTTGAGCAAGTGATGTAAGTTCTTAACAACAAAAGTGGAGGTAGGAAGAGAAAAATAAAATTGTTGTTAGGTGTTACTGAGTTGGTTCCTACTCATAGCAACTTTATGTACAACAGAACAACACACTGCAGAGCCCTGCACCATCCTCACAATTGTCACTTTTGAGCCACTGCTGCTGCTACTGTGTCAGTCTACCTCCTTGGGGGTCTTCCTCTTTTTCCTTGACTCTCCACTTTAGCAAGCATGAAGTTCTTCTTCAGATAACATGTCTGAAGTATGAGAGATGAAGTCTTGTCATCCTAGCTTCTGAGGAGCATGCTGGCTGCACTTATTCCAAAACTGATTTGTTAGTTCTTCCGCTGGTTCTTTGTTGGTATGTGCCACCGAGTTGACTCTGACTTACAGTGACCCTTTATAGAGTTTCTGAGGAGCAGCTGGTGAGTTTGAACTGCCAACCATGGTTCTTTTAATATTCTTCTCCAACAGCAAAATTCAAATTAATCCATTTTTCTCTGGTCTTCCTTATTTATTGTCCAATTTTCACATGCATATGAGGTGATTGAAAATATCAAGGCTTGGGTCGTGCTCACCTTAGTCCTCAAACTGATATCTTTGCTTTTGAACACTTGTTGTTATTAGGTGCCATTGAGTTGGTGCCAACTCATAGCAACCTTATGCACAACAGAAAGAAACACTGCCCGATCTTGAGCCAACCTCACTATTGTTGCCACGTTTGAGCCCATTGATGCTGCCACTTGGCCAACCCATCTTGCTGGGGGTCTTCCTCTTTATCTCTGACTCTCCACCTTACCAAACATGATATCCTTCTCCAGCGACTGGTCCCTCCTGACAATATGTCCGAAGTATGAGAGACAAAGTTTGGCCATCTTGGCCTCCAAGGAGCACTCTGGCTGCACTTCTTCCAACACAGATCTGTTGGTTCTATGGGCAGCCCATGGCACTTTCAATATTCTCCTCCTGTGCCATAACTCAAACTATGTTGTTTGATTTCTTGACTGCTGCTTCCACGAGTGTTGATTGTAGGTCCAATCAAAATGAAGTCTTTGACAACATCAAATCTATTCTTGAGATGTTCTCTAAATTCAGGTGTGGCACTGTGGGTTAATGAACCAGACTGCAAAGCAGTTTGAACTGCAAGGTTGGCAGTTCAAGCTCACCAGCTGCTCCTTGGAAACCCTATACAGGGTCGCTATGGGTTGGAATCGACTCAACGGCACTTCACAACAACAACAACAACATATTCACAGTCATATTTTGGCTCTTGTGGACTTGTTTTGGTTTTCTCCAGCTTCAAGCTGAACTTGCATAAGAGCAATTGATAGTCTATCCCTGAGTCTGCCACTGGCTTTGTTTTGGTTGATGGTATTGAACTTCTCCACCATCTCTTCTCACAGATGTAGTCAGTTTTATTCCTGTACATTCCATCTGGTGAGGTCCATGGGTATAGTTGTCTAAATAAGGTATTTGCGATGAATAGGTCACTGGTTTGGCTAATCTTATCATGCGATCTCCAGCATCATTTCTATCAGATAAAAAATCGTACCACTAAAGTGCTAGTGTGAGAATTCAAAGAACAATAGACAAAGGAAAACCATTTAGTACAGTAGCTCATAGTAGAAACATGGCACCGGTACCTAATAGTGATGCAGTAAATACTATTTATTCTCACATTTCAAAGCTGCATAGCACCACCACCCCCACCTGCCACCCAGTCACCAATGGTAGAAATTCCAGAGTGAGAATTAGAAAAAGGGTTTCAGAAGATATTAAGGAAAAACCAGGGTGAGCATAGGTCAGGACCCACTGAGTGACCAGCTCCTGCCTCAGGTTTGCAATCCTGGCTCACTCCATCCTCAGATGGCATCTTAGGTCCCTAGGGCTGCCATAACAGAAGTACCACAAGTGGATCATTTTAACAAACAGAACTTTATTCTTTCACAGTGTAGGAGGCCAGGAGTCTATAAATTCAGCACACTGGCTCTGGGGAAAGGCTCTTGTCTCCTTTCAGCAAATGGAGGCCCAGCACTTCTTGGAGATCTCCCTGTGTCTTGGCATCAGTCTTCTCCTGGAGCTGGGAGCTTCACAATACAGGAACCCAAGACCAAAGGATGCACTACACTCCCAGCTCTTCCTTCTTGGTGGTAGTCAGTCCCTCTGAGCTCTACTCACCTCTCACTCCTAGTATATCTCAAGAGAGATTGACTCAAGAAATAACCTAACTTAGGTACATAAAAAGACTTCACCAGAAGAGTAAAAAGGGAACCCACAGAATG
>NW_006408583.1:13111074-13149657 GCF_000296735.1 Chrysochloris asiatica
TGGCGTGGCCACAGAGGACTAGAGTGGAGAGTGAAGCTACCAGCTGATAGGAAGAGAGGGCATATGCACAAGAACACCCACACTTGCAGATGGTACCCACTTGACCTGGCTTCAGTGACTGGATTATCAGAGATCAACCAGGAGAAGAAAGAAGAGGAAAAAAAGAGTAATCTGATACAATTTGATGAACTTGACCTACACCTATGGATGCAGTAACTCAAAAGATGGAACAAATCCTTACAGCAAGAATCATTCCCACCCCCTCCACACAAGAGTAGACAGAGATAGGCAACTTGGATATTGGATACCCAAAATTGGGGCGGGGGGGACTGTAGGGGTCCAGCCTCGATGGAGTGGTGGGCTTCACAAAGGTGGGGGATCTGGAAGGCGAAAGAGAGGTTACACAAAGACACAGACACACAAGGTTGATGCAAGCTGACGGGCAGACAGTTCTGCTGCAGACATTGCACACAGAACTAGCTCCACCCCAGTCTTTTATTCTCCTTTTTTTTTAAGGAAGAGATCTTTACAGAAGAAGAATGTGATTTTTCAGATGAGACAATGCTTAATGATTCACAGAGACAAACTTTAAGATGATTCCTGAATACAGCATGAGTTTCTTACTAATCTAACATTTTTATCTCTATAGGGAAAGGTCAGGTAAGCTACTATAGATTAACCTTTAGGACTACATGACCTAGGGCAGCAACTTGCAGTTACTCAAGGACGTCTAACATACTTTTAACACTTAATCACTAGTGGGTGAAGGTGAAAGACTTAAAAGCTCATATAAAGATTAATTTATAGTTTCCGAAGGGATTTGAGCTGTTTTTTCTCTGCTTTGCAAATACATGCATTTGAACAAGATTTCAAACATATAGCTTTATTTGTTAAACTAGTAATCCTTTCTTGCTACAGTCCCAGGGAAGGTGAGAGACGAGTCTCAACCTTCCCAAGAGGGAGAGGTCTCACCTTCACATTCCTTCAGGGAGAAGAAGAGCATCTGGATCAAGCTGATTATACCCGGGGATGGTTTGAAGGGGCTGTCACCATTGTCCCTTAATCCAGTATTCCCAGAATTTATCATTCCATTTCATTTGTAAATCCTGAGAAGTTTTTCTCCAGAACTTCTCCTCATAATCCCAATTCGCTTGTTCCTGTTCTTCCTGAGTCATTTGAGGAAGCTTTACTGCCTCAACCCCAGAAGGGGTTTCAGTCCCATTTTTGTACACGGACATCAAGAGCTCGTGCTTCAAGTTAATATCAAACATATTAAGGGTTAGATAGGGAGCAGTTCTGACATTCATCCCAGGTGGCTATAGCCTGTTCCTCAAAAAGATTTGTTCCCAGGCCCCACGCACTGCTAATACCTTCAAGGCAGTGACATTTACAGTGGAGCCTTTAAGAGAGGCAAAGTGTACATCAAAAGAAACCATTTTCCCAGAAGCTACAATTACTGGAGTTAGAAACATAAAAAACAAGTACAGAATGAACAATATGAGACTAGAAGGTATTGTACAGAGGTGGCCATCCAGTGAGTTTGCAAAAAGCCTATGAACCCGGGACTTCAGGAGGTCACATCCTTGGCCCTCAGGGTCCATGACTCACAATCCTGAGGAGGACCCCGGGGTTGGATTTTTGCCCATCTTGTCACGGGGCCACAGCTTCTCAGTACTTGCGGATGCTGTCACCAGCAGGGGACTACAAAGGCAAGAAGTGACTGGCTTACAAGCTTTCAAGAGGGAACCTAGAGCCAGGGGGCATGGAGGAAGGCAGAATCTTCAGTGAGTACTATCCAATCTGTCTAGGCGTTGCTGATGAAATGAAATGCAGATGGGTCACTTGTGATACAACAGTGAATGATTGTTATCAGGACTGATTGTGAGGGTTGGAAATGTAAAGGTAGACGTTTTATAGCAAGGAAGGGAGTGATTAACTCTCCAGTCTAGGAGTGGAGATCTCTAGGACCATCATTGGAGAAGAACCGAGAGCGGGACCCTACCCAGAGAAGCAGCGAGGCCCAAGATAGAGGCAGAGACGATGACGTGGAGTGATGAAGTGGCTGGGGACTTTGGATCCAGAGAGGGAGAGGGACTGTGTGCTGAAGAATGGGGAGGGGGGTGGTGTAGGGGGCGGGTTTTAGGGTATACCCTTTGGTCGGTTGATGATGCATGGAGGGGATTGGAACCATGGCAATGAAACGATATATGATAGAATGAATCTAAAACTAAAGTTCTCTCATGTAAACTATCATATTATTCACAGTAAAACATTTTTAAAAAATGGAGGGGCAAGAAGTGACTGGCTTACAAGCTTTTAAGAGGAAGCCTAGTTCAATACGGGGCAGGGGAATATAGACTCTCCACTGAATGATTTCCAATCCGTTGGGACCAGGCTGGCAAAAGCAAATGGGGATAAGACTCTTGTGGTACAATAGGGAATAATTGCCATCAGGGCTGACTGTGAGGGTAGGAAATTAGAGGTAGATGGTTTTTGACAAAAGGAGGAGAGTGGTTGGTTTTTAGGCCCAGGTGCAGAGGTCCCTGGGACCATCAAGTGAGAAGAACGAGAGTGGGAACCTACCTACCCAGAGAGGCAGTGATGCCAGGGATGGAGACAGAGACAATGATGTGGACAGATGGAGAGGCTGGGGACACTGGACTCAGGGAGGGAGAAGGGCTGTTTGCTTGCAGCGGGGTGGAGGGGCAGGCCTGTGTGGTGTATCCTTTGGTTATTTGATGATGCATGGAGGGTGTTGTAATCATTGCAATGAAGGGAAATATGATAGGATGAGTGTAAAGCTGATGTTCTCCCATATAAACTTCACAATAAAAACTTACAAAAAAAAAGAAAGAAAGAACCTAGCCTGTAGATTGCATCTGGCCTCATTACCATTAGAGAAGCAAGGATTTACAACACAGAATAATGGCATCAGATCAGAGATGATCACATCAGATCTCATCATGGAGGTGATGACATCTTAACTGCTAAACCACTGAGAATGCTGGCCAAGCCATGTTGACACAAAGCCTTAACTATCTCTCAGACAGTTACCATCACCCATGAACCGTTCATGGAGGTTATAAAAACCCGGGTTGCTTTCATTCAAAAAGAGTTTGTTGACATTGGGTTTCCTATCTTTCTTTTGGTCTGTTATTAAAATGTGTTGGGATCTTATTCTAAACCCAACATTCTATCCAGTCAGTTTTCAGAAATGTTAAAGCTGAGAGTATCCAAGGGAATGGATTCTCATCTTTCGTTGCATGCACCTTGAACCAGTATCTGCGTCTAACCTTTTTTGGAAGTATCCACTTCTAACTCTTTTTTTTTTGGAAGTATCTTACAAATATCCCAACAGATAGCAGTATTATTTCCATGCCAACATTAAAAAACCAATGCTTGTTAATGACAGTCTTTATGCAAGACCAATATAATATTCTCTCCAAAATTGTCTCTTCAAAATGTCAACCAGCACTTCATGGCTAAAGTCAGTCATTCTCAAACTAGATTCCTTAAAAGTTTTTTAACATGAATGATGAAACATTTAAAGAACTAGTGGACTCTACTGAAGCACATCTGGTTTTGAACATGTGGCTTTGACTAAATCAAAGTTTTCAGCCATTAGTGACATCAGGCCCTGAAATTGGTCATTCAAAGTTGTGGAATCATTTGCTTGTTGAAAAGTTGGGAATGCCTAGGTAAAGGCCAAACGAAGTCTTCATTCAGTTGCCAGTTGTTCTTAAATCGATTCCAATGCATGTTGCCCCCATGTGTGTCAAAGTAGAACTGTGCTCCTCAGGGTTTTCAGTGACTGACTTTTTAGAAGTAAATTGTCAGGCCTTTCTTCTGAGGTACTGCTGAGTGGACTAGAGCCTCTAACCTTGCAGTTAGCAGCCAAGTATGTTAGGCATTTGCACTACCCAGAGACTCCTCATTTGCTACATAGCTATTGGTGACATTATAGCATTAGCACTGGACTGCTAATGACAAGGCCTGCCATTCAAACCCACCAGCTAGTCTGGAGAAAGATGAGGCTTTCTGCTCCCGTAAATATTTACAGCCTCAGAAATCCTGTTCAGAGTCGTTATGCGTCGGAACCAACTCAACGGCACTTAACAACAACAACAAGAAGCAGTTCTAGCCTGCCCTGTAGGGTTGCTATGTTGTTCTTCCTGTTAAGTGCTGTCAAGTTAGTTCTGATTCATGTTGTTGTTGTTAAGTGCTGTCAAGTCGGTTGCAACTCATAGCATTTCTGAGGAGTGGCTGGTGAGCTTGAACCACCAGCCTTGCAGTTTCAACTGACCTTGTGGTCCAGTGCATTATCCTGCAGAGCCATACCAGGCTGGTTGGTAGTTGGTGGATAGACTGGTATGGTTGAAGTGGCCCTAGTAGAGTTTGTTTCAGACCTTATACAGGAAACCCTATACAGGGTGGTTATGAGTGCAAACCGGCTCAACGACACTTAACAACAACAACAATATAGTTGTTGGGGTAGTACTACCTCTTTAATCTCCACCATTAATCTATTAAAATATTTTCTCTGTATATATTTTGTGAGTTTTCATAAATAAAAGAAACCAATGCTTATTTTTCTGATCAAGTCATAAACTGAACAACCAAAAGTAGTTATAAAATGAGTACTTACTTAAAAATCAACATTTCTTTCCTAATTATAAAAAAAATAGTCTAAGATTATTTTGTGCAATAGAAATACCCTAAGGCATAGGAAACAACTTAAGTCAAATCTCAGTGGATGGACTTCACGTTTAGGGAGCAGGGCCAAGTAGAGGAGATGTGGAGAAATAACTTCAGGCCTTATTATAGATGAGGGATTTTAAGGCCCAACTCACTGGAACATCTGTGTCCCCAGGGAGTGGCAGCTGGTAAGGACTTGGAGAAAAGAGGGTGCAAAGGACCTGCGCATTGAGATTAAACACTGAAGAGTCTACCAGTGGTCCTACTTCCTCTAGAAGTTGCTGTCAATCTCAGTAACGTTAGTCTCAAAGGCAGAGGCTCTGCGCCATGAGACTTACAATGAGGAGAACATTCCCACCAATGCTGAATCAGAAAGACAGCTTTTCTAAGCAGATCTGGTTCAAATCCCACCTCTGTCATTTCTGAGTGCATGACTTTGGATTCAACCTCTTTGGTCATTGATTCATTATCAAAAGGGGGACCTTGAGTGGGTTGGACCAGGTGATGTGTATTTAATGTCAGTCTTGAAGGCCGGTCCTTTCCTTTCGTTCCTTTCCCAGGAATATTTCTTTGGTGTTGTTTGTGTGGACTTTCCCAGCATACAGAAGTCAATCAGAAAACAAAACAAGAAGCATTCATTGGATTCGGCTAGTCTCGTCGGCAGCAACTTGGACACGCTTGTGTTTACGCTTTTGCTCTGCCATTTCAGTATAGGTCACTTGGGCATCACAAAGGTGAACGACTGTTTTCCAGCTTGTTTGGTAGAGAATTAGAAGCAAACAGGGAGGTCACAAGGTGCCAAGATAAACATAAATGGCCACTAGATGGCACTGGTTGTTGTTTTTAATCAAAGACAAGGGACTCTTTTTTTTTTTTCTTTCTTTTTTTTGTTCCTCCATGGATTCCTGGCCCAGGGTGTCAGTAACTAGGATCCTAATCACACCAGCACTCATCTGTTCTCTGAAAGGATGTCCTGTTTTCAGCATATTGTCACCAAGATCTAAGGAACAAACAAGACTCCACCTACAGTCTGGGGAATTACCTCAGCAGTGTTGTCTTTATCCAGAGGTGATTTTAAAAGAATATATTGTATTTGGATGTCAGCGTTCAAAGGCTCCGAGGCAGAAAATTCTATTTCAAAAGAAAGTGTGATTAATGAAGGCACATAAATCCTGTGAAGGCCGCAGCAATTTCAGAACTCACACCACACAAATCAAAGAGGCACGTTTTACAACATCCTGTCTCACTTTTTTTCCTGTTCTTATATCCGCATGGTCTCATCCTTTCCTTCCCTGCCTCTCTCTTTTGTGTTGTTTCCAATACATGTATCCCAAACTCCAAAACAGGGGGCGGGGGGGAAATGTGATCAGAAACTCTGTTACCACCAGCATCTAGCTAGCTCCGTCCATAGCCGCTTCTCCTCATTCTTTCCCTGATAGAACCAAAAGGCAGGATGAAGACTAAAGCTATCAACTCACATGCCTCATGAAGTGTTTTGTTGTTAGGCGCTGTCCAGTCAGTTCCAGCTCATAGTGACCCTCTGCACAACAGAATGAAACACGGCCTAGTCCTTCTCCAGCCTCATAGTTGTTGCTGTTTGAGGCCATCGTTGCTGCCACAGCGTCATCCGTTTCCTTGGAGGTCATCCTCTTTTTTTGATGACTCTTCACGTTTCCAAGCATGATGTCTTCCTTCAAGGACTGGTCCCTTCTAACAACATGTCCAAAATATGAGAGACGAAATCTCATAAAACCTTAATCAGTTCTCGAGCTAAGTCCTAGTCGTGTTAAAGACAATGCAGAATTGAAGAGTATTGTAGATCCTTACTGAACCTGTTTCAGAAGAGGTGGTGTGGAGATTTTAGACACTGCCTCACATTGACACATATCCAAAAACTCCCCTTTAGATGTATCTCTGACTCCTCCAAATTTCCCACTTATAGCAGCTGCTATAAGTAAGTATTCCCTGGAACCTGTTGTTGTAGGATCAATCCTGGACTGCAGACTACCTGTAAACTTGGGCTCCCTACTCCCAAGTGCACCCAGAAAAGAGTGGTCCCCTTAGACCACTCTGACTTTGGCTGTTTCCAACAATCAGCCCATTACCCAGTGCATTAACTAACTGTTGTTCAGGGCCGTCACGATGGTTCTGACTCATAGCGACCCTGCTTAGGGCTTCTGAGGAACAGCTGGTGGGTTTACTAATGGTGACTATTCAAGGGACAAGTCTGTGTCTACCCTGGTAGGAAGGATGTATGACAGAAAGGAAGATGGGGGGGAAAGGTTCTGAAAACTCATTCAATGACTTATCTTTTTTCCTGATACGCCAACTGCATTTATTCATTCCCCAAATGTTTATTGAGGATTCCTCACTGAGGCAGTACACTGTGCAGCATGGTCCTCTAGTGCAGGGCATGGTCCCATGTAGTCTAGTCTAGGGGTTATGCTGTGAGCTTGGAGCCAGATTCCTAATCTTTAAATCCCAGCTTCACCAATTAGTTGCTGGATGACCTTGAATAAGTTCTCATGCCTCAGTTTCTCCACATATAAAACATGGATCATAATCGTATCTCCTGATGACTCAGGGCTGCTGTAAGGCTGGAACTAGCTAGTGTAGGTAAAGGACTTAGACAAGTGTCTGGACCAGAGAAAGCAGTATATAAGTATTTACCATGACCATTATTATTCCAATCATCATGTTGTTGTTGTAGTGCTGTAGAGTTGGTGCCAATTCATTGTTGTTGTTGTTGTCAAGTGTTATAGAGTCAGGTTCTGACCCATAGCGACCCTGTATAGGGTTTCCAAGGAGTGGCTGGTGAGCTTCAACCGCTAACCTTGCAGTTCAAATGGCTTTGCAGTTTGACACATTAACCCACAGCACCACACCAGGACTCCAGTTATAGTGACCCTATATAGGGTTTCCAAGAGCATCTGGTGAGTTTGAACTGCCAACCCTTCAGTTCAAACCAGCCTTGTGGTCGAGTGCTTGTCCTATAGAGCCACATCCATCATGCGCCAGGAACAATGGCCAAAACAAACCGAAACCCACTACCATTGAGTGGATTCTGACTCGCAGTGACCCTGTAGAGGATTTCTAAGACTTTGAATCTGTACGGGAGCAAACAGCTTCATCTTTCTCCTGAAGAGCGGCTGGTGGGTTTGAACACCTGACCTTGAGGTTAGCAGCCCAATGCCTAGCCTACAATATCACTGGTAAAGAAAATATAAAATTGAGTAAAACAGGAAATGTCTTTGCTTTCATGGAGCTTTTGGGCTAATGCAGAAGAGAGATGAATCACATTGGTGATACGATTCTGTGTGACACGACTAGGAAAGGAAAAGCCACCAGGATGACAGGAACGGTCTGGGAAGTGCACGTGGTGAGGAGGTTTGGCTACTAAACAGGAGTCCTGCTGTGGCACTGCAGGATAATGCGCTGGACCAAAAGGTCAGTTTGAGCCACAGGTCGGCAGGTGAAACTCACAGGCATTCCTCAGAAACCTTATTTATACAGGGTTGCTAAGAGTCAGAACCAACTGGATGGCACTTAACTACAACAACAACGATTAAACAAAAGGTGGGAGGTTCACGTTTACCAAGATGTACCTCAGAAGAAAGGCCTGGTGACCTACTTCCACAAAATCAACCGCTGAAACCTCTATGGAGCATAGTTGTACTCGGACACACATGGGGTCACTGTGAGGAATCAATTCAACAGCAACTGATTGATTTGGTTCTTTATTGGTTTGGGGGCGTCTAAAAAAGGCTTCCTTTTGACAATGAGAGCGGAAAGTAGCCAAGGAATAGTCTTTTCAATGATGGCTCCCAAAGTTCTCCCTCCCTCTCAGGTGAGTCATCCGGGAAGTGCACAACCTTGTTCCCATTTCTGCTGGGGCTCAGAATGGCTCCCATCCAGTGAGGCTGAAGGGAACTGTGTGCCATTTTGTAATATCAAGAGCACAAAAGGGCTCCCCAGACACGAAAGCAGCATCTTCCTGTGAGGACGACGGGGCAAGGGGACATCACAAAGCAGTCAGACTAGACAAATCAAAACAGACTTCTTCTTAAATGTGCCACTGGGGGCACACTAAAGTACCCAGTGAGCTCTTCAGTTGGAGGGATGGTGAGGAGAGGGGCTGAAGTCTACGGCATCTGGTGGCAGGAGAGAATAAAGTTCTACAAGCATTGGAAGGGTGAGCTTTCCTTGCTTTTAAGAAGCCACACAATATCCAGTTAAGTCAAGTTGTAAACATAGATGGAAGCCTCGCAGCTTACACAGCACTCTAAATATAACAAGGAGCCCTAGTGGTGCTGTGGCTAAGGCGTTAGGGTGCTAACCACAAAGTCAGCGGTTCCAACCCACCAGCTGCTCCATGAGAGAAAGATGATGTAATAAAGAAGACAAAAAAGTACTCTCAAGGAACTTGCAGTTTAAAGAAAAAACTAGAGAGATAAAGTCACTCATAATCCCGACAGGGTATGTCATCGTAAAGATATGAGAAAACCATAGAGTGTAAGCAGAGGAAGGTATAGAACCCACACGGATATGCCAACCTGTATCTGACTCCAGAGATTACTATGGTAGAAGGAGACAAGGGTGTGAGATGAAGGAGGGGAAGGAAAAGCATTTCAAGTTCGTCAAGATTCTCAATCAATAGAAGACTGCTTATCTTTAAACCAAAAACTGTCATCTACATTTTAACCTCTTCCTCAGTCACAGTTCAGGAGGGTTTGGTGATACCCAAAGACAGGCTCACTCCTTCATCCCCCTGCTAGTGCCATCTTCCTCTCCAAGGCATGGTCAGTGAAAGAAGGGCAGAGGAAGAAGAAAGTAGTTGAATATGGATGAAGGAGGCAAAGAAAACAAGGAAGGACATTGTATTGCTGAAGAAAGATGGCTACCCCAACTCCCCAAGGAAGTCTCAGGTGTCTTTCTTTAATCATAAAGAATACCCAGGTTCCCCCTAAAAAGCAGCTCCTAACATGCAGAGATTGCGCATGCATCCTTCATTTGTTACTATAACTGTTTATGGTGCCCTTCTATGTGCTGAGGATAGAAGGGAATGTGGTGTAGGAAGGATAGGTCCTGGTTCAGTAGGAAGGGCAGCAAGGTAAACTAGTCACCATCACACCACACACCTGTATTTGCATGCACAACACTGGCTGTCCTGCACGTTGAAGTTAAACAAGACTCTGAAGACTAGATGGCCTCAAGTAAACTTGATTAAATGCAAAAAAGAAAAAAGAGAGAGAGAGACGTTGTAACATCTGAAATTTGCACAACTCAAGATGTGCAGAGAAAGCATAGTCTTATTACGTTATTTACGATCAATCTGGCTTTTCTTATCAGCCTGACCCTGGGAGAGGTGAGGCAGGAGGTGAAGAAGGAAGTGTCTAATCCTCAATTGTAGATGTAAATACTTAACGAGCTCAGTATTTCCAAATAGTAGCTCAGTCTCAATTATTTCTGCTCCTGCTCCCCAAATTCTCTATAAGTTGGCATCTGCTGCATGGAGGAGCAGGGCTTCCCAGATCTTGTGGCCAATGGAGGAATCTCTCGGGCTACTGTAGAGACCCTGTTTTGCCCTTTATTTCTGCTCCACACAGAAGCTGAAGGTCAGGGCTGGCAAACCATGTACTCTGGCTTTGTCAGGGCCTAGTGGCTCTATAAGATAAATACTCGACTGCTAGCCACAAGATCAGCAGTTCAAACCCACCAGCCACTCCTTGGAAACCCTTTCCAGGGTCGCTACAACTTGAAACTGAGGCGATGGCATTTAACAACAACAACAGTGGCCCTTCCTAGCTGGCTGTCTCATCCCTGCCCTCCTACTGATGCTAATTTCCCAAATATCCCCTTATGGCTCAGCCACATGAACTTTCTGCCCCATGGGAAACTCCAGCTGCTCACTCATGGAGACCCCATGTGTGTCAGATTAGAACTGTACCCCATGGGTTTTTCATAGCTTGAAGCAAATCAGAATCACCAGGCCTTTTTTCTGAGGTGTCTCTGGAAGGGTTTGAATTGTCAAAACCTTAACCAAGCACTTCACCATTTTTGCCTCCCATAGAAAACTCCCTGGTTTTCAATTCATCTGTTTTTTTGTTTGTTTGTTTTTTGAGTGCTATGAGATTTTTTTTTTTTTTTTTTTAAGTCCTGGTGTGGTGCTGTGGGATATTATACTGGAGTGAAAGACTGAGGTTCAATTTTACCTCAGAAACCTATATGGAGTCATTATGAGTTGGAACTGACTCAATGGTACTGGACAACAACAACATGAGAATTTGAGGTGTCTTGAATCCCTAGAAACCTAGAGCATAGCAGTAAAGCCCAGCACTTGCTCTGCTTGTCCTGGCCACAGGCTGACCCCAATCCCCTGGGTAGGAATTGAGGCACATGAGTACTTTCCTATTTATCCCATACTCCTTCTTCTGCAGACCAAAGCTTGAAGACAAGAAATTTCTAAAGATATCATCGATTCATCCTCCTCTCCCTTCATAATTGGCCCCAATCCTCCCAGCTTCCCTACCCAACTTCCTCTTCCTAGCTAGATATCCGGTATGGAAAATGCTATCTTGTCTTTAAAACTTGCCCCAGATATGTCAACTTGGAGTGCAAGAAAATTAAAAAATTCCATCCCCTGCCAGAAAGTTGCCTTTCTTGCCTGTTGTTCTACTCATGATACTAAGTGACCCCCTGTTCTCCCCCTGAGTCAATAAGCCCCCAGCTCTGGTCTCTGAGAGACCAGCAGTGAAACAATGATTTCAGAAGGAAATTAAATTCATGCCTTTAAGATCTCCAAAGAGAATATCAGTTTTAAGATAATAGCATTGCATTTCTTTGTTTTCTAATTGGGTAGTCCAAGGAATGCCGTTCTGCAGGTTGCCTCAGGGTAAATGATGGCAAGTGTTTCAAGCTCAAATAAGTTCAGGGAATGCTGAGTTAAACAAAATTAAATAGGGTTATTTAATGTGAAACCATCAGAGCCTTTCGTATGCTAATGTTTTCTGTGAATTCTGATATACTGTGTTTCCCAAATTTATTTGACCATGGAATACATTTTAAACATCTTCTGAAAACAGAGATCTGCATGAAGCGAGAATGGAACACTTGGAAACGCCTTGGTGCCGAGAATCAGTAATACCTTCTCCACTAGATGAGCAAAGTCTCTATGGCAAAGCATTTCCATACCTGATTTGTTTCCCAACTGGACCCTTCCTTAACTGCCCTAGATAATGTGCTTCCAAAGATACTTTGTTGTTGTTGTTGTTGATATCCAAAGATATTTTTAACTGAAATTGCAATTTCAGTTAAAAATATCTTTGCAATTTCATCAGTGTCATGAGCATGAAGTACCTGGGAGCTAGACACTTGGAAAAATGAGAACTTACAAGTGTTTATCCCAAAGTAATCAGACAAGCATAAAGCCCCTATGCCAAAAGGAGAGAGGACCACCAGTTGCCCTTGAGTCCATTTTAACTCATAGTGCTTCTAGGTTGGTTCAAACCTCTAACCTTTAGGTCAGCAGCCAGGCATGTAACCATCTGTGCCACATGTTGTTGTTGCTAAGTGCCTTTCAACTTGGTTCCAACTCACAGCAACCCCATATAGGGGTTCAGAGGAGGGCATGGTGGATTTCAACCACCAACCTTGCAGCTCAAACCAGCCTTGCAGTACAGTGCATGATCCTGCAGCTCCACACCGGAGGGGGCTTAATGTCCAGATTTCTCTGGAAATTCTCTAATGGAGATGCATGCTGACCTGTGAAAGATGGGGAATGGGTGCAGAGAGTTCCTGATGAAAGAATGCAAAATCTCAAGACTTTCAGTATAACAATACATATAGTGCAAGATTACCGTACCATTCCCCACAATCCAAAATAACGCAAATCTTCCCTACATGGCCCGAACAAGGAAAACAGAATCTGATTAAGCAGAACATGGGGATCAACAGGAAAGTTTGGGCAAAACTGCTTTGCTGAGAACTTAATGATCTTAAAATAGGTTCCCTAGAAGGGGCATAGCTGAAGGAAAAATAATCAAATCTCAAGGGACACAGATGAGTTTCTTGGGAGGACAATGATGGATGAGAGGAAATGGCAGAAGAAAACCATCGACGCCAGGATAATGGGCCCAGTGACCCTTTTACCTTCCTCAAACTTTTCTCCTGTCCTTGTGTAAACAGAGAAGAGGCCAGTGTGAAGTGCAACGTAAAAAGGGTGAAAAAAATGATATTTCATGCACAGCCACATGTGGACTGAAAGTATAACTCATAAAGTAGAGAAAAAACCCCAGCCCCATTGTACACGTCTCTTGTAAAGGAGGTTGATTTACACGTGTAGATTCAGCATGAGAAAACATCCTGAGCACATAGGAAAAACAGCCGGGAGTTCCTGGATCTCAGAAGAATCAAACTACTGACCACTCAGCTTTCATGTATCCAAACCATAAAGCATCCTTAAGATGAAGTTGAGCACTTTTTGCCCCAACCCCATTGCAATTCCTGCCCTCTCAGACATCCCTCAAAGTGAAACATGACAATCAAAATTAGTATCAATAGTAATTTTCAAATTAAGTTGTACAACATTGCTATTGGCATGTGGACACACATGTTCCCTACAAAGGAATCAATGGAGACAGAAATGGTCATTTGTGTTGTCCGATTCTATATTGCTCTTTAAAAATACAAAATAAAGCCCCAGAAACTTCCTATTGATGAGAGTACTATTGCTGAGACTCTAGAATTCTGGAAACACCTCACCGTCCTGTAGACCATGAGGACTGGCTCTGAGCACCATTGTTTTCAATGCCTGATATTCTCCCTGTAGCCAGTTCATGGAGGTGGTCTCTGAGCTCAGGCTGGGCACATTCAACATGCTATTCTTCTAGCCAAAGTGATTTGTCCAAGGTGTGGACACATGGTCTATGTCAAGCCAATCCTTCCTTGGAATGTTTTGAATTGAAGACAAGAGGATTTCTCTTCAGAGCTGCCTTTCCAATGGTTGGTTTTATCATTAGCCTATTTAAAGGAGCTCTGGTAGCGTAGTGGTTACGAATCGGGCTGCGAACCTTAAGGTCAGTGGTTCGAAACTACCAGCCGCTCCGCGGGAGAAAGATGAGGCTTTCTACTCCTGTAAAGATTTACACCCTCGGAAACCCTGTACAGGGTCGCTATGGGTCGGAACCGACTCGAAGGCACTTAACAACAACAACAACATTAATGTGTTTATAGTCCATTATCCTGTAAAATTTACTGCTGTCCTGTTACATGCATTTGTAAGATCCCCAATTAATACAGGGACCTTGGCCATATGATAAAGGTGTCTGTCTTACTACAGGTAGAACCGTCTCTTTAAGAATATTGACAGACCCTCCAAGACTGAAACTCAAAAGGAACACATGAGCAGGCATGTAAGCTTGCTGGCGACCATGTTGGTCTACTGGTGAGTGGAAGTGGGGGAAAGGCAGCAATGAAGAAATAGGCTGTGTTCAACCATGTTCCATAGACCCTCATTGACCTGGAGATGAGACAGATACGAGGAAGGGCTGGTTGATCCGAAGTTTGGTGAGACCTGGGGACTCCTCAGCCCATGGACAAGGACATAGCCACAGAGGGCTAGAGCTGAGTGAAGCGTCCAGCTGATGTGAAGTGAGGGGAGACGCACAAGAACACCCAAACTTGCAAATAGTACCCATTTGACCTATCCTTGATGACTTGATAACCGGGACTTGACTAGAGGAAGATAAAACCAAACAAACAATTTTTGATAAAGGAAACAAATGTATATTGCTACAATTTGATGAACTTGATCTGTACTTATGGATGTAGTAGCTCAACTGAGAGGGAAGGAATCTTCACATCAAGTATCAATGCTATCCCCTCTGTATTCAGGGCACATAGGGACATGTTGTTGTTGTTGTTGTTGTCAGGTGCCGTCGAGTCAGAACTGACTCATAGCAACCCCATGTACAGCACAACGAAACAATGTCTGATCCTGGGCCAACCTCACTACTGCTGCCACACTCGACGCTAACAATGATGCCACCTGGCCGATCCATATCTTTAGGGGTCTTCCTCTTTTTCTCTGACCCTCCATCTTACCCAGCATAACATCCTTTTCCAGCGACTGTTCCCTCCTGACAATATGTCCAAAGTATGAGAGACAAAGCTTAGCCATCCTGGCCTCCAAGGAGCACTCTGGCTGCACTTCTTCCAAAACAGATCTATTAGTTCTTTTGGCAGTCCATGGCACTTTTAGTATTCTCCTCCAACACCACAACTCAAAGGCATCAATTCTTCTATGATCGTCCTTATTCACTGTCCAGCTTTCACATCCATATGAGGCTATTGAAAATACCATGACATGCAACTTAGAAATTGGTTACCTAAAATGAGGAGGCATAAAGACACAAAGTGACTGGCTTACAAGTTTTTAAGAGGGAGTTTAGTTTAACAGTGTTGGGGGTGGGGGGGAAGGTAGAGTCTCCACTGAATAATTTTCATCTTGTCTAGATGGGTCTGGTGAAAAGAGATGGGGATAAGATTCTTATAATTCAGTAGTGAGAAATTGCTATCGTGACTAATTGCAACTGTCACAACTGTAAAGGTAGAAATTTTGTAACAAAAATGGGGATTAGTTCATTTTATAGTCCAGAAACAGAGGACCCTAGGACCATCAAGGGAGAAGAGCACAAGTGGAATTTGGGACCCTATCCAGAAAGTAGTGACACCAGAGATGGAGGCAGAGATGAGGACATGGAGAGAGGGAGCAGCTGAGGACTCTAGACTCATGGAAAGAAGAGGGACTGGGTGCTGGCGGCCAGGAGGCAGGCTTGCAGAATGTGCCCATTGGTTGTTTAAATGATTATATATTCTTGACTGTTTCTGTGTACATTCCTCCCTACCCCGTTTCCCTCCCTCCCCCCAAAAAACCAGGGAATGGAAGCAAATACTGTATGGAGGAGATTGTAATCATTGCAATGAGACGATGGTATAAAGTCCATGTTCTCCCATGTAAACTATCACTCAGTTTACAATAAAAACTTGACAGAGGCATACTAAATTACCTTACTGGAAATACAAGGGTGAGCAAACAGACTATTGACACACAGGGGGATTATGGCTTACTAAGAAGATGAGCATCCAATGATTACTAATAATTAATACATTTAAATCAGTGTTCTTTAAGGAAAAGTAACCAATAGCCTGAGGCCTAATATCTGGGAAAGAGACTTCCCAGCCATCTACCAGGAAGTGGTTTTTAGACCGGGATGTGAAGATGGGTGGGGCCTAATCTCATCTTCATAGACCAAGGTCTCCTTTGCTATTTTAAAGTGTGTAGAATGTTACAGAGCCCTGGTATGGCGCTGTGGGTTAATGCGCTGGACTGCAAAGTCGTTTAAATCACATGTTCGGTGGTTCAAGCTCACCAGATGCTCCTTGCAAACCCTATACAGGGGCGCTATGGGTTGGGACCGACTCGATGGCACTTAACAACAACAAGTGTGTTAAAGGAGTCTTGGTGTGGTTCTGCAGGTTAATGCGCTAGACTGAACGGTCGGTTTGAACTGCAAGGTAATTGGTTCCAGCTCACCAGCTGCTCCTCGGAAACCCTATACAAGTTCGCTATGAGTTGGAACGGACTCGACCGTGCTTAACAAAAACAATAATAAAGTCCAGGATAATGCACTGGACTGCAAAGTTGATTGAAACCACAGGTCAGCAGTTAAACTCACCAGCGTCTCCTTGGAAATCCTATACAGGGTCACTATGAGTCTGAACCGATCCAATGGTGCTTAACAAAAACAATAGGAATATCATATGTTTTTCTTTACTTTTCATACTACCTGCAACATTGTTGTTTGTTGCCTTTGAGTCAGGTCCTACTCATAGTGACCCCAGGTATGCAAAGACTATTCCACTGAGGTTTTCAAGGCTGTACCCTTTCCAAAGGCAGATCCCAGGCCTGTTTTCCAGGGCACAGGTGGGTTTGAATCACCATCCTTTGGCTAGTGGTTAAGCACTTAATTTTTGGTGCCACCCAACCACTCCTCCTGTTACATTGTCATGGAGCAAATATTTAAGATAATCTTGATTTGAATAAAAATAAAAGTCTAGGTAAAATGTAGAACAAATTGCCCACAAGACAAAATAAAAAGCAATTCTAATTTTTTCTAATGAATTATCTTTGGAGTCCTAAGTACCTAAAAATTAAGAATTATGTAAAGGTTTTTACTCAATCAAAAATTACAAAAGTCTGCAAAATATTGGACCAAAGAATATGAACTTTTGTTGAATGTGAACTCCAAAAGTGTATCAGAATGAATCTGTGTTGTTGTTAGGTGTTGTCGAGCTAAGTTCTAACTCACAGGAACCCTCTGCACAACAGAACAAAACACTGCCTGGTCCTACGTGAAACTCACAAGTGTTGCTAGGTTTAAGTCCATTGTTGCAGCCACTGTGAGGGTCTTCCTCTTTTTTGCAGACCCTCTACTCTACTAGTGAAGTCCTGGTGTGGCACTGTGGGTTAATGCACCAGACTGCAAAGTTGCTTTGAATAGTAAGGTCAGTGGTTCAAGCTCACCAGTCGCTCCTCAGAAACCTTATCTCAGGTTTTCCGAGATGGATCAGAATCGACTCGCTGGCACTTCACAACAACTCTACCAGCATGATTGGTTCTTCCCAATAATATGTCCAAAGTACGTGAGAGAAAATCTAGCCATCCTGTCTTCAAAAGAGTATTCAGACTGTGCTTCTTCCAAGACAGATTTGTTCATTTTTCTGGCAGCCCATAGTACGTTCAATATTCTGATTTTAATATTCATTAGTGGTCTGTGCTATTACACAAATCCTAGGCCAATTCTAGTGTAGCATCTCTTGTTTTGTAGAAATGTTTCTAATTGTGATAGATCCACTGCCCATTGGATTATCCCAGGTATTTTCATTTGTCAATTGTCATTTGTTACAACTCCTATTGAAATAAATAGGTGCCACAACTCCTATTGAAATACACAGGTGCTACAACTCCTGTTGAAAGTCCATCTTAACTACCCCAATGGAAGAGCTAGTCCTATTTTCAGTTGTTATAATGTATGCTATGATTTCTTCTTCAGTAGTTTAACTTCCAGGTCATTTTTGACTGATTTGTTTTCTTGTGTTTACATTTTTTTTTTCCTGAAGGAACATATACACATGAAATCTGAGATTAGGACTTCTATCGCTCCTCAACCTTTCTCTACCATGCTTCAAGGCATCCCATCCAATAATTACTACTGATAATTATTTCAGAAATATTTAGTGAGTCCTTAACATGTACTAGACACTATTCTGGTGACTGAGAATTTGGAAAATAGATGCTCATTTCAACTGGTGTGGTTGCTGTTTATAGCACTGGATAAGAACCACCATCAAAGGGAGAGAGAAAAGAAGGGAGAAGGAAAGAAGGAAGAAGGACATGTTTCTTCATATTTACCAATCAACAATTATTCATATAGTATTAAGTGTCCTTTTTGCATAAGACCCAGAGTTTTTAAAAGTATGTGACAGCACACTGTAACAAAACAGTTCACGGAAGGATGTGAAAACGAAATCCATGCAATTACTTGTAATTAACTTAAGCCCAACATAAAAATTAAAAAAAAAAAAAAAAAAAATTTGGCTCCCTTTCAGTGATGCTGCTGTTGAACTATCACCTGAGGGGTTAGATAATTAGTGGAAGTATGTTAATTGAATTATAGCAATTAAGTCAGCCTTGAGACAAGAGGGTCCCTTCTGATTGACTAGATAGTTGTTAAGTGCCTTTGAGTCGTTTCTGACCCATAGCAACCCTCTATAGTGTTTCCGAGGAGGGACTGGTGAGCTTGAACCACCGACCTGGTGGTACGAGTCCATAATCCAGTCTTCCCTGTTAGAAAGTTTTGGGAGTGTGCCTCATCATGCCCTTTAGTACTTTAGCAACCATGGGGTAGTTATCTCATGTTAATTATCCAATTTGTGGGAGGTTTTTGGACCTTGGATTCTTTTTCTCCTTTCCACAAGGCTACCAAGCTGTCAGAACTGCTGGTTAGGATGGAACCACAAAGACGACATGCAATTTCCATCTGTTATTTGTACTACCAAGTATCTTCATCAGTAACAGATCAGGTGTGGGAGGAAATAAAAAAATTTGCAGGATGGGGGTACAGGGGTAGGGGTGGAGGTTCAAGTGGAGAAAGTGGTCATCTTTTCAGCTCTATCTTAAATAATGGCATTGTTAATGAAAGTGTTGAGAAAAGAGGAATCAGGAGTTAGCATTAATTGGGGAGCTGTTTGGGAATTAGGGAATTATAATTATCCATATGAATCCCTTTTTTAATTGCTCTCGAATGGGCTGGAGTCTGTGGGTGTTACAAATCCACCCAGAGAAGCTGCTGAAGAAAAGTCTGGCTGTATCTGCATTAGAAAAATCAGACGTTAAAAATGCTGTGGAGCCGTTTTACTCTGCTACACATGGGGTCTCCATGCATTGGACTTGACAACAATTGGTACTGGCCAACAGGCTTGCCGTTTGTACATTAGATCATGTTCCTGACCGACATTAATAAGCAAAGTATCCTTGGGGAATTTCCTTCCTCTCTCCAGGACTAAATTTACTCTATAAAATGAAATCTCCATGCTCCCTTTTAATTCCAAAATCCTACTGTATTCTGTCTATTCACTAAGTCAACACCATGTTTTCTTGGGGTTTGTATATGGGTGGTTAGCCTCATATGTCATGGGGTGAGAAAACTGCATGAGTAAAATGTATGCCAACCAAGCAGACTGATGGGAAATGTAGTTTATGCCTCTCAGGTCTGCCAGTTTCTCTGTACTGTAGCAGCTTGTGTGTTGCTGTGATGTTGGAAGCAGCGTCACCAATATATCAGATACCAGATTTCAGTGGTATCTGAACAGAGCTCAGTGGGACATTCAGACTAAAATGGGAAAAAGACCTGACAATCTACTTCCAAAAACCAGCAAATGAAAATTCTATGGATCATAGACTATTGTGTCAGACTTGGATTCACTTTGGCTGAGTCATCCGGAGGATCCTATCCCTGGAGAAAGACATGTCTTTGGTAAAGTTAAGGGCCAGCAAAAGCAAGGGAAACCCCCAAGGAGATGGTCCAATGCAACCGCTGCAGCATTGGACCCAAACTTACCTACGATCGTGAAACTGGTGCCGGGTCAGGCAATTGTTCTCTTCTGTTGAACATAGGTGGCTGTGGTCAGGGCTGTCTCAACAGCAAGTGACACACAATATGGAAAGTTCGAGTTGTGGATTTCTAGAAAAAAAAAAAAGGAGGAAGAAAAGCGAACTGTGACTGAAATGTCTCCAGCAGTTCAGGAGAAGTTATTCAAGCGAGGCCAGCTACATAACATGCAGGGCCCAGTGTGGAATGAACATGAGCGGCTTCTTGTCAAAAGTTAGTAAGAATTTCAAAATGGAAACAGAAGAGCATTAAATCACCCACGGGGCCCTTCTGTGGGCTGAGCTGGCGGGGGTGAATCCTGTTTCCAGGGGCTGAAACCACAGTGACCTCCGTCCCTAGCACCCCCAGATCTGCACAGCTCACTGCAAGTCAAGTCTGCTTTTCATTCAGTGCTTCTCTTGCTTGCTGGGTTTTTGTGTGTGTGTGTGTGTGTTTGTTTTGTTTTGTTTTTTTTTTTTAGCAGTGCTGCTAGCTGTATAAATATTTTACAGTTCCCCTCTGAAAAGTTTCCAAGGGGCCCATGATGAAGAAAAAAAATCTTTAAAAGACTTTTTCCATAGCAATTAAAACCTTTCAAAGCAAAGAAAGCTCCCCAGTTCCACTTTAGTGTAACAAACCTAGATTTAAAAAAATTTTTTTTACCCAGTTTGAATGGTTCTGGGTCTGAAAATAAGCCAGCCCCTTTATTTGGTGACTTTGTGGGTTGCTGATAGATATTTGGAATTTAAGTTCATTAGCTAGATGTCAGAGGTGGTTAGAAGTGCTATGACCAGAACTTTTCACCCCCTACCTCCTTTATCTCCTTTATGGGGGTAAGATGACAATAAATCAACTGAAAGCTCATTTTGCCTCCCCAGATGAAGTCCAATGTACACTCTGACTTTGCATATACCATTTTTAGTTAACGCACCAATAAAAATAATTGTGCAAACCTAAATTTGGAAGTGTTCCCAGCGCTTATGACAAAACTTAATAAAGCCAGATGCATTGAATGTAATATGGGAATTTTATTGAAATGAAATGAGTCCGTCATGTAAGCCCTGCATTTTCCTCAGATTTCTAGGACATCTTATGAGAGATTTTCTGGAGACCCAGATACCAAACCCACACCCACACCCACACCCCACCCACTGGTGTGCAGTCAGCTCCCACTCACAGTGACCCCACACGGCAGAGCGGAACCGCTCCTTAGGGTTTCTGAGACTGTAAATTGTTCTGGGAGTAGGCAGAATCCTCTTTCTCTTATGGGGTGGCTTGTGGGTTTGAACTGCCAACCTTGCAGTTATCAACCCAACATTTAGCCCACTGCACCACCAGGGTTCCTTGGAGACCCAGATAGGGTCCTACAAAGATGCAAACACAGTGTGCTGAGACTCAGCATCTGGACATGGTGACTGCCAAGCTTGCAGGCAGAGAACCACACGCTCTTTGCTTACTCCCTTAATCCAGGGTCTCTGCAGCAGAAACATTGTTGTGTTTTAACTCAGAACAAGGGACTCCTGGCAGGGTGAGGATGGGGTCTCATCTGTAATTCTGGTAACAGCCATATGTGTCAGAACCTGATACATAATTTCCCTGGGAGACCAGTGTGGTAGCAGCCATTATATATGTCCATGTTGTTTGATTATTTTGACTGTGTTGAGGGATGAAATCCAGGGGGCTGTGAGATGCTTTATTGGCATCTCAAGAGAAGACAATCTTTGTGCAATTAAAAAGGAACTTATTGCTGATCTGGGTTGGAAGGGGGGTGATGGTGTAGCGATGGGGAGATTTGTATGAAGGAATTCAAGTTCTGAAAAAAGATGACAGTGCATTTACAATTGTTCTCAAACTTTATGTGTACATAAACACTTCCTTGAGTGATTGTTAAAAGTGCCCCAGCCCAAGAAACTGAATTCATTATACTCAGAGCTGGACCTAGGAATCTGTATTTGAAAATTCTTTACCCGCTGATGATACAGGTGTCCCGTGAATCTTAGTTTTGAAAATACTCTTGTCAGGTTCATCATCAACACCAAACTTGAATGTATTTCACAAAGATTTGGCTTTCGAGGTATTATTGTGCCCTGAACAGTGGGGACAATCTAGTCCAAGTACTTCATGCCATTTGAGACACCATTCAGCTAGGTGTCCAGTCTGTTTTTTTTTAAAAATAAGGAAATGGACATTTCATAGCTTCTTTTAAAAGCCAGTGTCAGTGTTTAATCACCATTAGTTAAGACTTTTCCTTAGATCTATCCAAATTCCTCCTTGCAGAAATTTGAGTCCATCTTTTCCTGTTTCATCCTCAAAAGGGATGGAGAAAAGTTGGTTGGTGTTTTGAAAGTAATTCTTTACATATTTAAAGGAGGGTAGATTGCCACAGTCCCCTGTACTTCCAGATCAAAACTAGATAGCACCCAGCTACCACTACCAAACATTCTAATTTGGGACACAAGAGATGGATTCTGATCAACAGGGTCAAAAATAATGGAACAGAACTTAAAATTATTACAAAATCTTCTTCCTGGACCTATTGAAATTCAAAGAGTCCCCTAGCAGAAGAGTGCTCAGAGTTGCTCTTCAAACCTTGAAACGATGCTGTCTTCTGAAATCATCCTTAAAGTAACAATTTAGCTAAAAAATGAAAGGTTGTCACCCTTGACTACTGCAATCTTTTAAAAAATTATCTAATTAAGACCAAAAGAACTCTGGTGGTATAACAGGCTATGAGTCGGGCTGCTAACCTCAAGTTCAGCAATTAAAATCTATCAGCTGTTCCATGAAAGAAATATGAGGATTTCTACTCTTGTCAAGATTTACAGCCATGGCAACCCTATACTCGGTCGCTATGTGTCAGAACCAATTCGACAGCACACAACCACCACCATCTGCATAGAAGACCCAATGGACAACAAAGGTTAGAAACACAGAAAGCAACGTTGAGGGCCAGGGAGTTTAAGTCCATGGGATTGAAACACGTAGAACAGAAATATCAAAAAATGTTGGCTCAATGTGAAGAATACAGCCAGTGTTAATGATCATTATGTCCAGAAAATGTTTAATGGAAGTGTGTGCTCTGAGTTCTTTTTAAGAAAAATAAACTAAAATATTTTAAATATATACATTCAAAGAATAACTCAGCATTTACTCCCTAGTAATCCATGAGATAGATTTGCTTGTGGCTCACGGACCAATTTTCATCCTGAAGACCCCAAACCAGTAGGGCCAAGAATGACTGAGTCAGCCTGGGCCTGACACCTGAATACCTTCCCACACAGCTTTCTTGGAGGCTTCTTAGATTTAGCCTGGATGTCAGGTTCATAGGGAACCTCCTATTTGTATATTTGTGAATATTTTAGATTTTGATGAGTCAAAACAATGTCTAAAATCTACTATAACATATACATAAAGTCAGTCCCTCTTAAAATTAGTAATTATAACAACAGCTCACATTTACTAAGAATGTGCTATATGCCAGACACTCTTCTAAGTGATTTCCATGTATAAATTCATTTAATTCTCAACATTTCTCTCCTAGGATTAATCCTATTTTACAAATGAGGAAACTAAGTGCTGAGAAATAAAGTAATTTGTGCAGGTTCACAAAACTATTAAGTGAAAAAAACCAAAAAACCTCTTAAATAAATTGGGAAAAGGAAAAATAAAGCTTTGGCCATTTGATATTCATTTATTTTTAGAATTATGTTTCTTGATGACCCCATGTGTATCAGAGTAGAGCTGTGCTCCCTATGGTCTCCAATGGCTGGTGTTTCTAAAGTCGATCACAAACTCTCTTCACTGAGGAACCTCTAGGTGTATTCAAACCAGCAGCCTTTCGGTTGTGTAGATATAAAAACATGAAATTGGCATGGGTCTTACTAGACTTCCGAGAGTGCTTGTATGAATTCAACATAGAAATATTTTACCTAGTGATAATATTTTTGTCTTTAATTGTCAATTCTACTCCATAGGGTTTTCTTGGTTTGAATCTTAGCAGTAGATTGTCAGATTTTTTTCTTCATGGTACCACTGGATGACCGAATCCCTAACCTGTAGGTTGACAGTTGAGCACAAATAATAAGTACCAACTTTTTGTTAGACGCTTTCTAGTCAATTCTTACTCATAGTGATGCTGTGGACAACAAAACAAACCCTGCCCCATCCTGCACCATCCTCACAATTGTTACCATGTTTAAGCCCACTGTTGCTGCCACTGTGTCAATCTAACTCATTGGAGGTCTTCCACTTTTTCACTGACCCTCCACTTTTCCGAGCATGCTGTCCCTTTCTATGGACTTCTCCCTCATGACCACATGTCCAAAATACGAAAGATGAAGTCTCACCATCCTTGTTTTTAAGGCGGACTCTGGCTGTTATTTCTTCCAAGACGGATTTATTAGTTCTGGCAGTCCATTAGTGCTTCCAATAATCTTTCCAACACCATAATTCAAAGACAGCAATTCGGTTACAACCGTCTCTATTCACATGCATATGAGACAGTTGAGAATACCATGTCTTGGGTCAGGAGCCACTTTGTCCTCAAAGTGGCATCTTTGCTCCGTAACAGTTTAAAGAGGTCTTGTGCTACAGATTTGCTGAATGCTATATGTTGTTTGATTTCTTGACTGCTGCTTCCAGGAGAGTTGGTAGTGGATCTAAGCAAAATGAAGTCTTTGATGGCTTCAATCTTTTCTCCACTTATCATGACACTATTTACTGGCTCAGTTGTGAGGATTTTTGTTTCTTTACATTGAGGTGCAATCCATATCGAAGACTGTAGTCTTTGATCTTCATCAGTAAGTACTTCAAGTCCTCTTCACTTCCAGCAAACCAAGTTGTGTCATTGCAGATCCCCGGTTGTTGATCAATCTTTCTCCAATCCTGATGCCACGTTCTTCTGCATATAATCCAATTTCTCAGATTATTTGCTTAGCATATAGTTTGAATAAGTATGGTGAAAGGATACAACCCTACCGCTTACTTTTCCTGATTTTAAATCATTCAGTAACCCTTTTCTGTTCAAAAGACTGCCTATTGGTCTACGTGCAGTTTGTTATGAGTACAGTTAATTGTTCTGTAATTCCCATTCTTTGCAATATTAACTAACATTTGTTATAATCCATGCAGTTGAATACCTTTGCATAGTCAATAAAGCACAATTAAACATCTTTCTGATATTCTCTGCTTTCAGCCAACATCCATCTGACGTCAGCAATGATACCCCTCGTTCCACATCTTCTTTTAAATCCAACTTGAATTTCTGGCAGCTCTTGTCGATGAATTTCTGCAATCATTTAGAAATTATCTTCAACAAGAAATTTATTTATATGTGGTAAAATAATATTGTTTAATGATTTCCATATTCCATTCCATCACCTTTCTTTGGGACAGGCAAAAATATGATCTTTTCCAGTCTGTTGACCAAGTGACTGTCTTCTAAATTTCTTAGCATGGATGAGTGCCTTTTGCACTGCATCAGTTTCTTGAAAAGATTTCCATTTGTACTCTGTCAGTTCCTGGAATCTTGTTTTCCTTCAATACCTTCAGTACAGCATAGACATCTTCCTTTAATACTAGTGGTTCTTGATCACATGCTGTCTCTTGAAACGTTAGAATATCTGTCAATAATTCTTTTTTGTATGATGACTTAGTGTATTTCTTCCATTTTCTTTTGATGCTTCCTGCGTCGTCAATATTTTGCCCATGTTGTTGTTGTTGTTAAGTTACATCATCAGTTCTAACTCAGAGCAACCCTGTATAGAGTCTCAGAGGAGTAGCTGGTGGGTTTGAACTGCTGACCTACTGGTTAGCAGTCCAGTGCAAATTCCATAGCGCCACATCAGGACCTCTGTTTTGCCCATGTTGTTATTGTTAAATGCCATTGAGTCAATTTTGACTCATAGAGACCCTGAATAAGTTTTCCCAGGAGTGGCTGGTGGTTTTGAACTGCCGATCTTGTGGTTAGAAGTCCAGTGCTTATCCTACCATACCAGGACTCCTGTTTTCCCATGTAATTCTTCAATATTGCAAGTTAAGGACTGAATGTTTTCTTTAGTTCTTTCAGCTTGGGAAATGCTGACCGTCTTCTCTTTTGGTTTTCTAATTCCATGTTTTGCACATTTCATTGTAACACTTTTCTTTGTCTTCTCGGGCTGACCTTTGAATTTTCTGTGCATCGTTTTTTACCTCATCATTTCTTCCAGTCAGTTGTTTTAGCTTCTCTACATTCAAGAACTAGTCTCTTCTAACATCCAATTTGGTCTTTTCTTTCTTTCCTGTCTTGTTAGTGACCTTTTGCTTTCTTCCCGCACGATGTTCTTGATTATTGTGGTTGTTAAATGCTGCAGAGTCTGTTCTGACTCAAAACGACCCTGTATAGGTTTTCCGAGGAGCGACTGGTGAGTTTGGACCACTGACCTTGTGATTCAAACTGATCTTACAGTCCAGTGCTTATCTTAATGATGTTTTTTTATATCCTCCCACAACTCCTCTGATCTTCTATCACTAGTATCTAACACATCAAATTCGTTTTTGAGATGATCTCTAAATTCAGGTGGGATATACTCAAGACCACATTTTGGCTCTTGTTAACTTGTTTTAATGTTCTTCACCTTCAACCTGAACTTGCATATGAGCAATTGCATGACTGTGGATTTGTCCCACAGACGGCCCCTGGTCTTGTTTTGGCTAATGCTATTGATCTTCTCCATCGTCTCTCCCCAGAGATGTAGTCAGTTTGATTTCTGTGTAGTGCATCACATGAGGTCTACATGTATAGTCAGCATTTATGTTGTTGTAAAAAGGTATTTGTAATGAGAAAGTCATGGGTCTTGAAAAATTCTGTCTTGCAGATTCCAGCATTGCTTCTATTACCAAGACCATATTTTCCAACTATTGATCCTTCCTCTTTGTTTCCAACTTTTGCATTCCAATAACCAATAATTATCAATGCATCTTGATTGCCTACTTGATCAGTTTTAGACTGAAGAAGTTGGTAGAAGTCTTCAATATCATCATTAGCTCTAGTTGTTAGTGCATAAATGTGAAGAATAATGGTATTAACTGGTTTCCTTTGTAGACATATGAATGTATCCTACCGCAGACAGCATTGTACTACAAAATAGATCTTCAAATGGTTTTTGATGGTGAATGAGAAGGCCATTCCTTTTCAATGTATCATTCCTGACATAGGAAATCATATGATTGTTTGATTCAAAATGGCCAATATCAGTCCATTTCAGCTCACTAATGCCTAGGATGACATCCTGGTGTGGCACTGTAGTATAAGCACTGGACTATTAACCACCAGCTCAGCAGTTCAAACCCACCAGCCACTCTTCCAAAATCCTGCATAGGATCACCATGAGTCGGAACGGACTCAACAGCACTTAACAACAACAGCAATACTTACGATATTGATCTTTATGAGTTCCATTTCATTTTTGACAACTTCCAATTTTCCTAGATTCATACTTCAAACATTCCACATTCTGATTATTAATGAATGTTTACAGCCGTTGCTTCTCTTTTGAGTTGTGCCCCATAAGCAAATGAAGCTCCTGAAAGCTCTGTTCCATCCACTTCATTAAGATCAACTCTACCTTGAGGAGGTATCTCTTCTCCAATTGTATTTTTTTAGTCCCTTCCAACATGAGCTCATCTTCCAGCACCATACCAAACAACCTTCTGCTGCTATTCACAAGGTTTTCAGTGGCTAAGCTTTCAGAAGTTATCTGCCTCTCTTTCCTCTTAGTGTCTTATTCTGAGCACTCCACTAGAACCTGTCCACCATGGGTGACCCTGCTGGCATTTGAAACACCGATGGCATAATTTCCAGCATCACAGAAACACACCAGCCATCACAGTATGACAAGCTGACAGATGAGCGGTAGACGTACCAAGTAAACTGAATAAAGACTTCTGTAATTTTATAAGGGTGAAAATGGTTAATGTCAAACTCTGGCTGCCAAATAGAATTTTTGCAGACCTGCTAACTTTTGGGCTGGCCCCCGCACTGTTGTCTCTATATTAGCGGCTCTTTTTGGTGTACTTTCAGTTTTATGAATGCTCTTTTGGTAATGTAGAAATGATAGACTCAGGCTCACATGGTCAATGGAAGGACAATTTTGTGGCTCTTGTGGGTCATGCTGCTTTTTTACGTATCGTGGAAGGATATTAAATTACCTTTGAAAATAGCAACGTAACATCCCAAGCTGGTAAGCAGCCTATGATTGACTCTTTTCTGAGGGCCTTACATTTCATCAAGAATTCCCAAATTCTACTTGCAGCTTTTATTATTATTATCATTATCATTTCTTTTGACCTCATGAACCCTATTCTAATTCAGCTAACATGTTTTCAGTGAGCGCTAGTTCTGATGTAACGCTGCAGGATCGTGCACTAGACCACAAGGTCGGTGGTTCATACGCACCAGGCGCTTCTCAAATACCCTGTACTGGGTCACTATGGGTCGGAACCGACTCAATGGCACTTAACAAGTAGGAACAAAGGGGTAACTACTAGTGTCTTCACTTTACAGATTTAAAATAAATAAATAAATACAAACAGGGACTTAGGAAAACTAAACTGTCCATGATTAAATAATTAGAAATAACAGATTTGAAACTAAACTATCCTGCTCACTACTCAAGGCCCTATTCAAGATCCCAAGCTGAGAGCTGTATTTTTCCTCGAAAAAGATTCTTAGTGAAAAATGGTGGTGGGATAAACTTTGCAGACATAGATTTAACTCTCCCACGGCATTCTTGAGCAGACAGAAACTAAAGTAAAAGTTATTTAAATTTGTCTGCTAGTAAGTCCAAGGAGGGCACGGTTTTGGAGAAGCTGGAAAGGCGCCACCTGCCCACAATGTCTCTTCTATTATCCTTCAGGTCACTGGAAGTTTATCCCTTTGGATCCTTAGGTTTTTTTTTAGTCTTCATAAGTTCCATGAAGTGGGGAGAAAAGAGGAGAGGCCTAGCTGTAAGGATTATGTATGCTGAAATATTAAGGATTGTGTGTGTGTGTGTTTGCTTATAGTTACTGTTTTGTTTTTAGAGCCATTTTAGGTTCACAGAAAAGCTGAGTGGAAAGTGGAGAGTTTCCATGCGCATCCTTTTGCCTCTGTACTGTTTCCCCTGTATTCATAGAGCGTTATTAATTGAAGTCCTTAGTTTATATTAGCAGTCATTGACTGCGGGGTTGGTGGTTCGAGTCCCCTCAGATGTACCTTAGGCGACAGGCCTGGTGTTCTGATTCCAAAAGGTTGTGGCCTGGAAGACCCTATAGTGCAGTTCTAGCCTGCAGGAATGGGGTTACTCAGTCCATTCGACTTGACGGCAATAACAACTTTGTATTGTACAGACTATGGGTTTGTAGGGTGGTGAAGACTTTATTGTTTGGTTATAAAACCACAGAGCCGTGCTGGCTCTGAGTGATCCATGGCTTCGTTGAAAACCTCCCACATACACATACATTCTTCCAGTTAGAGAGGTGTGCTTTGAGGAAAAGGCCAGGGGTATTTTGTAATGTGGATAGAGCGGTCAGGGCTGGGGCCTCTCCTACGAGATTTGTAACCAGATACCACATCACTTAGAGCAGTAACTGAACTTTATGCCTCCTCTTAACAAACATCTTTAAGAATTCCTAAATAAAAACACCCTTTATTCCCACCCATATTTTTGCTTTGTCCCTTGGTCTCCTTTAATTATATACCACAAACCCTGAGCAGTTCCCTCTGGGGAGTGTCTCCACAGTTTGAGCTTCCTACTTCTGGGGACTAGAAGAAATTCTTCCTTCTTCCTTTTTCCTTCAAGTCACTTTGAAAAACCCACAGTTGTGAAAGTCTTCTCTGAGGTTGCTTCTTCACTAGATCCCAGCTCACCTCTCCAGGACCCCCGTGGTCAGTGAGAAGAGAGGAGAAATCAGAGTATTTGAGAGGATGGTTGGGAGACCATTTGTTACAGAGCAAATTGTGTCCTCTCACCCTAACCTTGGAGGCGGCGGGGGATGGGGACTGTGTTCTAACCCTAATCCTTATACCTGCCAGTCTAGACTGATCTTGTTTGGAAACAGAGATTTCTTTGAAATGCTTATGAAGCCATACCAGTGGAGAGTCTGTCCTACACCTAAGCACTCCTGATTTATTCAAAGAGCAGATGAAACACAGGTACTTGCATACTCAGTGAAAGACAGATGCTGTAGGAGGAACTCCAAGGACCCCAAGGTGTTACAGAAATTGAAAGAGACAGGCATCTTTTCTTGGAACCAAGAGAGAAACAGCCTTCCCCTAGAGCAAAGGTCTGAGTTCAGCCTTAGCCTCCTGCACTGTGAGAACATCCATTTCTATTCTCGAAAGCCACCCACCTGTGATATTCATGTTGTACCTGCACTAGGAAATGAAGAAATGAGAGAAAACGGAAGAAGAGTGAGATGTAAGTGTTCATTATGACTCTCTCAGAGTTGGAGAGCAGACGTCGGTCTGACTTACGCTGGCCAGTCCTTAGCTAGCAGGTCTCAGAACCTTGTCTCATTATTTCCTCTCACTTTATACATTTGTTAAATATCATTTTTTGAGTCTCTACTATGTGTAGGCACTAATCTAGGTATTAGGGATACAACAGCCAACTGAGTTCCTTTCCTTAAAGTGGAAATCATTCAGTGGAGGAGTCAGAAATGTAAGCAATGATAACTGTCTAGAATAATCAATTATGTAGGAATATATGGAAGGAAGACCAAATCCATTTGTTACTATCTACTGCAAACCCCCAACCCAAACCCACTACCAACCATCAAGTTGATTACTACCCATTGCAATCCTGTACAGACTTTCTGAGGCTGTAAACTTTTATGGGAGCAGAAAGCCTCATCTCCTTTGCGGGTTTGAACTGCCCACCTTGAGGTTAGCAGTCCAGTGCTTATCTTACAGTGTCACCAAGCTCACTATCTACTGCTGCATATGAAATCACCACAAACTTGGCAACTTAAAGCAACAAACATACACATTCTGAGAGTCAAGAGTCAGCAAGTGGTTTCGTGGGGAATAGTAGTTCAGAGTCAGCCATGAGTCTGGTCAAGATACCAGCCAGGCCTTTGGTCATTCCATGACTTGACTGGGACTGGGGGTACTCTCTCAACATTTTGGGTCAAAGATTTCAGTTCCTCACCACTGTGTGAGCCCTCTCAACATGGCAGCTGCTCTCCACAGGAGCAACCAACCCAAGACAGAGAGGCAGAAGTTGCAATGTGTCTTCTGCTGAGTTATCAAGAGGAACAAAACCAATGAAATATATCTCATGATGTTATTTGTTGGTCCAGTTGTGAGGATTTTTGTTTTCTTTACATTGAGGTGCTGTCTATATTAAAGACTATATAGTCTTAGATCTTCATCAGTAAGTATTTTAAGTTCTCTTCACTTCCTGAAAGCAAGGCTGTGTTACCTGCATATCACAAGTTGTTAACAAGTCTCCCTCCAATCCTGATGCCATGTTGCTCTTCATATAATCTATCTTTTCAGATTATTTGCTCAGCATACAGATTGAATAAATATGGTGAAAGAATACAACCTACTAGACACCTTTCCTGATTTTAAACCATTCGGCATCCTTTTGCTCTGTTCAAACAACTGCTACTTGGTCTACATTCCTGATAGCACAAGTAAGCATTCTGGAATATACATTCATTATAATGTTATCCATATACATCTTGTCGTAATCCACACAGTTGGAAGTCTTTGCATAGTCAGTAAAACACTAGTAAACATCTTTCTGTAATTCTTTATTTGCAACCAAGATCCATCTGACGTCAGCATTGATATCCCTCATTCTATGTCCTCTCCTGCATCTGGCTTGAGTTTCTGTCAGTTCCCTATTGATGCATTGTTGCAGATGTTTTTAAATTATATTCAGCAAAGTTTGACTTACATGTGATATTAATGATATTACTCAGTGATTTCTACATTCCCTTGGGTCACCTCTATCTGGAATGGGGACAAATATGGATCTCATCTAATTGGCTGGCCAGGTCGCTGCCTTCCGAATTTATTGGTGTAGAGGAGTGAGGGTCTCCAGGTCTTCATCTGTTTGTTAAAAGATTTCAATTTGTATTCCATCAATTTTTGGGGCCTTGGTTTTTTTTGTTGTTTTTGTTTTGCCAATGTCTTCAGTGCAGCTTGGACTTCTTCCTCTAATGCCATCAATTCTTAATCATATGCTACCTCTTGAAATGGATAAATAATGACCATTTCTTTTTGGTACAGTGATTCTGTGTATTCCTTCCAACTTCCAACTTCTGTTGATGCTTTCTGCATCATTCAAATTTTTGCCCATGGAATTCTTCAATATTATAAGTTGAAACTTGAGTTTTTTCGTCATTTCTTTCAGGTTGAGAAATGCTGAGCGTGTTCTTCTGTTTAGGATTTCTAACTCCAGGTCTTTGCACATTTCATTATGATACTGGGTCTTCTCGAGCTGCCCTTTGAAATTTTCTGTTCAGCTCTTTTACTCCCTCATTTCTTCCATTTGCTTCGGCATCTCTATGCTTAAAAGCAAGTTTCAGAATCTCTTCTCACACCCACTTTAGTTTTTTCTTTCTTTCCTGTCTTTTTAATGATCTTTGACTTTCTTCCTGTATAATATTCTTGATGTCATCCTACAATTTTTCTGGTCTTTGATTATTAGTGTTTAATGCATCAAATCTGCTCTTTAGATGGTCTCTAAATTTGACTGGGGTATGTTTAAGGTCATATTTTGGCTCATAGTGACCCTGTATAGGGTTTCCTAGGAGCTGGCTGGTATGTTTGAATCACTGACCTTGCAGTTCAAACTGGACTTGCAGTCCAATGCTTATCCTACAAGACTCAGTTCTTCTTTGTGGATTTAGGGATATTAATCCTATCACAGACAACTTCAAGGTAGATCCAGAAATGTTCCTTTTGATAATTAATTCAGCCCTGTTCCTCTTCAATTTGTTGTTCCTGGCATAGTAAATCGTATGACTGTCCAATTCAAAATGGCCAGTTCATTTCAGCTCACAAATGTCTAGAACATCAATCTTTATGAGTTCCATTTAATTTTGACAACTAATTTTCCTAGACTCATACTTAGTACATTCCATGTTCCAGTAATTAATAGATGTTTGCAGTTGTTTCTCTTCATTTTGAGTTGTGACTTATCAGCAAATGAAGGTCTTGAATGTTTTACCCAATTTGCATCATTATGGTCAACTCTATTTTGAGGAAGCAGCTCATCCCCAGTTGTATTTTGAGTGCCTTCCAACTTAAAGGCTCATCTTCCAGCAGCACATTTGACAATGTTCTGTTGCTATTCATAAGGTATTCAGTAGCTAAACATTCAGAAGTAGTTTGCGTCTTCTTCTTCCTAATCTGTCTTAATCTGGAAGCCCAGCTGAAACCTGTCCACCATGGTTGACTCTGTTGCTGTTTAGTGCCGTCAAGTAGATTCCGACCCAGAGAGCCCTATATAGAGTTTCCGAGGAGTGGCTGGTAAGTTTGAACCACTGATCTTGTGGTTCAAACTGACCTTGCAGACCACCACTTACAGATGGCATAGCTTCCAGAATCTCAGCAACACGCAAGCCACCACAGTACGACAAACTGACAGTGGAGTGGTTGACTGAGGGCAGAGAATCATAGCCTCACCCAACTGACACCTAATGTTAGCCATCACACAATGTTTTTATACCTTAACCTCTGACGGTGACGTACCATCTTTCCTGCTGTGTTCTATTAGTTATGGACCATCACCCCGATACAATATGGGAGGCATGAATGCCAGGACTGGGGTCAGTGGAGGCCATTGTAGAGGATGGGTACTATACCCATTCTAGGAACTTTAGGAACGGCCCCTAGCAGAAATGGAGAAAAAAGAAGAAATAGAAGTTGAGCCCACAATTGGTTCAAACCCACCAGCTGCTCCTTGGAACCCGTATACAGGATCACTAGAAGTCTAACTGACTTGACAGCATTTACCAACAACATATCACCAGAGTGCATGGTGTCACTGTGGGGTAAGCATTGGACTGCGAACCACATGGCCAACGATTCAGGTCCACCAGCTGCTCTGGGGTGATACCTGAGACTTCTGATCCTGCAAAGATCTCTAGTCTCAGAAACCCTAAATAGCATAGCTATGAGTCAGAACTGACTAGACGTCACTTTAACAACAACATAGCAACAGAAGTGAGAAATAAAAGTACTGATTCATGCATCTCAAGTTGATCATTTTCTATGTGTTTCTGTGGTTAAGAGGCTGTCCCCGAACACGGGTGAGGTGGCATAGTTAGGAACACCTGAGGAGGGTCGATGCTTCTCAGCATCTACTGTGGACTCATGGATATCCTTCCTCTTCTCCTCACCCCCAACCTCTCTGCTTTCCCTGAATCACTCTTGGTTTCCTGCTACTGCAACATCTAGTGCAAAACCTTTAAAATCATCTTTATTTTCTCTTTTATTTTTAGCAGGGTGTTAGTGACGAAGAACTTCAATCGTCTCAAAACTCATACCTCTTCTACCATCTTAACACAGGCACACCTTGTTTTATCACTCTTTGTTTTATTGTGCTTTGCAGATCTTGCGTTTTTACAAAATGAAAGGTTTGCGGCAACCCTGCCTTGAGCAAGTCTCTCAGCAGCTGTATTTCCAACATCATGTGCTCACGTTGTATCTCTGTGCCACTATTGGATCATTCTCACAACGTTTCCAACTTTTTCATAATGCTATTGCACAATTTAATAGACTATTATATAATGTAAGCACAACTGGTAAATAATTTAGAAAATGATGTGTGTTGCTTTATTGTGAAATGTGCTTTATAGTGCTGGTCTAGAACTGACCCTGCACTTCTCTGTCCTGTACAGGCCTGTGGTCATTTGCTCTGCCCTTGTCATGAGTAGTTTACACTTTCCAAGAAATGATGCAAAATGTAAGACCAATTGATTACACAATATAACAAACCCCAGTAGAGAACTGAAACATTGGCTTAGGACTAGGGAAATATGAAAACATGGAAACATGATGTGAAAGGCAAAGACTACAGATAAATGAGGGGTCTTCAAAGAGTTGGTGGAGAAATGGAATTTTTCCATGAGCAACTTATTAAAGCCTCCTCAATTATAATGCTATGCATAAGCAGTTTGTCCATTTAGGAAAGTTGTTTATTTTTAATGGTAGGGGTGTATCATGTAACTTACGACATTTTGACCTATGGTTAAATATTATCTAAACTCCTGGAGTGGTGCTGTAGGATCAGCACTGGACTTTGAAACACAAGGTCAGCAGTTCAAATCCACCAGATACGCCTCAGAAACCCTGTATAGGGTCACTATGAGTCAGAACTGACTCAACGGCACTTAACTACAACAAACTTTAAAATGTCTTAACATGCTCCGATAATGGAGTGAGTTATGAGTTGGGCTGCTAACCACAAGGTCAGCAGTTCAAATCTACCAGTCATTCCATGACAGAAAGATGTGTCTTTCTGTTTTACAGCCTCAGAAACCCTGCTCAGGGTCACTATGTGTCGGAACCAACAAGATGGCCCTTAACAACAACAGCAACAACACGTTCCTACAGGCTCTAGATGTTTCCTTTTGTAACTACATGACATAAAAGATAGTAACTACATGAGTAGATGAATAGTGCTTCAATTTGGGTGGTAGATCAAAATTGCTATACTTCTTATTCATTACTTTGCTTAAACAGCAGTTTCTCATATCCCATGTCTCTAGTTGATTGGTTTTCTTTCTTTACTTTTTTAAAAATCAACAAGATTGACTGAGTGCCAATTATGTGCTAGATATTGTTCCAGGTACTTGGAACACACCAGTGAGCAAACAGAGACCCCTGCCCTTATGGAGTGTCAAGCCTAGCATTTATTACCAATTCTGCTCACTGTGACCCTAGGCAAGCCTGTACCTCTCTGGGCCTGTCTGCCCAATGGGGAAACAAGGATGCCTGGCACAGATATGGGTAATGTGCTCAGTACCCTGTGCATGCCAAATATGCCCCATCCCACCACCCAGACAATAGATAGGGCTGGAAGTTGAATTTGAATAAGACAACACACACAGGATAGATAGGGAAGAGGGTTTGGAGGCCTACTGTCAGGTGTGAGGCCGTGGTGATGAGAAGGGTGAGCCACATAGGGCTTGGGCTGGTTACAGGCACTGTTTCTACCAATGCTGCTGGTCCTGGATGGCTGCCTTGTGGGAAAGGCAGTTTTCTCTGGACCTCCTCTCTGGCTGCAGTTTCATCCCCATTGCCTTTTCCTTGGCTTCCTTGGTGGTTTCAACAAGTGTTTTTCGAAGGACTTTCACATTGCAGCCTGAGCAATATGTATTCAAAACCCATCATAGCCCTGGTCATATTGCTTTTAAATTGGGCCAGACCAAAGTCTTGGACATCTCTGGAGACACCAGATAAGCTCGAGCAGACCCAGACTTCCTGGCAGATTTCGGTCCAGCTGCTGTTACAGGAGTTCACAAAGTACCCAGCATTCCTCCAGCACCATCGGCCTGGCTGATGTTCCCGGTAGAGGTTCTGTGAATGGCATCCTCTAGGATGAACACCAAGAGGACAACGTTGTCAGGAAACAGTTACTTGGTTCAGAAGGATATCTTGTTGGGCTTATTCAGCAGTCACTAGAACAGGTGATTCTGGTCAAGGGTCATCTCCTGGTGTACTGTCTTTTGTCAAGACATGGTTTCTGTAGGCATTTGGGTACTGTAGCCAGAAGGCGGTGAACACTGGGCCTCAGGAACTGTGGGACATGGTCTGGCCCAGAAAATACCTCATCATCGTACTGGCTGGAGCAGGATCAGTACCCACACAGCATGAGGGGTGGAGAGCCCAAGGCACGTGGAGACTGAACTTGTCTCGCCCACCAGGCTCATAGCCCAATTCTCCCACCATAAGGAGCTCTGGTAGCATAGTGGTTACGAATCGGGCTGCAAACCTTAAGGTCAGCGGTTCGAAACTACCAGCCGCTCCGCGGGAGAAAGATGAGGCTTTCTACTCCCGTAAAGATTTATACCCTCGGAAACCCTGTACAGGGTCGCTATGGGTCGGACCCAACTCGATGGCACTTAACAGCAACAACAACAACAACAACCCCTACTGCACCAGACCTGCCCCCCCTGCCATCAGAAGTGGGCAGGGCCTGTTTCCTTTAATTAACCATTTGTTTGTTTTTAAAATTTATACTTTCCCTTACCATACTCAAGATGCTAATTATACTTCAGGATGCATTCAGTGTGACTTCTTTTTCATCAGGTGTAAGTTCTTTTCTTCTTTGTGATTTGTGTTTTAATGTTTTATTGTGAATTATGTGATAGTTTACATGGGAGAACATTAGTTTTACATTCATCCTCTCGTATATCGTTTCATTGCTATGGTTACAATCCCCTCCATGCATCATTAGCCAACCAAAGGGTATACAATACAAGCCTGCCTCCTGGTCATCAGCACACAGCCCCTCTCCCTTTCTGGGTCTAAAGTCCCCAGCTGCTCCATCTCTCCACTTCATCGTCTCTGCCTCCATCTCTGGCATCACTGCTTCCCTGGGTAGGTTCCCGCTCTCTGCTCTTCACCCTTGATGGTCCTAGGGACCTCCTCTCCTAGACTGAAAAGTAAATCACTTCCCTCCTTGCTACAAAACGACCACCTTTACATTTCCAACCCTCACAATCAGTCCTGATAACAATTATTCACTATTGTATCACAAGAGACCTATCTGCATTTCCTTTCATCAGCCCCAGCCCAGACAGATTGGAAACTATTCAGTGGAGATACTACCTTCCTCCATGTCCTCTGGATCTAGGTTCCCTCTTGAAAGCTTGTAAGCCAGTCAGTTCTTGCATTTGTAGCTCCCCCCACCAACTTTTGGTAGCCAATGTCCAAGTGGCCCACCCCTGTCTACTCTGTGTATGGAGGGGTTGGAAATGATCCTCACTGTAAAGATTTGTTCCCTCTTTAGAGCTACTGCATCCATAGGTGTAGGTCAAGTTCATCAAATTGTATCAGATTACTCTTTTTTTCCCTCTTCTTTCTTCTTCTAGTTGCGCTCTGATCATCCAGTCATTGAAGCCAGGTCAAGTGGGTATTATCTGCAAGTGTGGGTGTTCTTGTGCATACGCCCTCTCTTCTTAATCAGCTGGACGTTTCACTCTCCACTCTAGTCCTCTGTGGCTATGTCACTGACTCTGGCCCCAAGAATCCCCAGGTCTGGCCACTCTGGTGGCCAACCAGGTCTCCTCCTGGGTTCACAGGAGTCTATTGAACATTGTAGGGGTTAGCTTACATCTTCATTGCTGTTTTCCCCTCACTTCCCTTATTGGTGACGAATGTGGTCATCAATTAGAGCATGTATTACCATTGAGTCTTAGTCTTGGAAGGGGGTTTGCTCTGAGTGGAAGCGACCACTTGCCTTGATGTCTCCTGGGTGAGTAACTTGCTTGTTCTTGTAGTAATCAGTCAGTCTGCCTCTATTGTTTTGTATTTTCCTGTAGGTCTTTCTTTCAAGAAGTATCTTCTGTTCTTCTAGCTGCTCCAGGCTGGTCTGCTCATCCTTTCAAGAGGAAGTTTCCCATCTCTGAAGATCTGGATGTGGTTCAGGCTTCCACCTATAGTCTTATGTATTGCAGAGGCTCCTCAGGAAGCCTC
>NW_006408583.1:13152995-13160528 GCF_000296735.1 Chrysochloris asiatica
CTTTTGTTAGGTTTGCCAATGGTCTGTCGATTTTGTTAATCCTTTCAAAGAGCCAGCTTCTTGTCCTATTGATTCTTTCTATAGTTTTTTTGTTTTCTATCTCTCTTATTTCTGCTCTAATCTTTATTATTTCTTTTCTTTTGGTGGCTGTAGGCTCCCTCTGTTGGTCTGTTCCTAATTATTGTAGATACTGTGTTAATGTGTTAATTTTGCTTCTTTCTTCTTTTTGGATGTGTGCATTTATTGCAATAAATTGTCCTCTCAGCACCACTTTCGCCGTGTCCCAAAGTTTGGTATGTTGTGTTTTAGTTCTCATTAGTTTCTAGGAACTTTGTGAATTCACGTTTAATTTCCTCACTACCCAGTCACTTTTCAGCAGGGTCTTATTCAGTTTTCATGTATTTGGCTTTATTTCCTTGGTCTTCCTATTCTTGATTTCTAATTTGATAGCACTGTGGTCTGAGAAGATGCTTTGTAGTATTTTGATATTTGTAAATTTATGGAGATTTGTTTTGTGGCTTAACTCATGGTCTATTCTGGCGAATGTTCCATGTGCAATGAAAAAGAATGTGTATTGTGCAGTTCTTGGATTGAATGCTCTGTACACATCTAGAAGGTCCAGTTGGCTGATTGTATTGTTTAGTTCAGTTCTTCTGTGTCTTTGTCAAGTTTCTTTCTGGTTGTTGTATCCATGTTTGAAAGTGGTGTATTAAAATCACCCACTATTATTGTAGATTCATCTATTTCTTTCTTTAATCTATTAGAATTTGCTTTATATATTTTGGAGCTCTTTCACTGTGAGCATAGATATTTATTATGGTTATATCATCTTGCTCAATTGTCCCTTTAATCATGAGTTAATGTCCATCTTTATCTATTATGCTGGGTTTTGCCCTAAAGTTTATTTTATCAGAGATTAGTACTGCCACTCCTGTTCGGCTTTGATTGCAATTAGCTTGGTATATTTTTTTCCATCCTTTGACTTTTAATCTATTTTTGTCTCTCTGTGTGAGATGTATCTTTTGTAGACAGCATATTGAAGGCTCTATATGCTACTAACAAAAAGGAGTCCTGGGGTGGCACTGTGGGTTAATGTGTCAGACTGCAAAGCCATTTGAACTGCAAGATCGGCAGTTCAACCTCACTAGCTGCTCCTCAGAAACCCTATACAGAGTCGCTATGGGTCATAACCCACTCGATGGCACTTAACAAGAACAACTAACAAAAAGGTTGCCCGTTCAAATCCATCCAGAAGCACCTGAGAAAAAAATTCTGGCGATCTGCTTCCAAAAGACCGTAGCCATTGAAAATCCTAAAGATATAAGCATTCTACTCTGGCACGCATGAGCTCACCATGAGTTAGAAGTGATTGATGAACAGATGCTATGTTTTAGAGGTTATTTACTTCAGTTGTATCTGCAGGAGAGAAATAGTATACAACAACGTGTTTCTGGGCATCTCTTTCCATTTCCACAGTCTCTGATTACACTGTTGTGTTGTTAAGTGCCATTGAGTTGGTTCTGACTCATAGCAACCCTGTATAGCGTTTCCAAGGAGCAGCTGGTGACCTTGTGGCTCATAGTCCAGTGCTGGTCCTACAGAGCCACACCAGGAGCTGATTACATTGGGAACTTTACATTAGCCATGGTGGCAGTATTTATATCACAGATATTATCAAACACTACAAACCCAGATTTTTCCTCTCCTCATCCCAATAACGTTCAACATTTTCCAGTATGCAGCTAGGAGCATCTTTTTATTCCTTCAAACTTTGGGATTTATATTTAGCCAGACAGCTGGATTCAAGCCTAGCCTCTGCCACTTACCATCTATGTGACCTGGATACCTTATTAACTTCAATCAGTTTCATCATCTATAAAATGGGAATAAGATGGCCTCTACTTCATAGTGTAGTTATGAAGATTGCATGAGCTGATATCTGTAAAGCGTTTTGGAACAGTGCCTGAAAACTTAAATGATGTTCTGCATTATTTATTAAATAAAATAAATATTATTCTAAGGGCTGATGTTCCCTTCAGTAATTCTACCTCATTTGTTTTGCAGCCCTCAAAATCAATTCTGCTTTTCTTCCATAATAATAAATCATCTTGTGAATAAATTCTGATCATTATAACAGGGGTATTTTGTGGCAGATTCCAGGAGCTTTTCTTAAATGCCCGTTGGCACGTGTTCTTTGCCCCCTTTCTTTGTTTTTATTCTTCTTTCCATCCTGGTCTCTGAGACCAGAGTGTGATGACTGGAGCACTAGTCAGTACATTTGACCAGTAGAAAGAAAGTCACAATCTAGGGGGGATGGAAATTTGAATAAAGAAATATCGAAAAGAATGTCATAGTTGATGCTAGAAAGATTTTTTTTTTTTTTTTTTTTTTTAAAGCTGACATATGTTAGCAGCTTAGAATGAGAATGAAGATGGATCCTTTCAGGTGTCTAAAGCGAAGGCTGACCTTCTAATTCCAGATCATGGAGCCCAACTACAAAGGCTTATTTGGGGGAAGCTCCATCTCCTTTTCTGCTACGTGTATCTTTCTAATAAGCCTTCATAACGTGAGCTAATGTGATCGAGTCCTTATAATCAAGAGTAAAACTAACTCAATCCTATAGTTTATAATATAACCTGACAAGGATAATTCTGTTCATTTATAGGTACATTTGGGGTCCAGACAGCAGTTCAAACCTACCAGCCACTCCTTGGAAGCCCTATACAGAGTTGCTATAAGTTCGAGTCCTAGTGTGGTGCTGTGGGTTAATGCGCTGGACTGCAAAATCAGTTTGAACTGCAAGGTTGGTGGTTCAAGCTCACCAATCGCTCCTCAGAAACTCTGTACAGGGTAACTATGGCTCAAAAGCAGCTCAAAGGCATTTAACAACAATATGAGTTGGAACCAACTAGACAGAATTTGATAGCTACAGCAACATAGGTTTATTTTGGGCACTGAGACAAATTTACACTGTAGAAACTGGGGCTTCGCTTTGGGAAATGGTCAACACCCTAAAGTGGTTCCTATGTATCTAGTTACACCCTCAAGTGTCTCCTGTTACTCTCTCACTTTGATCTGCATCTTTCTGCATTCTCCATAATCAGTGGGACCCCTGGGAAAAATTGAGTAGATAAAATTGGTCTTTTCTCTAACGCCTTTTCATTGCTCATTCCCACCTGAGCAATGAAAGACATTAGAGAAGAAGTACATTTCCTCAAGTTCAAGTCCAAAGCTCCTTGGTAGTTAGACTTTCGGTGTGTCAGGCACCTGATTAACGCTTCTTCAGACCTCTTCCCCACTCGGTAACATCACAGTTGCAGCATTCAAGACCTACTTCCAACTCCATAACTCCTCCCTTTCCCTTTCTTATCAAAACGAACCAATATCATATATTCTTCTCAAGGCAATGCTAAACAGCTGCTCAGTTAATTCATCAAAGATAATAATTTGCATTGCATTGAGATAGATAACATTTGACTCCATTGTGGGAAATACTCATATGGGTATTTTCAATGGAACCTTCCAGTGAAGTCAAAGGGAAATTTAATATTTGTAAAGTACTTAGGTGTCAGGCTTTGTGCTGAGGGCACTATTTGGCTTTTACAATTAGTATATCCATCATGGTTTTCCACTGTAAGCTAGAAAAACCAGTTCTAGGTGACTTAAACAAAAAAGAAATCAGCAAGAAAGATATTATAAAGCACCCAGGATTGTCAGGAAGACCACAGAACCAGGTCTGGAAAATGAACAGCAATCAAGATAAGGTAACAGCTGTATCTTAGTTGTAACAAGATATACTGTCTGCATGAACAGATAAACTGAAATCTCAATGACTTAAAACAAAGTATATTTCTCACCCAAAGTTCACTTAGTATTTGAGGGGTAAGGATATAAGATTTTGATCCATGCAATTGTTAAAGAAGCCAGACTGATGAAGCTCTAACATTTTCAGTGGATGACATCTGAGATCACCTTGGGCTTCAACATTCTGTCAGCAGATGGGGAACAAGAGCAAGTTTTTAATGGGTCAGACCTGGAAGCAACACTATCTCTCCTGTCCACATTCCATTGGTCAGAAGTCAGACATAGGACAAGACTTAACTGGAAGAGAGGTTAGGAAACACAGACCTGCTGAAACCCAAGAAGAAAGGGGAACAGCTAGCTAACGCTGAACCAGACTTTCCTTCCAGTTGCCAAATATCTGTGTCACTCTTCCTCCCACACAAAAAGCACAATCAATACCTCCTCTCGAAAGAGAACCCCAAATGTTATCCAGTCATTGAGTTCAGCTCTGTGGGTGCTCAGTCTTCTCCACCAGGGTCCAGATTCATAGCTCATCATGGTCCAGCTATCTGTAGACTAGCATGATGGGACATCTACTGTCTTCGTTCCAAACATTCAATCTACAATGGTGGAGCTGGACAAAGTAAACAGATCCCTGTGGAAGAGTGAATGTACGCAGCAGTCTCTGTTACATAACAATGTTAAGTCCCACTGGGCAGGATTTGTGAGAGCCCCTGTCCATGGGATGAAGAGAGTTCTAGAATAGATCCTAGGTCTGCTTTCCCTTGTCCATTGTTCTTCATGGCACCTGACTACCCCATCTTCAAATTTCTTCTTTGTCCTTTGCTTCCTTGGCCATTTCTGATAAGGGTGAAAGAAAGTTTCTTCTTTTTAAAGACTATAGCTTTTACACCCCCATCTCTTGCTGGGCTAACCTCACAATTGTTGCCACGCATGAGCCTATTGATGCACCTCCAGTACCTGGCAACCAGTTTAATTTCTGCTTGAAAATAAGCCAGTTCTTGCCTGAATTGATGTCCTCTTTAAAGTTGCTATTAACATTCTGTTTTCCAACCCTCTCTCCTAGAGCTAAAGACTCAGCATGTATTTGGCCTGTCTTCTTAGTTATCAGAAAGACACTTTATCAATAGTATTGCTGCTGCATGACACGTTGCTTTATTGTTAGGTGCCGGTGAGTCAGTTTCAACTCAGTGACCCGATGCACAACAGAATGAACCACTTGTCTGGTTCTGAGTCTTCCTCACAACCATTCTTATACTTGAGCTGCTACCACTGGGCCAATCCATCTTGTTAGGAATCTTCCTCTTTTTCCCTGACCCTCCACTTTACATAGCATGATATCCTTCTTCAAGGATTCATTCCTCCTGATAACATGTCCAAAGTATGAGAGACGAAGTCTTACCATCCTGGCTTCTAAGGAGCATTTTTTTCTGTACTTCTTCCAACATATTATAACCAGGGCATTATGTGGCAGCTTCCAGGAACTTTTCTTAAATGCCAGTTGGTCCATGCCATTGTCCACTTTCTTTTTTCTTCTTTCTTCCATCCTGGTCTTTGACTTGGGTGTGTTTATTCTTCCAGCAGTCCATGATACTTTCAATATTCTTCTCCAACACCATAACTCAAATGCATCAAATTCTACGGTCTTCTTTATTCATTGTCCAACTTTCACATGCATATGAGACTATTAAAAATACCATGGTTTGGGTAAGGCCCACTTTAGTCCTCAAACTGACATCTTTGCTCTTGAACACTTTAAAGAAAACTTGTTCCACAGATTTGCCCAATTGTGGCGCTGTGGGTTAATGTGCCAGGCTGCAAAGCCATTTCAACTGCAAGGTCGACAGTTCAAGCTCACCAGCTGCTCCTCAGAAACCCTATACAGGGTCGCTATGGGTCAGTACCAACTCGACGGCAATTCACAACAACAACAACAACATACATTGTTCAAGCTCACCAGCTGCTCCTCAGAAACCCTATACAGAGTCGCTATGTGTTGGAATCTATTCGACGGCACTTAATGACAACATACATTGTTTGGTTTCTTGACTGCTGCTTCCATGAGTGTTGGTAGTGGATCCAAGCAAAATATAGTGTTTGAAAACGTTAATATTTTCCCCATTTATCATGATGTTATTTATTGGTCCAGTCATGAGGATTTTTGTTTTCTTTACATTGAGGTGCAACCCATACCGAAAGCTGTGGTCTTTCATATTCATCAGTCAGTATTTTAAGTCCTCTTTGTTTTCAGCCATCAAGATTGTATCATCTGTATGAATAGATCTTAAATTTTTTTCCAGCCTCCCAAGGCAGATTCATTGTTACTTACATCCTTGTGGTTTCACTAATGCTATGCATTTTAGGGTTTTGTTATGACAACATTCTACTTCTATTACTAATGTCTACATTTGTCAGACACATTGTTTATAAAGTTGAGTGTGTGTGTTAAGTGCTGTGGAAATGATTCCTACTCCTAGAGAACCTGTATATGGCATCCAAGGAGGGACTGGTGGACTTGAACTGCCAACCTTGTGGTAAGCACTACAGTACTTTTCCTACAGCACCATACCAGGACTACTTTATAAAGATAAACCCTGAAATAACAATGGCATAATACAATGAAACTTTATTTTTCACTTACTAAAATCTAACTGATGAGAAGGCTTGACTCCCTGCAACCATTCAGGACTCAGGTGGGTGAAGGTTGTGCCTTCTTCAACATGTGACTCCCAGGTCACTCTGGTCATCACCACCAGCCAGTAGATGGAGGAAGAGAAGTGATGGATGGTGTCAAAGGACGTCTTCATGGATGATACTTGGAAGTGGTATACATTTCTTCTGACCACAGCCTCCTGATCAGAACTCAGTTAAGAAGACCACACCTGACTCAGAAGGTGAAATCGAAGGATATGGTCCAACTGTATGTCCAATCGAGAAGGAAAAATGGGTAAAGTTTCTTCCTTAAACTGGGATCACAGCAAAATCATGACCAAAATTAGATGAGTAAGGACGCCATTGCTGTTGCCACTGAAGACTAGTCACTGCAGCTAACACCTCCAGTGCCTCCAGCATTCAAAACAAGATGCTATCATTATATTAAAACAGGTTTTTAAGCTGCCATTAAGTCGACTTTGAATGCATGGTATCCTCATATGTATTGGAATAGAACTGGGCTCCATAGCATTTTCAGGGGCTGATTTTTTCAGAAGCAAATCACCAGGCTTTATGTCCAAGATGCCTCTGGGTGGACCTGAACTGCCCAACTTTGTGTTATCAGTTGAGCATGTCAGCCATTTGCAGCACGCATTTCTGCTGCTGATACAACCATAGCCAGAAGGAGCTCTCTCTATGGTCCTTGTTTCCCTAACTCATTACTTCCTACGTCAAAGCCCAAAGCAGAGGTATAAGATTGACTGGGCTTAGATCAGGTAGGTGCCTACTCTCTTGTTGTAGAGAATGCTGGGGAAAGACATGAGCCCATTCAATAGCATCTTATCTCCAGTTTTCAGATTTCAGACCACTAAATCAAAAGAATCCATTTCATGATGGAAATTTCAGCAACAGTGGAAAACTGGTAGCAGAGAGATTTTTGTCCCCCCTTTTTTTTATTGTGAATTGAGTGAAGCTTTACAGACCAGATCATCAGTTTTGCATTCAACAAATAATATGCTTTGTTTCATCTCAGTGATTACAATCCCCTCCATGCAACAACAGTTATCCCGCTTCCTC
>NW_006408583.1:13161183-13163457 GCF_000296735.1 Chrysochloris asiatica
AGTTTGTTTATCCATTCTTCCATTGATGGGCATTTAGGGTGTCTCCATCTTTTTGCTCTTGTGAATAGTGCTGTGATGAACATTGGTATGCGTATATCTACTCATATCTTGTCTCTTATTGTTTGTGGATATGTAGCATATAAATACAATATTTCTATTTCCAACTTTCTGAGGAAGCACCCAATCATTTTTCACAGTGGTTGCACCATTTTACAGTTCCACCAGCATGTGATCTTGATTCTTATTCATGGAGTTTTGTGAGGTTTTTCTTCATCTAGACATATGTTGTTCACCACTGCATCTTTAGTGCCTAGAATGGTGCCTGGTTCTTGGTAATCACTCAGTAAATGTTTGTTCAATGAAAAAGTACTTGGCCTGGTAAATGTGCTTAATGTCTGTTTTGATTCCTGGTTTGTTGGATGGCTGGTTTGGGCTGATGAAACTACAGGAAACAATATGAATAACTAAGCTTCAATATTAACTTATAGAGAAGTGCCTCCTTCCTGGCTTTGGGTTGTAGAGGGCTTGGTCTAGATACACACTGTGGTTGTGATTGAACCTTCATCCTACTCATGGTGACTCAATAGACTATAAAACACAAGGCTGCCCATCTTGTACCATCACCATGCTTGGTTTCAGAACCATACCGTTTTCATTCCTGATTTTCACTGGCCTTTCTTCCGAACCCTTAGTTACATGATACCCGTTGCTGTCTAGTGAATTTCAAATAAATAATGATGATCCTGTATGCAATAGTAGAAGGGTGCTTCATAGGGTTTCAGTGGCAAAGTTTTTCAGAAGTTAACCGCCAGGCCTTTCTTGCAAGGCACTTCTGGGTAAACTCAAACTTTCAACCATTCTTTCAGCAGTCAAGTGTGTTTTGAATTTGTGGGGCATGGGGGTAGAGAGGTAAAGGAAAGAACAGTAAATATGGCTAATTATTTTTAAATTTTTCTAGGCTTTGCCTTTCATAAAGGACGTGTTGTTATTGTTGTTAAGTGCCTTTGAGTCAGTTCCAACTCATAGTGACCGTATGTATAACAGAACAAAACACCGCCCGGTCCTGTACCATCCTCACAATTACTTCTGTGCTTGAGCTCATTGCTGGTACCACTGTACCTCCACTTTACCCAGCATGCTGTCTTTCTCCAGACACTGGTCCCTCCTAATAATATGTCCGAAGTATGAGAAGCAAAGTCTGACCATCTTAGCTTTTAAGGAGCACTCTGGTTGTACTACTTCCACCACAGACTGGTTTCTTCTTCTGAAAATCCACGGTACCTTTACTATTCTTCTCCAGCACCATAACTCAAGTACATCAATTCTTCTATGGTCTGATTTATTCACTGTTCAACTTTCACATGCATATGAGGCTATTGAAAAATACATTGGCTTGGGTCAGGTGCATTTTAGTTCTCAAATAGACATCTTTGCTCTTGAACACATTAAAGAGGTCTTGTGCATCAGATTTACTATTATTTAGTTATCATTCGGGGGAGGCAGATCTTCCCAAGTCATACTTTGAATGCCTTCCAACCTGAGGAGTCACCTTTTGGCACAGTATCTGGCAATATTCTTGTTATTCATCATGTTTCAATATTCAATATTCTAGTGTTGTCTGGAAGTGTTTCAGAATTGCTATTCATAAGGTTTTCTATGACTAAACATTCGGAGGTAATCTGCCTCTCCTGAGTGTGTCTTAGTCTGGAAGTTCAGCTGCAATTGGTCCACCATAGGTGACCATGCATACATTCAAAATGCAGCAATACACAAGCCACCACAGAGCGACAAACTGACAGGGGAGTGGTGGTTTAAAGGACGTACATAGTGAAATATAAACCTGAAATTTAAAAAGAAAAAGTTTTAGTCTAATGAGAGTTATATCTTTTATCGATACATTTGGATTGTTTTCTTCAAGGGTTTCTTTTCTCTTCATGGGTTCAGGGTCATATGAGCACATATCATAGTAATCTGTGTTTGTGTCTTTTGATCATAACATTTCTTTCTGGAAATGCAAATCATGACATCTCTTTCTACGAGAAAATTTGCATTTATAGAGAATAATTTTTAAAGGTCATTCAACTAATAAGGGAACAGAGAGGTCAAATCTGTGCCTCTCTCATAAGGCACATTCTGTATTATATTAATACAAATTGTGACATGCATTACCATGTCTCTATTTAGTTGCCTTTGTTGTTAGGTACCATAGAGTCAGTTCTGACTCACAGTGACCCCATGAACAACAGAACACAACACTGCCCGGTCCTAGGCCAA
>NW_006408583.1:13170832-13176357 GCF_000296735.1 Chrysochloris asiatica
CCCTGTATAGAGTCGCTATGGGTTGAAATCGACTCGATGGCACTTAACAACAACAACAGGTATATAAAAAGCAAAATGCTTTGCGAAGTCTTTAAACAGGATGATTTTTTATTCTCAACCCCCCAACTCATTCCGCCCCCAATCTAAATTGACATTATTTTCAAGAAAACTGTTGAAATTAGAGCTATAAATATTAAGATAATACTACTCAGTTATTTAAAATCCTATATTTTCCTTTACAATCTTAATTTTTTAAAGATATGAGACTAATCCTGATATTTAGAAGATTTTGAATATATATACACATTTCTATACTGTGTATTCATTATAGTGCTAACCATTGAAACAAATACTCAGCATTTTTTAAAAATTATTTTTTAATAAAGGACTTTGCTCCAGCCCTCTGAAAGAAAAGTGGTTTTATTATTCTTTAGTGTAATCTGGAAGTATAGCACAGAAGTTCAAACAAGGTGAAAAGAAAAAAAATAAGATTTTATGCATTTTGACATAAATGAATGATTTTCATGTTCAAGTGCATGATTTATTTGCACTACATTTTCTCTGCCTCCCAAAACGCAGTTTGGAATGGTGATGCGATCCAACTTTGCCCTGGCTGGGGTGATTTTTTGCTAGTGTTTTTAAGGATAGTGCGGGATCAGTATGTGTCTTGAATGTTGTAGCAGTCAAATTTCCAGGCTTTCTCTTCCTTCTGTCTCAGGGGAAAGTTTTCCAGGTTTCATTTCTTCCATATGCCTTGTAAAAAAAAAAAAAAAAATGAAGTAAGTTGTTTATGTTCAGAGACACACATACACATACACTTGAAGGTTCAAGCACGTATTTAGCAGACAAGCACATAAGCCATATAGTCTCTCGACAGTACTTTGGAATTCATATAAGCAAAGTATGGTGATGCTGGGCGGGAGAGTTCTGGCCCACAGGATCATTTTACTACGAGATGCAGCATGTTATGGATTGGTTGGGGGAAGAATTCCTCTAACTCATGGCAAACCCTGGGAATGGATTAAAGACCATGGAGCTAAGATTCGAATGATATGGAGGTGGGTACTGGGAGAAGACCCAGAGAGTGCTCAATCTCACTGCTTATTTCCAATAAATACTATGTCTCTTCAGATCCACCATGTAGAAATCAGATTCCTAAAAACAACATGGAGTAGCACAGAATATAAAACTTTCAAAGTAAGTCAATAAATATTTACTGAGCCCTAGTGGTGTGTAAAATCCAACTCATGGCTCCCCCACTGTGTTACAATGTAGACCCGAGCTCCACACTATTGTCCCGACAGGGAGAAAATCCCTGGCCTGTTTTCTGTGGCACCTTGGCGTGGGTTCAAACCACCAACCTTCTGGTTAGTAGATGAGCACAAACCATTTGTGACACTCAGAGACTTCAGAACTCATCGAGATGCTGAAGAAACAAACACCCTGAGTAAAATAGATGCTCCCTCAGGCTTCGAACACTTCTAGAACAATTGGATAGCTTGTTTTCCCCAGTACTGGATACCACTGTGCTTACAAAACTAAGACCCCAGATATTAAAAGAAAATCTCATGAGGACAAAATCTCACAAACCTGATGCATACAGTGAAAAGGATGCTAGTTGAGAAATGGCATGGGTGGAACAAGGATTGACAAAAACTCAGACCAATTCCACTCAGTGAACATTCAAGAGGATGATGGTTTAGAAAGTTACTGGAAGAAGTTTCTAAAGTGTCAGTTTGTAGACATATATTGAGCTTTCTAAAGTTATCTATTGATTTAGATTAAATCCAACAGTAGCTCTATTGGCTACTAACTGAGGTTGGATTTAAATTGGCGATCTAATCCCCAAAGTCGGTCCCAATCATGAAAATCCTATGGAGTACAACCCTGTTCTGCAACAGAAGGGTTTGCTGTGAGTCAGAATCTACTTGACAGCAACAGTTTTTTGTTTTGTTATTTTCGATTCTCCAATGCAGAGTTTGTTGTACTATGGTGGGTTGTGTGTTGCTATGATACTGGACGCTATGCCATCAAGATTTCAAATACTGGCAGGGTCAACAGGTTTCAGTGGAGTTTACAGACGAAGACAAATTAGAAAGATAGGGCTATTAATGTAGTTCTGAAAACGAGCCCTTGAAAACCTTGCCGATCACAGCAGACTATGATCTGATACAGTGCTAGACTACTGCACATCTGTCGGTTTGTCATACTGTGGTAGTGACTTGTGTGTTGCTGTGATGCTGGAAGCTATATCACTGGTATTTTAGATATTAGCAGGGTCACTCATGGTGGACAGGTTTCAGGAGAGCTTCCAGACTAAGACAGACTAGGAAGAAGGAGAGGCAGCCTACTGGATGTTTAGCCAGTGACCGCCTTATGAATATATAATACTGGAAGATGAAATTACTGTGAATAGCAGCAGGACATTGTCAGATATAGTATCAGAAGATGAGCCTTTCAGGTTGGAAAGCACTCAGTATACGACTGGGGAAGAACTGCCTTCTCAAATTACTGAATGTAATAAAGCTTTCAAGAGCTTCATTTGCTGATAGGGCACAACTCAAAATGAGAAGCAGCAGCTGCAAACATATATGAATAATTGGAACATGTTGGATAACACTATGAAGAATGGGTATTCCAAAACACTTTGTTGTATGCATGAGGAACTGTACGTACACCAAGAGGCAGTTGTTAGAACAGAACACAGGGATATTGAATGATTTAAAACCAGGGTTGTATCTTTTCATCATATTTATTCAATCTGTATGCTGAGCAAATAATCTGAGAAGTTGGATTATATGAAGAAAGTTGGGTTATATGAGGAAGACTCATTAACAACTTGCAATATACAGATAACCCAACCTTGCTTGCTGAAAGTGAATAGGACTTAAAATAATTATTTATGAAGTTCAAAGACCACAACCTTTAGTATGGATTGTACCTCAATGTAAAGCAAGTAAGAATTCTCACAACTGGACCAATAAATAACATCATGATAAATGGATAAAAGATTGAAGTTGTCAAAGACTTCATTTTTCTTGAATCTTCTGTCAGCACTCATGGAAGCAGCAGTCAAGAAATCAAAGGACATACTGCAGTAGGCAAATCTGTTGCAAAAGATACCTTTACAGTGTTCAAAAGCAAAGATGTCAGTGTGAGGACTAAGGTGTGCCTGACCCAAGCCATGGTATTTTCAGTTGCCTCATATGCATTTGAAAGTTGGACAATGAATAAAGAAGACCATGAAAGTTGGACAATGAATAAAGTAGAATTGATGTATTTGAATTATGGTGTTGGAGAAAAATATCAAAAATACTGTAGACTGCCAGAAGAACAAATAAATCTGTGTTGGAAAAAGTACAGCCAGAATGCTCCTTAAAATCCAGCATGGTGAAATTTTATCTCTTACACTTGGGACATGTTATCAGGTGAGACCAGTTCTTGGAGAAGGACATCATGCTAGGTAAGTGGAGGGTCAATGAAAAAGAGGAAGACCCCCTCAACAAGGTACATTGTCACAGTGGCAGCAGCAGTGGGCTCAAATGTAACTACAATTGTGAGGTTGATGCAAACCCGGATCGCATTTAATTCTATTATGTTCTATTCTATTCAGTGGCACCTAACAACACCAACATAGTGCTAGAAGATGAGCTCCCAAGGTTAAAAGTCCACAATCATGAAGACAGTGTATGACTGGGCAGCATGAGACATGAGGTCACTAGGAATTGGGGCCGATTCGAGAGCAGCTATCGACAAAGTTTTCCAAAGGACCTTTTGTATTGTTACTTTAAACCTTTTGTGATTTAGGTGAAAGTGCAAAGCAAATTAGCTTTCCCTTCAACAATTCATACACATTTTGACTCATGACATTAATAACAATCGCCATGATGTAATAGTACTCTTCCCACATCCCTGTGCTTTCCAGTGGACCTTCTGATAAAAGCTTCTGATTGCCTGTCAGATCTATTGAACATCTGGTTGACAGCCACACCTTGGAACTTGAGTACTCTAACTAGAAATCTACCTAAATAACATACTGTCCCCTCTTTGGGTGATTAGAAAAACATTCCTGGTTGTGGAGGTGAAATCCCAAAGACGGGAGGGATTTGAGATTACCCTTAGCTTGAGGAGCAGCCGCTGATTGGCCACTTTGCAGATGGCTCACCACAGAAAAGTCTTTGCCAAACCATTACCTTCCCGGTGATGCAATATCATCCCACCAGAATGTTTTGTTCTCCAAGACCCTTGTTTCAATGGTACATCCCATTAACAAGGCCAGCAGATGTCAGTCCTGATCCACTTTTTCTCAGTAATGAGTCAGGAGGAAGAACTGCTCTGAATTCCCAACCGCTGCCTCCTATTTGCTGACTTTTCTTCTTCCTGAGATGGAGGCCCCCTGCTTGGTTTGCTTTGTTAATATTTGCATTATTCAATAGTTATTATGTGATAAGCATGGTGTTTGCTTTAGGTTTTGGTTGATTTGTTCTCTGGTGCTTTTATTCTTAGCTGGTGGCTTGTGTTACAGCTGTGGTCTGTATATTACACAGCATGGGCAAGATGCATGTGATTACAACTTCTTACCTGATGCCCTAGCAATCCAAAATTGGGAGGGAAAAAAAAAAAAAATCCAAGGAGAAACATAGCTTTCATTCTGCAAAAAATCATCCCCTGGATGTCAGCCTCAGATTTATCTCATTTAGAATAAAGATGCTTAGGTTTGCAAGAACTGTGGAAATAGAATTTCCTAGTGCACATACTTTTTAGATTTCTGATTTAGAAATACAAAATAGTTTCTGTGCACATTTATCGAGCGAGAATCTTGTCCTTGAGTGGAAACATTTTATGTCTGAAGACTAAGCAGTTTATAAGTGCAAACGGAATGATTTTAAGTAAACAGAATACAAAACTGCTGCTTACAATAAAGTCTGCTATTTATTATATACTATTTATTATGAAAGTATGCTTTAAAGTTGTAGTTGAAGTTTTAAACTCCAGGACTTGCTAGTGAAGAAAAATGTGTGTTTTTGCCTTTGATCTAGTACTTGTTTGTGATTGCTGATTAGCTGTTAACATGCTCCAAGGTAACATTGTCATATAAGATGATTTCAACATGCTTTGAAAGAATCTGAAGACTGAAAGATGTCTAAGCACAAGAGCACATTTGTGCAATTCTCTCTTGCTTAAATTGAATGTTAAATATTTATTTACCAAATTGCTTAATTAAAAAAAAAAAAAGCTTCTTGATTTACAAAGAATTGCCCTCAATCCTGCAACATATCTGTAACTCATTAAAAAAATCTGTAAGAAGTCACTCTGAATATTACACTGCATCATGTCTTTGTAAACTAATGACTGTAATAACCTCATACCTAGCATGGACAGTGTTTTTTCACGTGAGCATGACTCTTGAGATTAAAGAATAATTAAAAAATCTGATTTAAGGAAAAAAATTTTTAATTGCCCTTAAATAAATTAACATTAATGTATTAAACTCCTTTATTAATTCCCAGTGCGGGGGGGGGGGG
>NW_006408583.1:13176457-13178609 GCF_000296735.1 Chrysochloris asiatica
AGTATTGGGCAGTGTTTCGTTCTGCTGTGCATAAGGTCACTATGAGTCGGTACTGACTTGATGGCACCTAATAACAACAACAAAGTGATGTGTCGCTGTAAGATTAGCACTGGACTGCTAACTACAAGGTCAGTGGTTCAAGCCCAGCAGCCACTCCTTAGAAACCCTATACAGGAGTTATGAGTCAGAACCAACTCAGCTGCACTTAATAACAACAACAGTGTGGTGCTGGAGGGCAAGCACTGGACTAGTAACAGAAAGTTTGGCAGTTGCTCTTAGAAACCTTATCTAGGGCCATAATGAGTCAAACCAACATGACAGCACACAACAATAACAACTTCATACTAAAAACTTTGCTAAAAATTAAACAAAACAAAGCAAACCCATTGCTGTAAAATCATATGCATGCATTCTTATGTGGGCTTCCTTATTCGTTGTTCAACTTTCACATGCATATCAAGTGATTGAAAATACCATGGCTTGGGTCAGTGCAACTTAGATCTCAAAGTGACGTCTTTGCTCTTTAACACTTTTAAAAGGTCTTTTGCAGCGGAATTACCTGTACGGTATGTTACTTGACTTCTTGACTGGTACTTCCCTGATTGTGGATTCAAGTAAAATGTAGTCTTTGACATCTTTAATCATTTTTCCATGATGTTATTTATTCATCCAATTGTGAGAATGTCATTTTCTTTACATTGAATTGTCATCCATACTGAAGGTTGCAGTATTTGATCCTCATCAATAAGTATTTCATGTCCTCTTAGCTTCCAGCAAGCAATTGTGTCTTCTGCATATCGCAGTCTTCCTCCAATCCTGATGTCATGTTTTTCTTCATGTAATCCAGCTCCTTAGACTGTATGCAACCCTCGTGCACACCTTTCTCAATTTTAGACCATTCAGTATCCCCTTGTTTTGTTCCAAAAACTGCCTCATGATCTGTCTGCAGGTTTCTCATGAGCACAATTAAATGTTCTGGAATACACACTCTTGGCAATGTTATCCATAGTTTGTTATGATTCACATAGTCAAATGCCTTTGAATAGTCAATATAGCACACGTAAGCATCTTCCTGATATTCTCTGCTTTCAGCCAAGATCCATTTGAAGTCAACAATGATATTCCTAGTTCCATGTCCTCTTCTGATTCTGGTTTGAATTTCTGACAGCTCCCTGTCAATGTACTTCTGCAACTGTTTTTTAATTATCTTCAGCAAAATTTTACTTGCATGTACCATTAATGATACTGTTAGATGATTTCCAGATTCTGTTGGGTCACCTTTCTTCAGAATCTACACAAATATGGATCTCTTCTATCCAAATTTGTTGGCATAGATGAGTGAGTACATTTAGCACTTCTTCAGTTTGTTGAACCATTTCAATTTGCATTTCATCCATTCCTAGAGCCTTGTGTTTCACCAATGTCTTCAGTGAAACTTGTGCTTCTTCTTTCAATACCATTGGTTCTTTATCATATACTACTTCACAGAAAGATTGAACATCAACCAATTCTTTTTGATATAGTGATTCTGTGTATTCCTATCATCTTTTTTTTTTTTTTGCTGCTTCCTGTGTTGTTCAATGCCATCAAATGGGTTCTAAATCACAGAAATCCGAGTCACAACGGTCTTTCAGTACTGCAACCTGAGGCTTGACTTTTTTCTTCCGTTTCTAAAGCTTGAGAAATGCTGAGTGCACTCTGCCCTTTTGGTTTTCTAACTAACTTCAGGTCTTTGCACATTTCATCATAATACTTGGCTTTGTCTTCTCCAGCTGCCCTTAGAAAATTTCTGTTCAACTCTTTTCCTTCATCATTTCTTCCAGTCACTTTAACTTATCTTAGTTCAAGAGCGTGTTTCAGAGCGTTTTCTGACATCCATTTTGTTATTTTATTTCTTCCCTATCTTTTAAATGACCTTTTGCTTGCTTTATGTATGATGTTCTTCATGTCATTTCACAAATCTTTTTGTCTTCAGTCATTAGTGTCTCATGCATCAAATCTGTTCTCGAAATGTCTCTAAATTCAGGTGGGATATAGTTAAGGTTTCTTTTTGGCTTTTGTAGACTTGTTTTCATTTTCTTCAGCTTCAGCTTGAATTCGCATATGAACAACTGATGATCAGTTCCACAGTCAGCCCCTTGCCTTGAATTGG
>NW_006408583.1:13180224-13180812 GCF_000296735.1 Chrysochloris asiatica
GTGTGGCTAACGTAACCTGCTGAGACTGCTTACAAAACTCTCACCTCCTAAATACGGGTCTGTATTCTGCCCAGGCCTGCTGTGGCCTGCAGAGTCATCTCCTTCTCCATTGTTTCATAGCTGTGGATGCTGAGACTTCAGGAGTGGGGAACCAAATAAACTCTCAAGCCCATATATTGTTTGTCTGGACAGGGTCTCAAATGAAGGTGCAAGAACAATACAAAGAAATGTTCTGTTCAAACAATGCTGAAGCGGAACATCTATGTGTTTGAATAGACCTGAGAATATTAGACGAGGTGTCCCTTTCCAGGTTTAGTGTTTCAAACACTTCCTGGCATTTGCAAATGACCTTTGAGACACTGTAGGCTTATTACACGTTGACTTTTTTTGTTGTGCAATGAGGTGAGGGAAGAGAAACATTATTTTTAAGAAAAATCATCAAAAAAAATTTGCTCAATTACTGAGCACATTGGAGTAAATAGTTTTGGCATCTAATGTTTTATTTTGAGACTAATATACCATGCCATATGCCAAATGTCAGAGTCTTTATTAGGTTGTTGTTGTTGTTAGGTGCCATCAAGTCTGTGC
>NW_006408583.1:13190127-13202443 GCF_000296735.1 Chrysochloris asiatica
TTTTTTTTTTTTTAATTTAAAAAGAAATGAAATGTCAATAAAAATACATTGACACCCTAAAAAGTATGCACCTAAAATGTGTGCTATGAGTCGGTTCCGACTCCACGGCACATAACAACAACAACAACAACAAAATGTGTCCCTATTCTGTAATTATAATTGCTGTATTAATGTCAACTGAAAAATTAAATGCAAATCAAAGGTAATTGCTAAAGGTTTGTCATCTTGGCCTATAAAGTCATGTTTCATTTCTCTCTCTAAAGCAGCACTGTTACATGGAAATTTAATGTGAGCCACACCTGTGATATGAAATTTTCTACTAGCCACATTTTTTTTATATATAAAAAGGAAATGAAACAAATGAAATTAATTTTATCTATTTTATCAAATATTTCTAAAACATGATCTCAACATGTACTCAATATATTTTTCTTAATTATACGTGAGGTATGTTCTATTATTTTCAGTGCCCTGAGTCCTTGAAAATCTGCCATCCCTTCCCCACTTTGGGCCCATCTCAGTTCACACTAGTCCCATTTCAAGTGTGGAGCAGCCTCATGTAGCTGTTGGCCCTCTGTCTCTGTCCACAACAAATAATCAAATCCCAGTACTGAGAAACGCTGCCTGAATGGCTTTACAGACGATCCCTGTTGAGTTTTGCATGTTAGAGCAGGGTTTTAGTGGAGCAGTCTCCTAAAATGTACAGGAATCCTTTGTTTTTGTTCTAGTTTGTGACACTTACTCTGCTCCGTAAACAGACATCACTCACCCCCAAGCTAGGGGACCCTCTGCTTGTTCATGTCTCTGGTGCTCAGTTGCTGAGACAATCATTCTGAACAAAGCAACCTGGAACAAATGTCCTAAAGCGGCCCCGTCTGGAGGGGCAGAGCCACTGGAATCTTGTAAGTGATCTATTCAGAACAAGGACAAAACCCGCATGTCTACGGACTTTCAGGTTGTCCTGAAATGTAGTCTGGGATTCCTAAAAGAATGTCAATTCTATGCCCTGATTTTCTGGGAGAGTCAAATATTCAAATAGTTTGACCAGTTTTTCTTTCAAATATGCCCCTACTTCTTAGGCCATGTGTCTCAAAAAATGTGGCTACTCAGCAAAAGTTGCCAGGCTTGTTTTCCAGGCGAGACTGTGGAGCCAAGCGTTCAGAGCTAGAGCCTTTGGAACTGGTAGTAGAAGGAACAGAAGATGCCATGGGATAAACTGTAGATGGATGTCTCAGGGAGAGGAAATAACCCAGATACTCTGAAATGTATTCCCTAAGACCCTAAATTGCTGGGACCATGGTCAAGGGGAATATTAAGCTGTAAAATGTAAAAGAATCCATGAAATGCAGAGAAATGCACTTCTTCTCTCTCCTCGTTTCTCCACTTTCATATACCCCACTTCAAAGTCCTTATCAGAAATCAATTAGGAGCCATTGGCTCTCGCTGCCATTTAGCCCTTAATGTATGGGAAGCATTCCTAGTCTGTAAATATGTTGCACATAACCACGGATATCGTGAACTCTCAATAAATGGAGATTAGTACTAGAACTACTATATGGGTTATTCGCCATCCAATCAACGTAAGAAAACTAGAATGACCTTAACTCTTTAATGTCTATCACTTCTCTGTTGTATCTTGTGTGTTCTGAAAGTGACTCATGCTTATTATATCTTCTTTGTATCCTTCTGAATGAAATCCTATTTTCTTCCTGATGAACACACCTGAGTTATAGATGAGTTTCTATAGCCACTATGCCAGAACACCTCAGTAGGATAAAAGTTATGCATGATATTGCTAACTATCTTCTTATTCCTTATTAAATTGAACGAGATTATTGGTACCAAGACCTAATAGTGAGTTCATAATGTCCTGAAAAGTAATTTAATGGTTTTCTTCAAATGGTGTTTCCACTGCTTGACCTTTGGTCATTTGAAGACTTGGGAGGAATTTCCCAAATCTTGGGGAAAAAATGTTTTTCAACCCAATTTTCTACTTATAAAGAGCAATGTCATATTAGATATTTTTAAATCTCTTAGAATTGAGAAATATGGATTATTTTCTTCAGAATAAGCCCTCACTTGATAGATTTACTATCTAAAGATTCATTGCCATTTTGGAACATTTTTGCAAAATGATTCAAGGAGAATTTACTTAGTGGCATAAAGATAGTTATTTTTGCATATTAACTTAATGCACTGTTTGCACTATTTTTAATTTTCTCAGAGATCACATTAGATCCTAATATATGTTACTGCAGAAACAATTCAGCTGAACATAGCAAATAGCAGTTTTATTAAAGTTCGTTCTTTGTAGGCGGTTGGAGGTTTTGTTTTGTTTTTAAATGTTTTCCTTATTTTTGCATTTCCACTGTTATCCATCTAATTTGCTTGGGCCTTTTATTTAAAGAGAGAGGGAGACGTGGTAGAATAGTGGAATAAAGGTAGAGAGAATTAAACATACATAGTTTATTACAGAGAAACAACATCAATTCATCTTTCCAGACAGGACAGGAAGAGTGTAGTTAGGATCTCAAATTCTATCTACTAGTGTTTGGAATGAAAGTAACCTTTACTTCTAGCTAAAGATAAGACATGCAGGCTAGAACAATGGCGGAAAACCCATCTGATTCCCCACACTCCTGGGGCATTGCCCTTCTTTTTCCACACCATTAACAGCCCAACAAATCACAGAGACCTCAGATTTGACTCGGGAGACTGATACTGGGTCACAGTCAGGCGCCCATGACAATGACATTTTCGCTGAGAGTTCTGCACAGCTGTGTCTCTGTTAACTTTTAATGAACATCCTTCTTTCCTCTGAAAAGTTGCAGTGAAATGAAATGGATGTGTCGTTTCCGCTTTTGTCGCCACTTTATGGGAAATAGTATGCAGTAATTTTGTGTGTTAAAGTCGTCTGGGGCATGCCTCATTTAGGATATTCCGAAACTAATGCCATAATTTTGCTCACAGTCCCAAAATAAGAGTTCTTTGAAAGCCCAGGTCCTAAAATACCTTAAAACCTATAATATACCATAAAAGTAACAAGCCTCACTTACAGCCAGAACCTGGCCCTATTGTCCATTTTAGGGGCGCACTCCCAGAGCAGGCGTGTCCGTGGCTCCGGAACAATGAATGCACCAACACACCACAACACTTATATTCAGGAGCATTTTTCTTGCTTGATTTCCGCAATAACTAGCATCTCATCATTTCATACGCAGCCTCTTTTAGCTATCTGGAAGTGTAATAAGGTTCTAAATTAGCCAACGTGCCTGTCCGTTGTCCCAAACATTCTGTGATCTGTTGTGCCATAATTCTTTTTTTTTTTTTTTAATAAAAAAAGAAAGAAAGAAAAGGGGGAAATAAGTATGAAAGGAAAAGGAGGGGGGAGAAAGCAAAACCAACTAAAAATGCAAACCATTAAAAAGCTGCTTTGTTAGAACTGTGATTTATTGGCATTTTTTAATAAATCAATATAGATATTAGGGATCGAATGCAAAAGCCTCTGTTGCATTCACATAACGAAAGCCCAATTAATATCCAAAAGCGCAGTGCACGCTGGCAACAGGGAGTTACAAGGACAATCACTGGCTTCCGCAGCCAACACCGACAGCTGCAGTAGTCTGATAGAAAACAGCTTCAAAGGGCCGATCCCCACCCCCACCCCACCCCAGCCCAGCCTCCACGGAACACTCCCTTCACATCTCACCCTCACTGAGGCAAGGCCTGCAGGAACAGATGGGATACCAGAAGCAACCCAGGGCTATCTGTGATGTCATCAAGTGGGGCATTCTGGGACGTTGTTTGGGTGGCAGAAAATGTCAGAAGAGGATGGGGAGGGGTGGGAAAGGGTGAAGGAGGATGTTTTCAAAGGTGAAATGAGCCCAAGAATTGTCTCTGACCTGGCCAGCTTGCATTTCAGTGTTATTTTGGTGTGGATTAAGGAAGCTTTACAATTCTTAGACTCAGAAGACAACACGTGGCTCTATGTCCCATGGGCGCGCTTGTTTTGGATTCATCTAGGATGACAGTCAGTGCCAGCCTAATCAAAGCAGTATTCAGACACTACTACCAGTATGCCCCTTCTCAACAACTACTAGCTTTTCCAAGCAAGATCTGAACCGTCTTCCTTAGGATGTGGTATGTCTTGATTTTTTTTCATTAGTTTTTATTTTTGCCTCCAATTATAAATCCATCTCTGGCTAGACTGAAAAGCAGTGTTCTAGTTTCAGACCCTCCAAAATTGCCATCTAGGGATTCTGCGGTGAGCAGGCTTGGCAGGGAGCAGCATGAGGATGGAGCGGTACAAAGATGCCCAACATTCGGCTGTCTCTCTCCATGAATACTACTCCCCAGGTCACCAGAGTGTGAAGAACCACCAGATACCAGATACTCAAAGCAGGACAGTAAAACTTGAGTAACTAGAACATTCAAGAGACAGAGAAGATCCAACCAACATTTTCAGTCTGTCTACTCTGGAGCATTCTCTGAGATGAACTCTCCTGACAATCAAGTACATTTGAGCAATCCCATTGGCATTGGGTTTGTTTGTTTTTTTTCGGGGGGGGGGGGGCGGGGGAAGGCGGTATGTGCAGTGGCTGTATAAGATGAGCGTTAGATCATGAACCACAAGTCTGGTAGTGTGAGTCCATGGGAAAAAGCTGGGACTTTTTGCTTCCACAAAGATTTACAGTCCCGGAAACCCTATACAGGGTCACCATGAGTCAGAACCAACTTGAGGGCACTTAACAAAAATAACAATTGCTTTTTAAATGGCATTACAGTGACTAGCACTTCAATAAACACTTAGTGAGAGCTAATAGATATGCCCAACTAGGTTCTAAATGTCAAGAAGGCTACCAGAGGAGCTGGAGATGGCCTTGATTTTGAGGGATTTGATAAACTTGGAACAATTACACAGAAACCTGCAGATACCTTTACTTTTGACCCCTTGTCTCCACTGCTCCGATTGGTCACTCAGAGCAGGGACACACAACCAGTGTGAGCTGGGAGCATGGTTCAAGAAGGCTTTATGGATGAATTGTTGTTGTTGTTAAGTGCCCTTGAGTCTTAGAAGGGATGTAATTGTACGTAAGAGTCAGACATGGAGATACTGTCAGAAAGCAAACACCAAATTTAAAATGCATCTCTTTAGGCCATACCCAGGGCTGTAAAAATATTAAGGATCACAACCGTTCCATCTGCAAACCCATCAGGGAATGGTGCAGGACCAGGCCGTGTTTTACTCTTTATGCATGGGATTGCCAGCCAACAGCAGCTCTAGAGAAGCCTTCCAGCACACTGGGGGTTTATAACATATTTCTCATAAAATGACCATCAGTTAAATTTTTTTACATAAGGAGGTAGGGGTGCAGGAACCTTATTAAAGGGAGCATTGTCCAGCTCTGGGCTGAAGTTTGAGAACATGTAATAATCTCAGAAGTGTTATTTGATTCATTAGTGCTGAGCCTGACCTGCAGAATAATAATGGAAAAGTGATGGAGATAACTTACAGAGCAACAAAAATAATAGCAGGATCCCCCAAAGCACTGACATTTAAAAACATGAACAAATAATGTATTTAAGGGAGTGGGATTACCAGATTCTTCTTAATGCTATCCAAGTATTCCATTTCTGGAAAGAATTGCTAACCAGTTCAGGAATTACTCTCACTTCATAATGCTAACCAATAATGTTCTTGTTGTGAAGTGCTGTTGAGTCGGTTCCGACCCATAGTGACCCTGTGTAGGATTTCCGAGGAGCAGCTGGTGAGCTTGAACTGCCAACCTTGCAGTTCAAATGGCTTTGCAGTCTGGCGCATTAACCCACAGCACCACACCAGGACTTTCATGAGGTATTATTATGTACTTTGTGCCAAATACTGTGCTAGTTGCTTTTAATTTATCAATTAATTTAATATCACAACACCCTGTGATACAACTATTTTCTCTAATGAATGTCTTCTTTCTAAATAGCATTATCTTGCAGAAAAATTAGAGGCAATATAGCAAGTTCCTGTATACCTCATACCCCATCTCCCCTATTACTAACATGAATGGTACATTTTTCATTGTAATGAACCAATATTAATGTGTTATTATTAGCTAAAGTCTATATTTTATTCAGATTCCCTTAGGAGCTCTGGTAGTACAGTGGTTACGAATCAGGCTGCAAACCTTAAGGTCAGCAGTTTGAAATTACCAGTTGCTCCATGGAAGAAAGAGGAAGTTTTCTGCTCCCGTAAAGATTTACAGCCTCGGAAACCCTGTACAGGGTCACTATGGGTCGGAACCGACTTGACGGCACTTAACAACAACAACAAAGTCTATATTTTATTCAGATTCCCTTAGTTGTCACCTAATGCCCTTTTCAGTCCCTGGATCCCTTCCAGGATACCACACTACATTGAAATGTCATGTCTCTTTTGACGCCTCTTGGCTGGGACAGCTTCTTAGGCCTTCCTCATTTTGGATGGCCTTGACTGGTCAGGTATTTTGTAGGCTCTCTCAGTGTGGGTTTTTCTCATGATTCGGTTGGGTTTCTGGGTTCTTAAAAAGAGGACCACAGAAATAGAGTATGTCTCATCAAGTCCATGCTACCAACATGGTGTTACATTGGTGGTTATGTGGATCAGTTGGCTGAGGTAGTACTTGCCAAGTTTCTCCACTGTAAAGTTACTTTTTCCACCCTTTCCGCACTGTATTCTTTGGAAGAAAGTCAGAGTGTAGCCCATGCTGAAGGAGTGGGGAGTTTTTTTGTTCCATCTCCCTGAGGGGTCAGCATCTACATAAATTAATGGGTAATTTCATTTCTCTTCAGTATGGTATACTTATCTATTCTCTCCCATTTCTTTATTTAATCATTTATTTGTATCGGTAGCTACTCATGGATATTTATTCAATACTTTTGGTTATAATCTAATACCAAGTTATTTATTTTGTTTCTTGAAATGTTCTAGTTTGGGCCATTGGGAGCTCTTTCATCCCATTAACATACCTCCATTGTTTTTGCTTTGTTTTGTTTTATTTTGTTTTATTTTGTTTTGTTTGCTGGGTACATGCTTGCTCTTTGGTCTTGCAAGATATCTTAGGCTGCTCTTATATATTTCTGTCCCAGCCTTAGAATCAACCATTTCTCCAAGTAATCCTGGTTCCTTTGGTTGTAGAATGGTATTAGAAACCAAGATCTGGGTGTTGGGTGTGGAGGTTAAGTATTTTAATTATCTCATTGTATGCATGACGAAACTGAAGCTTAGAGAGATGAGGGAACTGGACCAAGGTCATGCCTAGTAAATTGTTGTGGTGGTTCTGTGCCGTGGAGTCGGTTCTGACTCAGAACAACCCGGTATAGGGTTTCCGAGGCTGTAAATCTATACAGGAGCAGAAAGCCTCATCTTTCTCTTGTGGAACAGCTGGTAGTTTTGAACTGCTGACCCTGAGGTCAGCAGCCCGATTCAGGTCTGTCTGACATTGTAGCTGTGACATGATCCCTTGCCTTTTTTCCCCACTCTCTTGGGGTATCAGTCAGCCTTCCAATCAACCAAGTAATGTTGGAACTTTTCCTGGTCTGTTGGCATATATTGTATTTCAGCATTCCGTTTCTTACTGTCCCTGAGAACAGATTTCCATAGTTTATTCAAAACAATGGCACTTTAGTTAGTGGTTCTAATCTAAAATAAGTATCCCCAGAGGTAGTGCGGAGGGTCTGAAAGCGATTTTTCCATATTTTGAAAAATCTAATGGAAATCATATGGTTACCCAAGACACAACTGCCAAGGCTAAGTAGATTGTCACATTTCTTTGATTCTTTATCAACTCAGTGTGGAAGGGGACACCAGTTACTTTCAACCTTAGGAGCTCTGATTGGCTGGTGATGACTCCATAGGAATTGCCGAAGTTGGGAAGGATAATTCAGTCTTTGGGGTAAAATATTGGGAAAGGGCACATTCATTTACTGTTCTATTTGTGATTCAATTCTGATTGAAGTGGAGCCATTCTGAGAGTTGTCTGTGTGTTTATGGCAGGGAAAGAGTAACTTTTTGTAATATAAAGTAGACATCAATATATTTGTGTATGTTTTACCAATTTGTGTAATGTTTTAATGTTCAAAATTCTGGCCCAAGTTACTTTTAATTTCTGCTTGATTTTAGATGCCTGCTTAAATTTTTTAAAATGTACACATTGGAATGATTTTTTTATTCTATTTTCTGAATGAAAAAAAATGTATATCTTAGTGCAGATAAACATATGGATCTATTTAATATGTTCAAAAGCAATGCCTAAGACTGACTCAGAGCATTTGTGTGTGGTGCTTGGATGAATTGCCTGTTGGGATGGACTCAGAAAGGTGGGAGGAGAAAGGGGGAGGGATGAACAACAACTCAAATGGGAAAGGAATAACATGTGGTTCTAGAAGCAAGAAAAACTAAGGGACCAGGAAAAGATAACTGGGTTTAATAGAAGGAAAGTTCTCAGTGAACTGTAACAAGGCTCAGCTTTACCTTGCTTATCACAAGGCACCATATGAGGAAATAGTGCAATTCATGTGTGTAGCAATGGAGAACTGCATTTGAAAGAAACATTTGAGATGATCTAATTCAGTGTTTCTCAATCCTGGGCTGCACACTAGAATCCCTTGAAAAGCTTTTTTAAAATATAAATGTCCAGACACCACTCCTTAAGTGACTGATTGAAAACAAATTTTTTTTAAAATAATAATAAAATGACAAATGACTCAATTAAAAAAATAGGCACAGAAAAAAGAAAAAGAAAAAAAGATTCTGATTTAACTGGCCTGCAGAAATTTTTTAGAACATCCCAACAATTCTAAAGTCTGCGTAATCTCAAAATGACTGACTTACTTTATCTTCTTAAATTATGAAATACTTCAAATAGAAAAGCTGTCCAGTGAAAATATATTAGAAATGTGTATATTTACTACCTAGATTAAACCAAATGCCAAAAACCAAACCCAACTGCCTCAAGGTGATTCCAACTTAACAAAAAAACTAATTACCACATTTGCTTTGTTTTCTTGTTTTTAAGAATTACAATGTCACAGATATCCTTGTAACACCTTGTCATTGTTAAGTGCTGTCGGGCCTGTTTGGACTCATAGCAACCCTGTATAGGGTTTCTGAGGGTAGGCTGGTGGACTTGAACCACCAAGATTGCAGTTGGCAGTCCAGTGTTTATCCTACTGCTCCACACCAGGACTCCAGTAATGTTTCATCGTTAAGTGGAATATGGGGTTCCCTTCTACCATCAGGAGAGCCAGGTAACCACACCTCCAAGATGGGTTACTTCCTGCTGTGAGCAGCGCCCTCAAGTTACCCAGGTGCACTGTATGAATCCTACCATTTTCATGATGTGAAAGAAATTGAAAGATATTGCTCCAAGGAGCATACCTAGAAATGTGCATTCTGTATTGTACAGCAAGCACATATTTAACACTACTGTTGTTGCTATTAAGTGCCGTTGAGTTGGTTCCAACTCACAGTGACCCTATATAGTGTTTCCAAGAAGTGACTGGTAGATATGAACTGCTGACCTTATGGTTAGTAGTTCAGTGCTTATCCTACAGTGCCACACCAGGACTCCATTTAACTCTATGTTGTTGTTAAGTGCCGTCAAGTTGGTTCCGACCCATAGCGACCTTGTATAGGGTTTTCGAGGAGTAGCTGGTGAGCTTGAACCACCAGCCTTGCAGTTCAAACAGTTTTGCAGTCTGGCGCGTTAACCCACAGCGCCACACTATGGTTAGTGCCAAATTGTTATTCAAAATAATTGTACCATTCTACATTCCCACTTTGCCAGATTTGAAAAACTCCTTTAGTCTATGGATATACAGTGATATCTTGTTTTAATTTTGCATTTTCTGATAAATTTATGGAAAGAAGTCCTTTAATATGCTTATTAGCCTATGGCTATAGTTTGTGAATTGGTTATTTGTATCCTTTGCTTATTTTTGTATGAAGTTGCTTATTTCTTCTTCTTATTGATGTGTCATAATTGTCTATGTTCTGGATATAAATATTTGATTGATTCCATTATTACAAATATTTTGTTTGAGTCTATGGTTTATCTTAAATGTATTTTAAAGATTGTTTTTCATTTTAAAAAAGTGGTTTTTTTTTTTTAGCTTATTTTCCAGTGAAGAAATTTGAAATTCACATTTGCACAGTAATAATATTTCTTCACCAAATGTTACAATACTTGCCAAACTAGCACAGTGTAATAAGGTTGAAAAGCACGTTCATCTAATCCCCAAGTTACAGAGGTCTTTGAGAACTGTTTCTATTAGTGGAAAAAAACTAGTCTAAAAGGTAATTTTCTCATATTATTAATTTAATGATTACCCAACAAGCTGAGACATACAGCACCAAGAAGCAACCACCTGACTCTGAGACACTTAATGAACCTGCCAAAATACCATGCCATTCTCAAAGTGTGCTTGGTGGAACCCTACTCCTTAAAAAGTATTCTGTGGTCAATGGTATTTGAGAAATATTGTCTCCTCTTCTTTTTATTCTCCTATTAAAATTCACAGTTTATATTATAATATTCAAAGGTCTAAAAAGTCTTGCAGTTAGAAACAGCAATAACTGTTTGGCTTTCTTTCAGCTGGTACTGTCTTAACTGAATGCTCTAAGGAATCATTCTTTTTGTGGAACACTTAGCAACATCCTGAGGAACTAGTATCCTATGGAATGAACTTTGAGAATTTCTATCCTTGAAATCAGTCAGTTCAAAATTGCCTTTCCCCAAGCTGGCACTTTTTAAAACACTCTAGTAAATATGTTCTTGTTGATGTGATGTGCTGTGGAGTCGGTTCTGACTCACAGCGACCCTGCACAGGGTTTCCAAGGCTGTAAATCTTTACGGGAGCAGAAAGCCTCATCTTTCTCCCACAGAACAGCTGGTAGTTTTGAACTGCTGACCCTGAGGATAGCAGCCCGATTCATAACCACTATGCTACCAGAGCTCCTTAGAAATCACCAACTGTATTGAATACTAAGTTTTTGTTGTTGTTGTTAAGTGCCATCGAATCAATTACGACCCATAGAGACCCTGTATAGGGTTTCCAAGGAGCAGCTGGTGACCTTGAACCACTGATCTTGCAGTTCAAAAGACTTTGTAGTCTGACGCATTAGCCCACAGTGAAGAGGCAGTGTAGGTGGGGCAAGTGGTCTGCAGTCAGCTGCTAACCTGAAGGTTGGTAATTTGAACCCAGTGGTTCCATGAAAGAAAGGCCAGGCAAACTCGTTCGGTAAAGATTGCAGCCAAGAAAACCCTGTGGAGCAGTTCTACTCTGTAATACGCCAGATTTCCGTGAGTACAGACATGGCAGTTTACAGTAGAGCAGCTTACAATGAAAGCATGGAAAGTCAGCCACGAGAAAGAGACATTGTGTTTGGTACAGTAGAGGGCCTGCATAAGCAAGGGAACCCCTCAATGATGGATCAGCTCATTACCCACAACAATGAACTCAAACATAGCAATCATCCAGAAGTGACAAGACAAAGTTTTTTTGTTACATGATGTTGCCATGAGTCGGAGCTGACTTGATGGCAGTTAGTAACAGGATTCCTGGTGTGGTACAGTACGATAAGCACTGGACCACAAGGCCAGGTTGGACTGCAAGGCCAGTGGTTCAAACTCACCAGCCATTCCTTGGACGCCCTATACAAGGTCACTATGAATCGGAATTGACTCGCTGGCACCTAACAACAACAACAGACAACAGTCATGGGGGAGACCCCACGAGTTTAGAGCAGAAACAATAAAGCCAAGTTTATTTTTTAATGGAGTCTTGTGATTTGTTCTCTGAGTGTATGCAATAAAACGATGCCTCCTCCACACATGTCTTTGCATGTGCGTCTTTACATAATGTAGGCATTATCATGGTACGTGGGGTTATGATTGCGGACTCAGGCCTGTAAGGTAAGGTTTGGCTCTTTGGAAGAGTTTGAAATTGACCTGAGAGTAGAATCCTGAGGCAGGAGACAGGAACTCAGAGGTGGGTCTTTGCTAAGGACCCTGTTATCTAGAGCCCAGAATTGAAGCATGTGAGCTCGCCAGGTACAGTCTCCTAAGAAGTCGGCCCTAGCAGAGATGGGATCCTAAACCTTCAAACCCTAGATAGCAAGACACGCATTATAAGTCAGGTGTTAGAGACAAATGTTTACCACATACATATCTGTTTCCATATTTTTAATTTTGAACCAGTGTTTACAAGGGAGCTTCAAAAAGTTTGTGGAAAAATGGAATGACAAGATAATGGAATTTTTCTAGGAATTTTAACTTCCTCATACATT
>NW_006408583.1:13203233-13219892 GCF_000296735.1 Chrysochloris asiatica
TGTCAGGAGGGACCAGTCGCTGGAGAAGGATATCATGTTTGGTAAGGTGGAGGGTCAGAGAAAAAGAGGAAGACCCCCAACGAGATGGATTGGCAAAGTGGCAACATTTATGGGCTCAAGTGTGGCAACAATTGTGAGGTTGGCCCAGGACCGGGTAGTGTTCCGTTCTGTTGTGCATAGGGTTGCTATGAGTCGGTACCAACTTGATGACACCTGACAACAACAACAACAACAATACTGTGAAAGAAGGACTGGAAGTTACATATAATATACAGAAGGATTATAAACACCAAAACCTGTATATAGAAAAACGGCTGGAAGGATAGACGCTAAGACATTGACAACAGTACTCTTTGTATTACTAGGAATATTGGTGGGAATTTTGGTTTTTCTTTTAGATCTGCCGTCTAATCAAGAACTTTCTATATTATTTATATCGGCATATACTGCTTTTTAAATGGTTTTAGAAAGTTAGTTTTATTAGAAAAACTAATTTTTTTTTTGTATTAATAGTACAGATGTTAAGATAATTTTGTGACAGATATATGTTTTGAAAAGGCCTACCAGTCCACTTCTGTGTAATGACAGTATCATACAATGACTGACCACCAATTGGGAGCATAGTTAGAGGCGTACTTATTATATACAGGGTTTGGAAACAGACCAGGGCTCAGTCCCCAAGTTTTTCACATAACTGTCCTAGGATTTTTGTCAGTTTCTTGAACCTCAAAAAACTTCAATTTCCTCATCTGCAGATGGTGCCTACCTCCTAGGATCATTCTAAGGATTCATTGACAATCCATCAAATCCCTTACCACAGTGCTGCTGGTGATGGTGGTGGTGGTTGTGTGCCACTGAATTGGTTCTAATTCATCGTAACCGTCTATAGGGTTCCGGAGGCTATATATCTTTATGGGAGCAGGAAGCCTCATCTTCCTCCCTCACAGTGACTGGTAGTTTCTAACTACTGGCCTGCGGTTAGCATCCCAGCTTGTAATCCACGATGCTACTATTCCTCCAACAACAACCACAGTTGTTGTTGTTGTTGGTAAGTGCTTTCAAGTCAGTTCCGACCAATAGGGACCCTGTATAGAGTTTCCAAGTTGGTGAGCTTGAACTGCCAACCTTGCAGTTCAAACTGACTTTGCAGTCCAGCGCATTAGCCCACAGTGCCACACCCGGACTCCATCCTTACCACAGTACCTACCACATAGTAAGTTCTGAGAATTGCTTGTTTCCTCAGGGAATGGATTCAATGGGATACAAATTAGCAGACTGGTATTCTAGAAGCTACTCACTTGAAAATCAAGATGAAAATGTAGCTTCAGAGAGAAAAATATCTAGAAATACTTCCCAAAAGATGTGTTTAACAAACTCTACAGTAAGGCTTAGGAAAAGAGAAGGTAACGGGGGGGAGAGAAGAGTCAATCAAATCCTGGGCATCAAGTATAGTATTACCTTTTGTTGTTGTTGTGAAGTGCCGTTGAGTTGGTTCCAACCCATAGTGACCGTATCCATAGTGACCTTGCATTGGGTTTCTGAGGAGCAACTAGGGAGTTTGAACCACCAACCTTGCAGTTCAAACAGCTTTGCAGTCGGGCGCATTAACCCACAATGCCACACCAGGACTGTAGCATTACCTGTAGGAAGGAAATAAAAGGAAAAATGTTTTCAAGAGGCAGTTTGGTACAAAGCCCTGAACAGTGTCTCAGGAAACTGATGAGAGTCTGGGATTACCATGATATAAATCAGTGAGTTTACCCAGTAGATATTATCAACCAGAAGAACGAAATTCAATTTGCTATTAATAATACCTGACCTTGGATGGTAACCTTCAGCACAGTCATTTGTAATGCAAAAGTCCTGGTTGGACCATTTATTCTATAACCATATGGTTCTTTATTTTTGAGATGGAGAGGTGGCAAGAATTGGCTTCGGAAAGGGGGGAAATGATGCCAATATGAAATCAGACATGTGGGCTTTGAAGGCAAAGGGAGCTGGGAAAAGGTTCGGAAATGCGGAAGCTAAGCTATGCAGTATCATAGCAGTCGTGGGTTGGTTTTCTGCGAAGTATTTGGACTAATTTTATCAGCAGCATTTCTTCTGGGCTATTTACTACCTGCATGTTTGTCAAGGACTCTAGAGGAAGCAGCCACACATGTACATCTGAAATCCTTTCTATTTGGAGCACCCCTTCTGTGAGGAAGACTCTGTGGTGACAAGGGTGGGGAAATGACAGTAGATGCTGCTGCGAGAAGACGGGATTTCAGGAGCTGTCATCAGGATTGTGATGTCTGGTTGCAGTCGATATTTTTCCAAATGCCAACCACACAAGGATTTAAAAGAATGTGCAAAGAAGCATGTGGCGTTCTCTTCATGAAGCAAGAACGGGTTATTTGGTTCACTCAGCATCATGCCCCCACCCTGCCCCAACCAATCACGAGCTTGGGCACCCTGGCCTCTTCCCTGCAAGCCCTTGGCCCCATGCCCTCCTATACAATTGCAGGGAGATTGGATGAACCGTGATGGTATTTAAAGCACTCTTCCATGGCGCTCTTGCAGTTGTAAGATTTCCCAAGAGGCAGTTGCCAAGATTATGTTCTTTCCCACTAGCTTTTAATTTGTAAATTTCAATGGGCTCTCTTTTGGATATGGTGGTATAGGTAGCACTCCATAAAGTGGTCAGAGATGAAAGGGTCACTGATAAATCTTTGGGGAACACTCTGCCATCATAAAAGATGCTTTTAAAAGTGCACTGATCAAGTTCTCTTCTTGCAGACATGCTGTTTGGTAGAAACTTGGGCTTTAAAAGAAAGCTGGTATCAGCTAGGTTGAACTTTGCGGTTTTGTTTAATAGTAAACCATCCTTAATAATGCAAAGAAAATGAATCAACCTCTGGCTAACATTTTTTTTATTTTTTTGTCCACCCTTCCCTTACAAACCAGAGACCTCATGTGGCACTGTAGGATAAGCACTGGACTGCTAAATTAGGTCAGTGGTTCAAACCCACCAGCAGCTCCTTTGAAACTCTATACAGAGACGGTCACTATGAATAAGAATCAACTCGGTGGCACTTAACAACAACAACAATCAGACAAACCATGCTGGTACCTTTCCCAGATTCCTACCACTCCTTGACACTCCTCTCTCTCCTCCTGGTGTAACAGCCCTTATTGGAATAATGCATTCTGGAACATCTTCTCAACCTCAGAGACAAACAAACTCACCCTTTCTGGATACCAAGGAAGTTATTAGCTGATATATTAGGACTCATTTGCATTCCACTATTTCTTCTCTAAATAGTACTTAAGTCAGGCTTTTAAATGGGGGCCTTCAGCAAAAAAATATATTTGGGGATAATTCAATATCCAATCTATGGATAAAGCTGTAAACAGATTTCCTAAACAGTTAGACTTCACCTATATGACAAATTGCAGAAATTTCTAAGTAAATTTGTAACTATTGTTGCTAGCTGCCAGGAAGTAGACTCCAACGCATGGAAACCTTATATACAATAGATTGAGATGCAGCCTGGTCCAATGACATTGCACAATCACCACCATATGCTAGGCCATCATGATGGCTTTTGGGCCTGTCATCTCAACAAGGGTCTCTGGTCCTCTATTTCACCTAACACAATAATCTTCTCTAGTAATTGACCTGGACAGCTGATATGCCCAAACGAAGTCAGTTGAACAGTATTCTGCTGTGATCCATAGGGTTTTTCATTAGCAAATTTTCAGAAACAGCTCAACAGGCCCTTCTTCTTAGTCTATTTTAGTTTGACAACTCTACTGAAACCTGTCTACCATGGATGACTCTGCTGGTATTTGAACTACCGGGTGGCACAACTACCAGCATCACAATAGCACACAACCACAACAGTACAACAGATTGACAGGCAGATGGTGGGAATTTGCTGCAAAGCTTTCTGTATTAAACTGCTGGTAAGAGTTTCATGGATAGAAGAAGCCAATTCATTGTGTTGTTGTTGTCATCTGAACCTATCTCATTATAACTCTTCAGAAGGGCTCCACACTAGTTCTATTGATCTAAGGTTAAGCTGACATCTCCTGGTTACTTCTCTCCAAGTGGTACCATGTACTATTGGGGGCTTCTAGAGAGCCTAGAGTCCTAAGGCAGGAGACATCTAATATCCCTGGAGCTCAGCTTCCTTTTCTGCAAAACCGATCTTTCCCCTGTTGGCTTTCTCTTTCCTGAACATGCGTCTTCCTTTTGCTGAATCTTTCCAGTACTACAGCTGTACTTCATTTATCTCAGTCACGTTTATTGTTATATAGTATTTCCATGAGTGTGGCTCTGTGTGTTAATGCACCAGACTGCAAGTTGGTTTGGACTGCAAGATTGGCAGTTCAAGGTCACCAAGCCACTCCTTGGACACCCTATACAGGGTTCCTATGATTCAAACCAACTCAAGAGCAATTTACAACAATAACATTTCTGTGGGTGTTTGTATCACTGGTGAGGCACTATAGAATAATCACTGGACTGCTAATCGCAAGGTTGGAAGTTCAAACCCACCAGCTGCTTTTCACAAACCCTACGCAGGGTCACTATGAGTCAGAACTGACCTGAGACACCTAACAACAACACTGACATAGACACATGGGTGGGTCGACTTAGGGGCTCTGACAGTGTGCCACAAACTTTATTGTACACATAACCTGGTATACAAGAGTTTCTTGAAGATCTATAGCTCAAGATTTATACATGTAGCTATGTAGCTGTGTAGATTGAAATTACATTTGGTTAAATTGAAAACACACTAACCACCACATTTCAGGTGGCTGTTGTTTGGAACAGGACACACTGTAAAACATTTTCACCATCAACAAGATTATACTAGACAGTGCTAGTTACAGCAACCTCAACACCCTCATCAGTACTAGAGTGATATACACCTGCTTATATGAGGGTTTTAGTCATATATATATATGTTGGAATTAGGGATATGAGTTGAGGTCCATAGACTTAAATGGCCCACGGGTTGAAAACAGGGCGAAGCTGCATGCTGGGAATAAAAGAGAGAGAAGAAAGCAAAGAACAAAGACAGATAGTCTTGGAAAAGAGAAACAGAGATATAAATTGATATCAACTGAATTTTGTGGGCCAGTTGGAAGTGGCCACAAAAACAATGATACTTGCTCTCTCAAGAGTGGTAAACTACCACTGCAGTTTGTACCCAAAGTACTTGAGAAGAGATTCCTTTCTGCAGGTGCTTTGACTGTCTGGACATTGGGAAACTAGATGGTGATCATGAGGAAACCCAGGTTTAGGGAAGAGGGACCCTCAATGTTGAGGACATCGGAGTGGTGTAGGAACAGACAAGGTAGACTAGTGACAGCATCCACCGTCTACCAGTTGAGGAGTGAATCCCTGTTCCGCTCCTGTCTGACTGTGTGGCTTTGTACAAGCTACTCCGGCTCTTCTGTTAAGAAACAGGAATGGGGATGCTTCCTCTGCAAAGCAATCAAGTGGATTAGAGATAATGTGTGAAAAACACCATACCAGACACCTAAGGATGTCTCCAGTCATTGGTCCCACTCATCATTGCTGCTCTCAGAAATGACTCAGTGATTTGGCAAGGGGCCAAGCAGGGGCCATCCAGATAAGATGAGAACTGCACTGTGTGGCATTTACGAGGCAGCCACTTCCTATAATTCAGTATCATAAATAAGAACTCAGTCCAGCCAATCCAACTCATGCATCAGTGGTCTTGACGTTATGAAGATGGTTATGCTTCTTCATTTTCTTTATAGATAAATGCGAAATTGGCTCCAAGTAAACAAACCCATTTCCCTTGAGTTTTAATCTGTTCAGTACATTTTACTATTTATCTTGCTAGCATGGACTCCTGGTGTGGCGCTGTATGATCAGCACTGGAATGCGAACCACAAGATTGGCAGTTCAAACTCCCCAGCTGTTCCTCGGAAACCCTGTACAGGGTCGCTATGAGTTGGAACCGACTCCACAACACCTAACAACAACAACATCACCAGTTTATTATATCAAAATCTGGTGAAAGGATTAGCCAAGAATCAGTCTCTGGTTTATTTAATGTTTCTTGCTTTTAGTCCTCAGGCTCTGGATTCACATCTTGAGCCCAGGGAAGCAGTGGTTGAGTGCTTTGCTTGGTTATTAACTGAAAAGTCAGCAGCTGGAACCCACCAGCTACTCCATGAAAGATGGGACAATCTGATTTCATAAATAGAACAGTCTTGGAAACCCTATAGGGTATTTCTAGTCTATCCTGTAGGATCATTATGAATCAGAATCAATTTAATGGTAATGAGTTAACACCTTCCATTAGGAGCCCTGGTGAATGAGAAGTTACTCACTCCCTGGGTCGTTAAGCATAAGATTGATGGCTCAGAAGAAAGGTCTGATGGGTGATCAGCTCCTCCAAGATTACAGCCAATAAAATTCTGTGGGACAGTTCTGGACGGTCACATGGGGTTACCATGAGTTGAAAATTGATTTGAAGGCTCCTGATAAGAATCCCCTTCATTACAGTAAGGGTTGTAGTTGTGCTAGCTTTTCCTCATAACCGAAGACCCAGAAGAATTTAGGTCTAGTTGAAATCCTTTTCATGGTGTGGCTGCCATTACATTTTCCATTTGTTATTAGGACAGAGGTGAACCTACTTAGCAGATGGAGTCCATGAACTTAAATGTATTTATTAAATTAAACATTATTGGTGGTGGTGGCTATGTGCCGTGGAGTCGGTTCCGACTCATAGCGACCCTGTACAGGGTTTCTGAGGCGGTAAATCTTTGCGGGAGCAGAAAACCTCATTTATCTCCCATGGAACAACTGGTAGCTTCAAACCGTTGACCATATGGTTCGCAGCCTGATTCATAACCACTACACTACCAGAGCTCCTTCATACATTATTAGAATGACGGATAACAGCAGGAGCCAGAATTTCCTTATATCTTATCCCAAAAGGGACAAATGATTCTTTTTTTTGTTTGTTGTTTTAAAGTAAGAACACCTCTAACTATATAAGAAGAAAGTAAAAGAAATCCTTTAATCTGAAATAAATCAAGTTCTCTGATAACCCTATTGTTGTTGTTGTTGTGGAGTGCCTTTAAGTTGGTTCCGACCCATAGCGACCCTATATAGGGTTTCCGAGGAGCCACTGGTGAGCTTGAACCACTGACCTTGCAGTTCAAACAGCTTTGCAGTCTGATGCATTAACCCACAGCGCCACACCAGTATAACCCTTTTAACCAGAACCAAAGTGATGATGTACCACAGTGACACAAGACATTGAGATCCTCGGTGGAAACGTTCAGGTTACTTACACAAAATCATTCTTATAGTCAAAGAATCACTGGTGACGCAGTGGCTAAGCGCTTGGCTGCAGCAATGTGCTTCTGGAAAGATTTGCAGTCTTGGCAACCCTGTGGGGCAGTTCTGTTCTGTCCTGCCAGGTCATTATGAGTCAGAATCAACTCAATGGCAGTGACTTTTGGCTTTGGGGATTCTTATTTTCATTAAAACAACCAGTAAGTAGGGAATTTTCACCTGTATTCAGAACTTACAGCATGCCACAAATAGCCTTTTATGTCTCAGCTGGTGAAAACATAAAGAGGTTGTTATTCTACAAAACAACTTCTCACAGAAACCTAATTCAATTTTAAGAAAATGAGTATGAAAGAAAAATACCTGTTCCTGCTCTTTCAATAGCTCTGTCCTCCCACTCCAACTCCCACCTCTCTCCTTCCCTAAAAAAGCCTTAGGAGTTTTCAGAGTGTTTGAACAAACAATTGTCATTCATTGTTTTTTGTGTAGCTTCTGCCAGAGGAAGAGACACTAAGGCATATTCTTCAGGAAATAATTGTTACTGTTGTTAGGTGTCGTTGAGTCGCTTCTGACTCATAGCGACCCTATGCACAACAGAGTGAAATACTGCCCCGTCTTGTACCATCCTCACAGTTCTTATGGGTAATCCCGTGGCTGCCGCTACTGGGCCACTTCATCTCATTGGCAGTCTTCCTGTTTTTCACTGACCATTCACTTTACCAAAGAGCTCTGGTAGCGTAGTGGTTACGAATCGGGCGGTGAACCTTAAGGTCAGCGGTTCGAAACTACCAGCCGCTCCACGGGAGAAAGATGAGGCTTTCTACTCCCGTAAAGATTTACACCCTCGGAAACCCTGTACAGGGTCGCTATGGGTCGGAAGCGACTCGACGGCACTTAACAACAACAACAACAATTCACTTTACCAAGTGTGATGTTCTTCTTCCGGAACCGGTCCTTCCTTATAATATGTTCAAAGTATGAGAGATGAAGTCTTTTCATCCTGGCTTCTAAGAAGGCTGTACTTCTCCCAACAGAGAAGTTCTTGTTCCTAAGGGCGTCCTGGCATGGCACGATAGGATAAGCACTCAACTTCAAGGTGAGCTTGAACCGCAAGACTGGTGATTCAAACTCACCGGCTGCTCCTCGGAATCCCTATACAAGGTTACTATAGGTCAGAACCAACTCAATGGCACTTATCAACAGCAACAACAACAACAATGGCAGTCCATGGTACTTTTATTATTCTTCTCCAACACCGTAACTCAAATATACCAATTCTTTTATGGCCTTCCTTATTCATTGTCCAACTTTCACATGTATATGAAGCTATTGAAAATACCATGCCTTGTATCAGGCCCACCTTAGTCCTCAAACTGACATCTTTGCTCTTGAAAACTTTAAAGAGGTCTTGTAGAGCAGATATGCTTAGATCGATATGTTGTTTTATTTTTTGACTGCTGCTTCCATGAGTGCTAACAGAGGAACCAAGCAAAATGAAGTGTTTCATTTCTTCAATCTTGCCTCCATTTATCACGATGCTATTTATTGGTTCAGTGGTGAGGGATTTTTGTTTTCTCTGCATTGAGGTGCAACCCATACTGTTGTCTTTGAAATGCTTCATCAGTAAGCATTTTAAGTCCTCTTTGCTTTCAACAAACAAGGTTGTATCATTTGCATATCAAAAATTGTTAATGAGTCTCCCACCAATTCTGATGCCACATTCTTCTGCATATGATCCATCTTCTTGAATTATTTGCTCAGCGTACAGATTTAATAAGTATGGTGAAAGAATGCATCCTTGGTGCATACCTTTTCTGACTTTAAACCATTTAGTGTCCCCTTGTTCTGTTTGAACAACTGCCTCTTGTTCTATGTACAGGTTTCTCATCAGCACAATTAAGTGTTATAGAATACCTGTTCTTCGTAATGCTATTTTTAGTTTGTCTTGATCCAAATAGTCGAAAGCCTTTGCACAGTCAAGAAGGCATAGGCAAACATTTTTCTGGTATCCTCTGTGTTCAGCTAAAATCCATCTGACATCAGCGATGATATCCCTCAGTTCATGTCCTCATCCGAATCCAGCTTGAATCTCTGGCAATTCCCTGCCAATGTGCTTGGCATCCATTTGTTAAATGATCTTTAACAAAATTTTAGTTGCATGTGATAATAATGATAACCTTCGATGGTTTCAGCATTGCATTGTGTGACTTTTCTTTGGAATGGGCACAAATATGGATGCCATCCAATCAGTTGGCCAGGTAACTGTCTTCCAAATTTCTTGGTATAGATGTGTGAGTGCCTCCATTACTGCATCATTTTGTTGAAAGATTTCAATTTGTATGCCATCAATTCCTGGAGCCTTGTTCTTTGTCAATGCCTTCACTGCAAGTTGGACTTCCTCCTTAAGTACCATTGACTCTTGATCATATGCTACCTCTCAAAATGATTGAACATTGACCATTTCTTTTTGGTACAGTGACTCTGCATATTATTTCCATCTTCTTTTGATGTTTTTGCATCATTCAATATTTTGCCCATAGAATCCTTCAATGTTTCAATACATCTCAATTGCATTTTTGTTCAATTTCAAACTGAAGCAGTTGACAGAATTCTTCAATTTCATCATCACTGGCTTTAGTGGTTAGTTCATAAATTTGAATATTAATGGTATTAACTGATAGTCCTTGCAGACATATGAATGTTATCCTATCACAGAGAGCTTTGTACTTCAAGATCAATCTTGAAATGTTTTTTGATGATAAATACAATGCGATTCCTCTTTAATTTGTCATTCCTGGCATAGCAAGCCATACAATTATCATGGTCAAAATGATCAATATCAGTCCATTTCAACTCACTAATGCCTAGGATATCGATTTTGATGTATTCCAATTCATTTTTTATCACTTCCAATTTTCATAGAGTCATACTTTGTACATTCCATGTCCTGATTATTAATGGATATTTACAGCTGTTTCTCTTCATTTTAAGTTGTGCCCATCAGCAAATGAAGGTCCCAAAAGCTTTATCCATTTGCGTCATCATGGTCGACTCTACTTTGAGGAGGCAGCTTTTCCTCAGTCATATTCCAATCTAAGGGGTTCATTTTCAGCACTATATCTGACAAAAGTCTGGGGTTATTCATAATGTTTCACTATTCAATAATCTGGTGCTGACAGTGTTCCACTGCTGTTCATAAGGTTTTCAGTGACTAAATATTCAGAAGTAGTCCATCTTTCCATCTTCCTAGTCTGTCTTAATTTGGCAGCTCAGCTGAAACCGGTCCACCATGGGTGACACCACTGGTTTTTAAAATAAGAAAACCTCTAACTATATAGGAAGAAAGTGAAGGAAATCCTTTAATCTGAAAATAAATCAAGCTCTCTGACAACCAGAGCCAACATGATAATGTACCTCAGTGACACAAGTCTTTGAGATCCGTGGTGGAAAAGTTCAGGTTATTAACACAAAATCACTCTTATTATGAAAGATGTCTTTGGTGATGTCTTCTAACATCACAGTAACACATAAGCCACCACAGTACAATATGCTGACAGATGAGTGGGGAGGGTCCGGAAATAATAGCTGTATGGAAAGTTTTATGAGATGGGAATATGTACTGAGAGATGGTGAATTTACAGTTCTCCTGAACCCACATCCTCCTCTCTTTCAAGCAATTTCATGATTGGCAGGTCTCTACTCTGTCAGCGTGATATAAATGGCTACCATCGTGTATCTCCAACATGGTGTTTCCTTTTACTCAGCGTGAGATGCTTTCACTCTTCTCCAATGTTATTGTACAGGTGGGATACCATAATATCAAAAACAAAATCAAATCAAATCACAATCCGGGAACAGAGGACCATCAAGGGCGAAGAGCATGAGCAGAATGTGGGACCCTATCCAGAGAAGCAGTGACACCAGAGATAGAGGCAGAGATGAGGACTTGGAGAAAAGGAATAGCTGAGGACTCTAGACTCATGGAAAGAGAAAGGCTGTGTGCTGGCGGCCAGGAGGCAGGCTTGTAGAATGTGCCCTTTGCCTGTTTAAATGATTATATATTCCTGAGTGTTTTTGTGCATATCCCCAAAACAAAACAAAACAAAACCAGAGGGCATAGAAGCAAATACTGTTGAATGATCATGCATGGAGGAGATTATAATCATTGCAATGAAACAATGAATGTAAAACTGATGTTCTCTCATGTAAAGTATCACTCAATTCACAATAAAACTTAAAAAAAAAAAAATCAAATCAAATCAGAAGTACAAAGTGCTTCTCTGTTTCCAAACTACACTCATTTTTTGCTTTTTCCATATGTCCACACAAATACTTCCATCGCTTAATCTACATAAGTGTTGGAGGAGAGGACCCGTGATGTGCAAAATGACTCCTTTGGGCCACATGCTTTGAGACAGTGCTCAGCAGGATTGTGTTTGTAAGCTGTGGCTTTAAACACTGTATAATTCCAACAGAAGCAGTCAATGAACTTTGTGTTCTTCCCTTTGGAGTAATGTATTGGCATTCAAGATGTTATATATGACAGGGACTTCTAGTATTCCATTCAATATCTGCTCTGACTTCAGTAAGGATAGTAATTTCTCCCCTAAAAAGAAATGCATCTCTCAGGCCATGTAACTAAAGTTTAGCCAATGAGTTGTAAGTGAAAATGTTCTGAGGCATTTCTGGAAAACATCCTTGAGGCTACCCAAGCTGGGAGCTAACCCTTCTATGCCTTCCCTTGCTCCTCCTTCATGCTTGGAGAGAGTACATAACTCAAAAGAAATCAGGAAGCAGGGGTGTTTCTGTAGTGGAATTCTCCCCCTCCACTCTCAGTAGTCGGAAACCCTATACAGGGTAGCTATGGGTTGGAATCGACTCGACGGTACTTAACAACAACAACTGTCAGTAGAGGCTTGCATGTTGCTATGATGCTGAACACATTTCAGTGGCACTTCCAGTCTAAGCTGAACTAAGAAGAAAGACCTGAGGCCCTATGTCTGAAAATCAGCCAATGAAAAGTCCTATGAACCACAGTGGTCTTGACCCGCAGCCGCTCAGAGTGATGATGCCTTGGATCATCGTGAGTTGGGGCTCACCATGAGTTAGGGATGGACTTTATGGCAGATAACAACAACAACAAAGGGAAGTTATGATCTGAGATGGCAGAGCAGCAAAGTAGAAGGAATGTGGATCCCTGATGTTGTTGTTAAGTGTCGTCGAGTTAGTTCTGACTCATATAGGGTTTAAAAAAGAACTGCTTGTGGGTTTGAACTGAAGACCTTGTGGTTCGCAGTCCAGTGCTGATCCTGCAGTGATAACTTTGAGGAGCTATTATAAGAGCCTGAGATACTATACTTCTGCATTTCTTTTATGTTAGAAATAAGCTTTTCAAGTTTCTACTATTGAATTCAAGATCCCTAACTGTTCAAACAAGTTATTTCCCTCCTTTGGGAGAAAGAATCTCATGGAAATAAAATGAATCTGACATACACTCATCATCCGTTCTAATCTTTGCCTTGCCTGTTCTTTCTTTTACTTTGTTTTTAGTTACCGAACTTTTAAAAAGGAATTCCATCTTTTTAAGCAACACATGAGTTAAGTCTTTAGAGCCTTGGACTCTAGAAAAGTTCCAGTCCTTTGTGAATAACCCATCTTTTAAATCATAGAAACCTCGGTTAATAATCTTTTTGCTCCCAAAATGGCTCTGGTGAAGACTGACTCAATCACTGGACTGTCCCCAGAGCTATTGGAACTAAAGTTAAATACACAGATGAACTTTTCTCATCTGTTTGTTTTCCATGTGGGGTGTCCCATTTAAAACAAATCCATTGTAAGTCCCCAGGCCCTAAATGAATATAGGCTGTGTTACCGGTATCCTTTAAAACCTCACTCTGCCTTTCTCTGGGAAGCAGGGGAGGTGAAAGCTTAAATAAAAGAAGAAATTAAAACAGAACGAAAGAGGGGAAAAAGAAACAAAATAAAAACCATATTTTTAACAAAAGGATTTTTGAAAGCCTTGGAAAACGTTGTGTTCGCGCACATAAGGGCCCAATGTTTTAAACATATTTTACTATAATTTTTCCTTCAAAATCCTGACATGCGAAGTTGAACAGGGCTCTTTCAGTGTACAACCCCGGGACATGGAGAAATAAAAAAGAACAGTATTCCAACTAATGCACACTCAGTGGGAATCATAATATCGCATAATTGCTTGAAATTCACAGGCTGATCCGATGTCGTCTTCAGAAATATGCAAGTTTCCCTTTGTTTTCTGACTTGGAGATATTTCCTTGCTTGAGGGCTTAACCCTTCAGTTGCTGCCCCCGGTTATTGAAACATGATGAAAATGAATGTAGAGCTGACCTTCCTAAACCCACTCCACATGTTAGGTAAGATTCTCCCAGATGCGCAAACTTTTGTTCAAACAGTAACACAAAATATGTACTGTGTGTATCTGTGGACGTCACGTGACTTTCTTTACCCATTTCCTTTCTCTACCTGTTTCTAAATACACACACACACACATACACAGACCATTTATTTGTACAAGGAATTTTAAAAGAATAAAGAATTGCTATTTCAGATCATGTAATGGCATGTTTAGAAATTCATCAACTCTTTCCATTAAAAAAAATAATAAAACAAAATCCTGGCAATGAGTCTAACACAATAATTTTTAAAGATTTAGAGAGAAAAAAAATCCTTAAGACTTCTTCCTTTGTAGCATGGTATAAATCATAAGTATAGCACAGGTCTGTAAGTGATTACAACTTGCAAGTCTATGAGATAAAAGATTCTTCTAAGCAGACACTGGTAGCATATAGTGGTTACAAATCGGGCTGCTAATCTTAGGGTTAGCAGTTCGAAACCACCAGCTGTTCCGCGGGAGAAAGATGAGGCTTTTGGCTCCCGTAAAGATTTACAGCCTCAGAAACCCTATACAGGGTCGATATGAGTCCAAATCAACTCCACATAACAACAACAACAAACAGATAGTGCCAACAATGGGCTTTTTTTTCTCCCATCAGCAAGTAAGAGTACTGTGGAAGGTACGCTGTCTCTCATAACCACTAATAAGAGCCACTGCACCACTCAAAAGAATTCCCAACTGTACATGTGGCAGGAATAGATCTTAAGCCCTGAGCCATAATGGATTGCACGAACTCGACACACGCTAGATGTCCTCTCAGTCAATGTGAATGAGCCTTTTCGTTGCTAAACATTCCTTCCATCCTTCTCCAGTTTTGCTTCTCAATTGTCATTGTCCTTGGTTTTTCCAACAGGATCCCTGGAATGAAGAGGGAAAAAGCACTATAAAAACACCTCGTTCTAGAATCATGAGTCAACCCCAGTTCCTTCACATAAGGGGCACCCACCCATACCTGTTTTTTGCAATGGTCTTTACAAAGCATTTCATGTGTGTTTTATTGTTCTCCAGATCTGTTTTGTGAAGGCGAAGTCTTCATTTTTTCAGTCTTCTCAAAGCGATTCAGCACTGGGGTTGGAGATTCAGTTAACAGATCACCAAGAATTACCTTTTTCTTGATGGTAAAGCATTAAAAGTTCAGACCAGCCAACCCAAAGGGACACTACAATGCCACTTTATAATTGAGCAGAGCACCCGCTGGACTGCATGTTGTAACAGATGTTTCCTGGCCCCAGGTACTAAGCCAGCACACAGTAAAAGTGCCCAGAGCCTCTTTCTGAGCCAAGATGGGTCAGTGTCTGGAACAACTCCTGCCTAGTGTCTCTTACTGTAATTAGAGAGTGAGGCTAGCATTTAGTCATTAATTCCATTTGAAAAATAGCCCTGGCTGAATTAAAAAAAAAAAATCAGAGTGCTCTTAAAATTGAAAAGTCCAATAAGAAAACTAGTTTAATTTATTGGTGGTATTTTATTGTAATCAGTGTTTTAGACCTTATATAAATTCTGTACAATGCCTGCTTTTCAATATGATTTGCCAAACTTTCACTCCATTTATCAAATGGATAAAATGAAAGACACCGTATATGTTTGGACTGGAAAGGCTTATGTACCTCCACCCATTGGACAGAGTAGAACTGCCCTATAGGGTTTCTAAGGTGGTAGATCTTTATGATAACACATTGTCATTTCTCCCACAGAATAGCTGTTGGGTTCCAACCTCCAACCTTTCAGTTAGCAGCAGACTAATTAACCACTGTGTTACCAGAGCTTCTTACAGAGTTAAGTGCTGTCAAGTCGGTTCTGACGCATAATGACACAGCATAGGGTTTCTTAGGACCCGCTGGTGGGTTTGAGCTTCCAGCCTTGTGATTCAAACTGACCTTGTGATCAAGTGCTTATTCTGCAGCACCACACCAGGATTCCTATAGATTGGTTAGTACCAGGAAATCAACCTCAGATGCTTTTAGTGGCCAGTTGGTAGTGGACAAAGCAATCAAGGGCAAAATAAATTGTGTTGTCCTTTCTGTTTTTCTTTCGTTTTCTTGTTTTCAATAAGAGACATGGATGCAGGAATATATGTCTTTACTCTGAGAAATCACAGCTGGAACAGGGCTGAAATTTGGATGGTGTGCTCCTGAAGTGCTGGCAATAGTTATTAGGTGCAGCTGATGCTAAGTGTCTTCCAACTCATGTAGCAATGCCGTGTCTAACGGAAAAGGTTGCCTCTTCCTGTGCCATCCTCAGAATCATTGCTGTTTGAACCCATTGTGCTAATCCTTCTAATTGAGAGTCTTCCTCGTTTTCATCAGCCTTCTACAATACTAAGAGTGATGATGAGATTTGTCTCTTCCGTCAATATATCCAAAGTAAGTGAGGGAAAGTCTCACCATCCTTAACTCCTAAGAAGCATTCTGTTTGTACTTTCTCCAAGACAAATTTGTTCCTTGTTCTGGCAGTCTATGATATATTTAATATTCTTCACCAACACCATAATTCAAATGCATCAATTCTTCTTTGGTCTTCCAGAAGTTAGCTTAGTCCTTACTAATCGATGTACTGATGCTGTTCTGCCTGCTGCTCCTCCAAAATCTCTTGGAACTCCAATGGGCCAGCAACTGGGGAAAGTGGGGGACATCCAGATTGCTGCTCTAGCATAAAGATCAGTGTCCACTCTAATGGGTCAGTCCCCATGCCTTATTAGTTAAATATCTTTAATAGCATCTTTGACAGCAATGACAAATAACAACTGATATTGTGTCTGTGTCTAACAAACAAAGGCACTAGAAATTAATGGGGTCTCTGGGGTTCTGAAGAGACCATACTAGTATTAGCTGAGCAGAAATGTGGGCCCCATGTGGCCAGATCTTCAGATATTCAAGGGAAGGTGAAAATCTGGGAT
>NW_006408583.1:13221552-13257347 GCF_000296735.1 Chrysochloris asiatica
TTGGCCAGGTGGCATCATTGATGGACTCAAGTGTGACAGCGGTAGTGAGGTTGGCCCAGGATCGGACATTGTTTCATTCTGCTGTGCATGGGGTCGCTATGAGTCAGTCCCGACTCGATGGCACCTGACAACAACAACAACAATTATACTGTTGTTGCCTAATTCAAACATTGTAAGGGGCAAAGTGCTGTTACAGACCAAAGCTACCCAGTTTGTTGCTCTTAGTTGCTATAAAGATAATAGCAAATCAGGTCAACCCCAAGTGTGCAGAGTAGAGTTTTACTCCACTGAGTTTTCAAGGAAGTGACTTTTCAGAAGTGGATCACTGAGCCTTTCTTCTGAGGTACCTTAGAGTGGGTTTGAACTGCCAACCTTCAGCTTTTCAGTTAGTGGTCCAGCGCTTAATCATCTGTGACATGCTGTGACTCCTAATGTTGTTAACTGCTGCCAAGTTGTCCCCGACTCATAGCAAACTCATATAAAATGGAATTGGACAACTGTGATCCAGAGTTGTCATTGGATGGTTTTTTAGAAGTAAATGGTTAGGCCTTTCTTACTAGGGGCTGCAAATTTACAATCTTTTCCATTTCTGGGACACAAGAAAGCACTTTAAGTCTAAGTGACCAATGGCATGGCCAGCGTTCGAACCTAGAGCCTTGACTTCTCATGCATCAAGATATGACTTTTTTCAGATGTCCCATAGGATTTGTAGACTGCACCGCATAAGAAGTGAGAATTTAGATCATTTTCAGTATTGCAGTTCTTAATACCAATGTTTTCTTTTTCTGCAAAGTAATAGTAAAAGAAAAGTAAAATAGCAAGGGAACAGCTCATTTCTAAAGCTGACATAGAAAGATGGGGGAAAACAAGACAAGTTCAGAGATAACTGAGACCTTGAGCAGAAGTAAGAAAAGGTTGGTGTTCTGGCTCATTGAAATTTACTTTTTTATACAAAGAAATTGACAGAAATCCAAGGATAGCAGAAATTAAAAACATCCAATATGTGAAAGCAACAAAGCCTAAAAAAACATCAAAGTCTGAAGAAACTTCACTATTAGGAATGATCAGATTTTAATGGATTTCCAGTTCCATGTGGTCCTAGAACCCATCGGTCCTTTTCATAGTTTATTACCTTTGTTATTAAGCAGTGTTGTGGCCATGTTGATTTTTTCCTCCCAGCAGAATAAAATCGTTATAAAAATAGATATGTTCACATATTTAGCACGCATTTTTTGGGTGCCATTGTTGGTGACTGTCAACTGCAAGGCTGGTGGTTCAAACCTACCAGCCATTCCTTTGGAACCCTATACAAGGTCACTATGAGTTGACAGCAATAACATTCAGTACCTATTATGGGAGAGAATAATAGTCCCCAATTTTTTACTATTATCTTTACCATTTCCATGATTTTGACTCTTTTTACTACATATATTGTTATTCACTATTGAAAAATATACAACAAATGTGCCCCTTTCCTTAAATAAAAACCTTAAGTTGTCCTTGTTTGGGGATTGGTATTACAAAGATGAATTAAGTAGTCCTTGAACTTAAGGCCTCATTATCAATTAATACATAAATAACTAATTTTTAAATTGTTGGAAGTGCTGTGATAAATGGGTTGGTAGAGCAGTTAATTCTCCTTGAGTCACATGACAGAAGACTGGGGAAGTCTCCATTCATCCAGGATGTGAGGCCGACTTGGCCCTTACCCTTAAGGTAAAGAAAAGAAGGGCATTCTAGACAGAAGAAACAGCTTGAAGGGAAGCAGAAAGCCTTAGAAAGTATGTTGTGTGCTTAAAGAATGGCAAATGGATCAGAATTACTAAGGCCAAGGACACCTGAGGAGAGAGGCAGGAGAAGTCTACGGAGCTGGATTTGTATCTAGTATTACATGGTGCTCCGGTAGCATAGTGGTTACAAATCGGGCTGTGAACCGCAAGGTCAGCAGTTCGAAAGTACCAGCTGTTCTGCAGGAGAAAGATGAGGCTTTCTGCTCCCGTAAAGATTTACAGCCTCGGAAACCCTATACAGGGTTGCTATGAGTCGGAACTGACTCCACGGCACACAACAACAACAACAATTACATGGTGTTGTTGTCATACACCATTGGGCCAGCCCCAGCTCATGGCTCCCTTAGGTCCAGTAGAAGGAAAGGTGACAAGAGAGGTACCACCTTCATGACCATTGGTATGTTTGAATTTGTTGTTGCAGCTATGATATCAGTCCATGTCATTGAAGGATTCCCTGTTTTCGCTGATCCTTTGCTTTACCACACACAATGTCCTTTTCTAGCCATTGATCTTTCCTAACGCGTGTCCAAAGTAAGCAAGTCCACATCCCACCATTCTTATTTCTAAGAAACAATCTGGTTTCACTTCTTCTAAAATGGATTTGTTCATTTTTTTGGCACTCTACAGTATGTTCACTATTCTTTGCCAACACCACAGTTCGAACACATCAATTATTCTTGTCTTCTTTTCTTGTTATTCCACTTTCAAATGCATATAAGGCAACTGAAAAGACCATAGCTTGAGCCAGGCCCACCTTAGTTATTAAAATGACATCTTTGCATTTTAAACATTTTAAGAGGTCTTTTGCAGCAGATTGGTCCAATAAAATATGTTGTTTGAATTCTTGACAGCTGTTTCCATGGATGGTGGCTGCTTTTCCAAGTAGAATGAAATTGTTCACAACTTCAATTGGGACCTTCATTCCCTATTTATGGGACTTCTTAGTTCTCAGCTCTGATCCTTTGCTTTCCTCTTCCCGTGTACACCTACCTGATGAGCTACTAAAACCAAAACCACACCAGTTGCTGTCAAATTGGCTCTGACTCCTGGCAACCCCATGTGTGCACAGAAGAATTGTACTCTATAAGGCTGTGCCTTTTCAGCAGTAAATGGTCAGGCCTTTCTTCCAAGGTGTCTCTGGATGGCTTTGAACCACCAACCTTGCAGTTAGCAGTTGAGAGCTTAACCATTTGCACCACCAGGAACTCCTAACATCTTTAGCAACAAAGCTCACATCTCCTCTGTGAAACCTTTCATGACTTTTTCACACTCTAGTCTATGTCCCCACAAGACTTGGTTTATTATGGAACCTGTCACACTGAACTCTTTTCACTTGTTAATACATTTGTTTCCTTTAGTAAACTCTGAGCTCCTTGAAAGAACAGAGATTATCTTGAATGTCTTTGTTTCTCCATATCCAGTAGAGTACTGGCATATACTAGGGGCTCAATAAAATGATGCATTAGATAGAATTATACCCAATTGTCATTATCATAGTCATTAACCAATGGTTAGTGGACTCTCACAGAAGTATAATTTATTAAATGCTACACTTAGTGTTTAGAGCAATGGAAGGAGAGAGCGAAAACAGCTTGCTGACTCTGATGCTAAGCAAAGAGAGCTCCTCTCAAATAGGAGGCGAAGCAGAGACGCGAAAGGGGCCCAGTATGCGCTGATTGTGTCATTCTTGGATGCGACAGATTGGAATTTTAGCACGGGCCAAGCCAGTTATCTCAGAGGATTCGGACAGATTTTCTGGGAAAAATAAAAGAAATGAATAGAATTAAAATCTGTGGTCACAAGTTTACAGAAAGAAAAGACGTGCATTTCCACTAGGGAATAGGAAGTGGTTTTGTCTCTCGTAGCAGGGCTGTCTAATAAATCTGCAGAGTTTTATTGACTTCATAGGCGCAAAAATAACCACCCGGAGAAGACATCGGGTTTCACTTATTTTTTTGGAAAGTAATTTTTCACAGACACAAGGTTAAAAGAAAGTGGTTGCACGGGCCTCGGCTGGGGTGGTGTGTCTTCTGGTATGCGTAATGCAACTGGATCTCAGTTCTGGGACGATGCCCAGTTTCAGAGGTCTAAAGACTCTGTTGAAAGCAATGAGGACAGAGTGTTGCCAAAATTTTACGTATGCAATTGGAGATCGATTGTCTTAGTGCAAGGGTAGACTTTGATCAAGAGCTTCTGGAGGGAGGGGTTTCATGAAACACAGTTTTCAGCCCTTACGTCTAAGGTTTTTATGTCTAGTTGTTCCTAAGTCTACCCTGACAGAACCCCTTCCCAAGCCCACGTCTGGTTCTCAGGCGTAAGCAGCAACTGGCACGCAAGGAGTTACTGTGTAGGAAACAAACACTGGTTTAGGTAGGTTTATGTCCTACGCTGGAGTCTTTGGTCTCATACTAAACCGTTCAAAAAGGGACAGGCTAGGAGCTCTCACCCTCCTGTCTCAGGTCTGCAATTCATTAGAAAAACTTGAAAAATTCCCCTGCACAAAGACAAGCTTTCTTGAGAAAAGGTTTGATAAGAATGTGTGTTTGTTGGACAAATTCTTCCATTAAAAAGCCATCTGAATCAAGAATATATATATACAGTCAAAACACATAGTCTTCAAAGGTATATATCTATTTCTGAACTCCTTTCAAAAATTCTTATAATCATGGAAAAATGAGCAGCTAGGGAATATTTTTACCATTTTAAAACTTTCATGCTTGTGCTCATAGTGAAGCAGGCAGGGCCTTTTCTCGTGGGGCAGGGACAATTTTTGGCTTGTGTCTCATTGTTGCTGAGTGCATTCCGTTGAGTAGAACTACCCCTGTAGTGTTTCCAAGCCTGTAAATCTTTACAGAAGCAGACTGCCACAGCCTTCTCCTGAGGAGTAGCTGGTGTGTTCTAACCACTAACCTTTTGGTTAGAGTCAAGTTCTTAACCACTTACCCACCAGGACTCCTTTCTTGCTGTTGTTAAGTGCTGTCGAGTCAGTTTTGACTCACAGAGACTCTATATAGTGTTTCTGAGAAGCAGCTGGTGGACTTGACCCTTGTGGTTGCTGTTAGCTATTGTCAAGTCTTGCTGTGACGCTGTGGGGCAATGCATTGATAACATTGTCAAGTCGGCTTCCCCTCCCCCACCACTCATGGAGCCTCCTTGGGCAACTGAAACTAATGCTGCCAGGTCCTGGACCGTTCCTGTGATTGGTTGAGAACCAAATTGCTAGGGTTCTCATTGGCTGATTTTCACAAGTAGATTGCTAGGACTTTTTCCTACTTCATCTTAGTCTGAAAGCTCTGTTGAAACCTGTTCAACATCATAGCAAAACATAAACTTCACTGATGGACAGGTGGGCATGAGGTGCACTGGCCAGAATTGAACCCGAGTTTCCAACATGGAAGTCAAGAAATCTATCACTGAACCATCACTGCCCCCTAGGGAGAGCCTTCTGGTTGTTATTGTGTGCCATTGAGTAGATTTGGCTCATACCCACTCTATAGGACAAAGTTGACTGAAATCTTTACTGGAGCAAATCACCAAGTTTTGTCTCCCACGGAGTCACTGGTGGGTTCCAACAGGCAACCTTTTCATTAGCAATCAAACACTTTAGTATTGTCATAGTTCTTCTACAAATCAACTGGCAAAAAAACAACAGCTGTGGCCTGGCCATTCTTAGAGGAGAGTAGCACCTCCTGGTGTGTGGGAGGACACATTATCCTCACAGCCCTGATATCCCTTATATATGAGGTTTGAGGCTTTCTACTCCCGTAAGGATTTACACCCTCGGAAACCCTGTACAGGGTCGCTATGGGTCGGAACCGACTCGACGGCACTTAACAACAACACAACCAGGACTGTAAATCTTTACGGGTGCAGAAAGCCTCATCTTTCTCCTGAGGAGCAGCTGGTGGGTTTGAATTGGCAGTTAGCAGCCCAATGCTTAATCCACAGTGCCACCAGTCTCCATAAAATTGGACTACGGTCTGCTCATGAGAGGAAAACCTATTGTATTTGGAGTCAGGAAATAAATAAAGTTTAAAGCCATCTCATAATCTTATTTTACAGATGACAAAATTTAATTAATGGGATTATACTTAAGGAACAAGTAGTGAAGGGAGTCAATATTATTTATTCTATTAGGAAATTTAACAGTACTGAACATAATACTTATATTTAAAAATGAAAGAGACTATGTTAAATATGGATCTGTTAATAAAAACACAAACATTATTTAGATCTCAAATACACATAGAATTTGCACAACTAATAAAAATAAAAAGTATTTAAAAATTAATTAGTGGGTTTGAAATTTGATTTTAGCAGCAGAATCATTTTGCAAAGCAAAATCTTCAATAGTAAAAAGTGTTGTTGAGTTGGTTCTGACTCATAGTTACCCTGTATAAGGGTTCCAAGGAGCAGCTGGTGAATTTGAACTGACAACCATGTAGTTCAAACTGACCTTGTGGTCCAGTGCATTTATTGAGCACTTAGTATATATGCAGGGCTAAGCACTTTACATGCATGTTGTGTTTCAGAGCCATCAAGTTGGTGCTGACTCATAGTGACACTGTATATGGTGAATTCCACTGTATATGGTGAATTTGAATTGCTAATCTTGTAGTTCAAACTGACCTTATGGTCCAGTGCCTACCCTACCAGAACTCCATTTATAGAATTATTTTATTTAATCTTCACAACTGTTTTGTAAAATAGGTGCTGTCATCATTTGTATCTTACAGATGAGGAAACTAAGAGATTAGCCTGTTCAGATAACACAATATATCATTCACTACAGGAAACACATCAAAGTGGGAGTGCTGAGGTGGAATTGAGGTTGGAATGTCACAAACCCTTAAATCTTGCTGCTTGACCCACCCTCCAACCTCCCCTGTCTTCCTGTAGCTGCCCCAAGTCTTGGTGAGGAGTTTGAAAATCTTTTGAATGCATAACCCCTAAAATTTCTTACAGAACTCATGGCCAATGATTCTTATTCTGGAACTATACACCCTCAGTTACTGTCTAGTCAGACTTTGTTTTAGAGAAGAACTGTGCTCTATCAAGCTTTCAATGCTTAGTTTTCAAAGCAGATTGCCAGAACTTTCTTCTGAGGTGTGTAAACTGTTAGCAACTGATCTCATTAACCATTCTCACTATGCAGGGACTCCACCATTTCTTTTTATTTTTTTTAAGTCGATTTGGATTCATCATAACCCATTGTTGTTGATAAGACAGTTCCGACACACAGCGACCCTCTGTTGGGTTTCTGAGGACTAGCTTGTGGGTTTGAACCACTTACCTTGTGGTGAGCAGTCTAGTACTTTTCCTACAGCACCACACTAGGACTCCATGGCAACCCATGGTAACCATCAAAACAGGATCTTGAAAACCGGTCAGTTGGCAGACCTTGCTCTTCTTTAAAGGGCTGGCTCTGGGCCACTTCTCACACCTGAAAACAACAGTTTTCAAAGTACTTAGCTTCAGTAAACGTCACAATGAAACCAAGGATTGTGCAGATGCAAGCATTCTGAGGCCTTAAGATGAAATGTGTTGTTTTTAAAAACAGTAGTGTCATTAAAACAGTAGTGCTAAAAAGTCAGGATCAATATATGCTTCTTTAATAATTGAGTTATTAAGTATTCTGTAACTAACACATTTGCCTGTGCACTTGCTGACAAATTGTCCCTAATCAATCCAGACAGATGAAAGCATCAGGTGTGAGAATATTCGCCTCTCACATTTGCTGCATGTCTGGCTGGGTAGCTGGCTCACCAGTCGAGGGAATTCATCAAGAAAAGAGGGACTTTTGATCTTTTCGTTAGCTCTTCACAAAGGCAAAGGTCTCCATAGGCTGAACCTCTTACCTCTTAACCCACATCGGACACCCCCAAATTGCGTGATTTTAGTGTTGCTGAGGGGGCTGGGAGAACAGGCTCTTTCTTCCAATGTTACTGGGGGCGTAAATTGGTATAACATTATTGAAAGACTATTTGGCAATAACTATTAAAGCTGAACTGCTCCTGCTCTTTGACCTAACAATTCACCTTCTTGGCATTCATCATAGAGCAACATTTCTCTAACTAACCGCTCAAAAATGTAAGTGTAAAATGATGTCTGTAAGAAGAGGGGTTGCAGAACAAACGAGAAAGAACTCGGCTGTGTATTCGTACATGACTGGTCATAGATCCTGAGGCATTCACCCGTACAGTACTTTGCATGGAGCCATTTAAAGAAGATGGAAAAGAAGGGACATCACTTTATACAGACTGCCACGGACCCACGTCCGAAAGATGCTGCTGAGTGGAAAGAAGCAGGCTTCAGAGTGCTTTACTGTTTTGTGGATATTATTTGTAAAATAATATTTTAAATGTTTATATGTGCCTTCAAATGATTTTCTCAGCTGTGTGGGATTGTGGAAGATTTTCACTTTGGTTGCTATATTACTATTATGCTTCCAGTTATGCACGTACATGTTATTGTTGTGTGTCCTCAAGTTGGTTGCGACTCCTAGAGACCCTGTATAGGATTGACCAGGCTGTAAATCTTTACAGGAGCAGGAAGTTTCATCTTTCTCCCGTGGAGGAGTGGCTAGTGGATTCCAAATGTTGATTTCGTGGTTATTAGTCCAACTTGTACCTCACTATGCTGCCAGGGCTCCATGCATCTGTGTGTGTGTGTGTGTGTGTGTGTGTGTGTGTGTGTGTGTGTGTACATGTATATGGAGCCCTGTTGTGGTGCTGTGGGTTCATGTGCTGGACGAAAATGTCAGTTTGAACCACAAGGTTGGCAGTTCATGCTCACCAGTCGCTACTTAGAAACCCTATACAGGGTCTTTATGGGTTGGAACCTACTCAACAGCATATAACAACCAACAACAACAAATATATATTTAGGAGTCCTGGTGTGATGCTGTAAGTGAATGAAATAAGCCCTGGACTAGGAACTATAAGGTCGACAGTTCGAGCTCACCAGTCTCTCCATAGGCAAAAGATAAGGCTTTCTGCTCCCACAAAAATTGACAACCTTGGAAACCCTATACAAGGTTGCTATGAGTCAGAACTGACTTGACAGCATTTAAGGACAACAGCAACAACAGCTATATTCATCAGAAAATTATATTATCATCAGGAAAACTCGTTTCTGTGGCTTGGTTATTTGAGAGTCCACCTGAGAACATGTATAAGCCTAGTCCAAATCCATCAACTGTCTTGGGGCTCAGCTGACATTGGAACTGTGCTTCCATCAAGATTTAAGGCCTTGGAAACCTTGTAGGGCACTTCTATTTTGTCCCACAGGGTCACTGTGAGTTGGTGGATAGCTTATACAGGAACTCTGGTGACATGATGGATAAGTGTCCAACTACTAACTGAAAGGTCAGTGGTTCAAATCCACCCATAGGAGCCCCAGAAGGAAAGCATGGCAAAATTCTTCCAGAAGTTTCTTCCTTGAGCACACTATAGAGCAGTTCTACCCTGTAACACATGGACTCACCAGGAGTCAGAATCAGCTCAACAACTGGTTTGGTTGCAGTTCGATATGGCTGATACAAATCCTTGTGGTTCTTAGGTGCCGTCAAGTTGGTTCTGACAGTATCAGGGATTCAAGGAATGGCTGGTGGGTTTGAACCACCAACCTTGTGGTTCACAGTCCAGTGCATATCCTTTAGCACCACATAATGTAAGAGACTCCTTTAATAAAGATAGTACAAAACTATGAATATAAAATTGATACAGCATTTTGGAAAAAGGTGCCCAGGAAAGAGGGAGTCTGAAGCTATACTTCATTGGCTTCACAGTGAATCCACTCTTCTCTGGCTCAGAGTTGGTAAGCAAGATCACATACAATGGGCATACTTTCTTGTCTTTAAAATAAATCCTGCCAAAGCAATTCCATCCCACATGTGGGGAAAACTAGAAGCAGCACCCTGGACCCTCGGAGCCTGAGCGATCTGAGCTCTTCTGGGGATAATTTGCATTTCTGTGGGTGCAAATGCTCAGGAGAAGTGCTATTTGTTGATATTGGTAGACGCCCAGTTCGTGATGCTCATAAAACAATGGCGGTCAGAGTTGGGAAAGATACATTAAGTCCTCGTTCTAGACTTGGGTCTGAGGCAGGATGGTTCACTATTGTAATCATTCCAAGTCTTTATCCAATGGCCCTGAAATGTCTCAAGGGTTTTAACTCTTAGGAGGCTGTTGATCCACTCCAGTTTCTGTGCAAATGTTGGGGTGTTTGCTAAAATGAAAAGCGTTTTAGAGCTGGTACCACACAACTACTTAATTATATCCATTCACCTAGATTTCTATCAACCGTTTCCACATGAAGAAAACAATTTAGTGCAAAGAAACCCTTGTATCTCGCGCATAATGTTGCCATCAAGGAACAAATCATGGATTTTTTTCCGGTTCCTTGTATTTCAACTTTGGTGGTGAGTTTCTTTTTAGCTTTAGGAAAAAAGAGCAAGCCTGCTTGAATTCTCCTTAGCTGACATTATCAAGCATGAGTAATATTTAAAAGCTGCTTTTGTTCATGGAAAGAAAGTAGAGTTCCTGCCTTTCCTGTAAACACTTATTTTGAGTCGGTTAACCTTTGCCTTTGGTGTGTCTGCTGTGTTCCTAATTCTTATTTCAGTCTACTATGGGCTTAAAAGGAGCTCTGGGAGCATAGTGGTTATGAATTGGGCTGCTAAACTCAAGGTCGGCAGTTCGAAACTACCAGCCGTTCCATGGGAGAAAGATGAAGCTTTCTGCTCCCATAAAGATTTACAGTCTTGGAAACCCTGTGCAGGGTCTCTGTGAGTAAGAACGGATTCCACGGTACTTAACAACAACAACAATGGGCTATAAAAGGAGCTCTGGTAGCGTAGTGGTTACGAATCGGGCTGCTATCCTCAGGGTCAGCAGTGCGAAACCACCAGCTGTTCCGTGGGAGAAAGAGATGACTTTTTGCTCCCATAAAGATTTACAGCCTCAGAAACCCTGCACAGGTCACTATGAGTCGGAACTGACTCCACAGCATAAAACAACAACAACAATGGACTATAAAGGAGTCCTGGTTTGGTGGTGTAGGATAAGCACTGGACTGCTAACAACAAGGTTGGCAGTTTTAACCTACCAGTCATTCCTTGGAAACTCTATGGTAAATTTGAACTGCCAACCTTGTGGTCCAAACCGACCTTTTGGTCAAAAGCATGATCCCACAGTAACTACCACACCAGGATTCCACTGAATTAATTTTGTTGTTTGATTAGTGGTTGGCTTTGGTGCTATAGGCTAATGCATCAGACTGCAAAGTTGTTTGAACTGCAAGGTCGGTGGTTCAAGCTCACCTGCTGCTCCTTAGAAACCCTATACAGGGTCACTATGGGTCAGAATCGACTCGACAGCACTTACCAACAATAACAATAGTGTGCTCTTTGTGAAATCATCCATTTCCTATACTGAACGTGTGTGTGGCTTGCTTGCTTGATTTCTGTCTGACTTTACCTTGAAACTATTTTTTTCCTTTCCTTTTCTTTTTTTTCAGCAGTGTATACATACACTTGGTGTCCTGTTGTGGTACTCTGGGTTAATACGCTGGACTGAAAGTCAGTTTGAACCACAAGGTTGGTGGTTCAAGCTCACCAGCCACACACTCTTTGGAAAACCTATACAGGGTCACTATGGGTCGAAACAGATTCGACAACATTTAACAACAACAATACACATACTTACTATGGGCCAAGTAGTATGCAAAACAATTTACATGTATAACGTCATTGATCGCTACAATTCATCATCATTTTACAGGAAAGGAAACAGAGGTCCGTGGAAGTTAAGTTCGATTGAATATTTCAGCCTACTTAAGTGGCAAGCTCTGGTAGCGTAGTGGTTACGAATTGGGCTGCGAACCTTAAGGTCAGCGGTTCAAAACTACCAGCCGCTCCACGGGAGAAAGATGAGGCTTTCTACTCCCGTAAAGATTTACACCCTCGGAAACCCTGTACAGGGTCGCTATGGGTCGGAACCGACTCGACGGCACTTAACAACAACAACAACAACAAGTGGCAAGCTTAGGAACTGAATTCAGGAAGTAGTGACTCCAAACCTCAGGATCTTACACACCAAACTTCACCTCCTAGTATCCAGACCTCTGGTTTGGTCCACATCCATTCAGTCAGCATCTCGGGTATAGATTCATGGATGTTGCTAAAACAATACTCTTTTCCATAGCTAATGTGCCTAGAAAGTACAAATGTGCTTAAAGAATAATAGTGTATTTGTGTGTTTGTATTGGAGAATTCATTTATATTTCAAACCAAGACAAGGAATAATGATATCAGTATTAAACATGAACTCTATTAGCAACAGACACACCTCAGGAACCTTAAAAAAAAATTTTTTTAAATCTTAAAAATGATAGTTGATCAGTTAATCAACTGTTGAGAGATGAACCATAAATGTTATGTGAGTTAAACTTTTCTGTGTTTCACTAGATTAAAAAGTACACTGGGAATCCTTCCAAAAGGTGCATGTTGAAAAGCAAAGGTATTTTAAAGTGAGGGAAAAATAGGGTTATAATGAACAAAAGTGATTTTAAACCTCTTGAACCTGGAATACATGATTAATGATAGATAGACTGAAAGTAAAATGATTGCATTTTAATTTTTTTAATAGTTCAATATAGTATGTCTCTTTTGGGATTTCTGTGACACACTCCTTTCATAAACATGCTTATCCACACTAACAAATCACTAAAGTTAATGAAAAATAAGAATTCCTAAAAGGGATAAAATTACAAAGGTGAAATGTCATTGACAATCATTATAGGAATGTTCTCCTTATTTCATCAAACATTCAATTCACCAGATCTTTTCTATGATTTGTGAATATACTTAAATATAATGGCATAAAGGATTTAAAATATTTTATTTATGTGCTAAACAAATTCCCTTTAGAAAAAAATCATGAAGTTACATGAATTACAACTGCCCAGAAAAATATCGACTACATAATTTAAAAGTAATACTGTGAGTAACTGCAATAATATAGGCTGTACTAACCTCCTTAAAGAACTCTGGTAGTGTAGTGGTTACGAGTTCAGGCTGCTAACCTCAAGGTCAGCAGTTCGAAACTACCAGCTGTTCCGTGGGAGAAAGATGAGGCTTTCTGTTCCAGTACAGATTTACATCCTCGGAAACTGTGAGTCAAAATCGACTCCACAGCACACTACCACCACCACCAAACTCCTTACGAGCACATATGTATATTATAAGCTTTTAAGTGAATGGATATTTGTCCAAAATAGAATGTTTTGACATGGTTGTGCTCAATATTTGTGGAACAAATGAACATGATTGGATTCAGGAAGCTCTCAGATTGATCACTGCTTATGTATAGTTTCCTGAGTGTCTTTGTTAGCTCTGCCTGATTTAAATAGTAACTGATCTAGTGATAGCAGTCGTATGTATTTACAGCCCTCTCTGTGCAAATACTAACTTTCAAATGTTTTCTGAAAATTAACGTGCCTGTATTAGTAAGGAACTTGCTTTAAAAGAAATTAATTTGTTCATGTAATAAAAAAATATTCCAGTGGTAGACTAGATCCAGTATCTCAAACAATGTTGGCAGGAGCTGCACTCTCTTTAGAGTCCAACTCTCTGTGCTGTTTTCATTGTTAGGCAAATATGATGACCAAGATGGAACCACTCAGCAACTCCCGCTGGGAGGAATTGCTCCATTCCCAGTAGGAGCTGACCTTCCTTGTCCTACCTGGACACATGCCCATTCTTGAAAGATAAAGCAGGGCTGCAGAGGTGTGCTTGTGTATTAGCTTCCTGTGGGTGCTATAACAAATTAACACAACAGGAATTCATTCTTTCACATTCTGGAAGCAGGCAGTCCAGAATCAAGGTGTGGGCAGCAGGGCCACATTTTCCCATAGACTCTAAAGGAAATGCTCTTCCTTGTTTCTTCTAACTTGTGCTGGAGCTCCAGGGATTCCTGGGTTTCCTTCCCCCAACATCACTCCAGTCTCTGCCACATAGCCCTGTTCTCTCTGTGTATGGGATTCATCTGTGTGTCTGTGTCAAATCTCCCTTTACGTCTAGTTAATAAGGACACACAAAATTGTACAATTTTGGATATATCAGACAATTTAGGATTTATCACCTCATGCTGCTTAATTTAATTGCATCTATAAATGTCCTTTTCCCAAATCAGGTTGTGTTCACAGGTCTCATGAGTAGCATGTGGACATATATATTTTTGTGGGGATATACTTTTTCCATGGCATTCTTTCAAGTTACTACTATTGTTGTTGTTGTCAGGTATTGTGGAGTTGTTTCCGACTCATAGTGATTCAGGATATGGTTTCCAAGGAATGAATGGTGAGTTTGAACAGCCAACCTTGCGGTCGACTGCTTATCCTACAGTCCCACGTCAGTAATTATTTAACACCATCCTAGGCAGGAAGGAAAAGGAATCCCTGACAGGGAGTATGTGCCTATTGTTGTAGCATAAATACTGCCGCCATGGTCAATTTCATGGTAACAAAGTGACGTCATTAAAAGTGGAGTTGGGAAGAGATGTGTATATATGTATATAGTTGTTGTTAAGTGCCATTGCATTGATTCTGATGACTCCCAGCCACTCTGTTTAAGATTTCTAAAGAGCAGCTGGTGAGCTTGAACCGCCAACCTTGTGGTTCAAACTGAACTTGCACTCCAGTGCATTAACATGCAGAGCCACACCAAGACTCTGTGGATGTCGTAGCACACTCCAATACACTATTCCCATTATAGAGATCCAATAGGTGTAAGTAAACTCAAGACTATTGGTAATCTAAAAAGATAGCCAAATTATTAGGAAGTGATGAGTTTGGGAGTCAATTGCCTTTGCTTTATAATTAATTCAATTGTAAGTTTAAATAGTAAGAATGATTGTATTTGATAGCTGGCACATAAAATTCCTGAAATGTGCCCAGTTGGCTCTGGTGAGCTCCTGTGAACCGCCTGCATGACACCACTGAATAGAATATGCTGATTTATCAGCCCTGAGTCATACAGTCTAGGGCACAGGGTCAGCAATATTCAAACCACAAGCTGAAAATAGGGTGGGTGGCTCTTTAAGAGAAAACGGGGGTGCTATTACGTAAAGAACGGAGTCCTAGTGGCCTTATAGACAGGATAGGCAACAGTTCAAACCCACCACCTGCTCCAAGAGAGAAAGATTTACAGCCTCAGCAACCCTACACAGGGTCAATGTATGTCAGATAGGAGAGTTAACTAAAAAAAGGCCAAAGGAATCCTAGGAAAACAGTAACAACACATCCATGTAAGCATCGCTGTTTAAACATTTTAATGATTCCAGACTTATGGTGCTGGAAAGAATAATTTTCAACAAAATCCAAAAGAATTACACGTACAAGTATTGTTCTGGGTCTGAAAATTAGATCCTTTCCACCTAAGGAAAAATCACGATTATTTTACTTAGTTCATAAAATCTGTTTTTAAGCATGGACACATATCTACTCCAGGGTGATCGGGTTTTGGAAAAGAGATAAGTCAATAATCTTTTTTCTTTTTAGCATCATTTAAAATGTTTGTTCTATAGCGTTATCAAAATACAATTTGTATACCACACAATTCACTTAAAGTGTCTAATACATTGATATACTAGTGCATTCACAGAATGTTGCAAACTTCATCACACCGAAAAAAAGCCTCCACACTCTTATCTTCTGCCGGGGTCTGACCTCGACATAGTTGTGTTGTTCACGAGTGTTTGGTTCACAAGGAGGGGAGATCCAGCGGCGATAGGGATAGCGAAAGAATACACAGACAAACAGAAGAAGGGAGACAATGAGGCACCCCAAAGCCAGGGTGGATACATCACTGGTGGGCAGGCTTGGGACTACAGGCATCATGGCCTCTGCAGGCAGCAACTCACTGCCCTGCAATCTTTACTGAATGCCTTCCAACCCGTAATGCACTGCAATCTTTACTGCATGCCTTCCAACCCGTAATGCACACCTGGGGAGGCCCAGGCCTCTGCTTTATTTAGGGGAGGAGCTTCACACCAAGCTAGGAGGGACCAAAACAGGATACAGCTAACATCAATAATTTCCCAGACATTCAGGTAACTTTACATCGTACTTCGCTGGTTCGAATCCCAGGCCAGCAACTTGGATTCTCAGGCTCAGTTAACATATCTATAGCCCCTGAGCTCATTTGGGGGAAGCTGAGAGGTAAGGACAAAAGCTTGGGTGGAGTCCCGCTGTTTTGGCTTCCTGAGCCAGGTCTTCAGGAGGACTCCAGACGCCCAGGTGAATGGGCTGCACCTGGAAAAGGATTAGGGAGGATGGGTTCTTTGTCTATAGAACAAAGAACCGAGAAGTAGCTAAGATATTTTTAGTTAATCCTTTTGGAGAAAGGCTTGACCTTGCAACCTTTAGTCTTAGCTTTAGGAAAATATCACATTTATCTGTGGATTACCAAGAGCTCCGTGTATTAAATTAATACATGTAATAATATTAAGATGAAAAACAATTTGCCATTAACTGCCAGTGGCCTCATTTGTTACACTCGGGCCTATAAGGCCTCGAACCTCTGACCAGTCTTACACGGTCCGCAACAATCTTCACCCTCAGTCCTTCCACCTCACACCTGGCATTAGGCAACCATGTCTGCTTTGGGTCTCTATAGATTGGTCTACGCTGGAGTCTTTACATCAATAGAAACATGTACTATGTGGTGCTTTGTGACTGGTTTCTGTAATTTAGCATGATAATGTTTTCAAGATTTATCCATACTGTAGCAATAAGTATCCGCATTTCATTTCTTTTCATGACTACATAATATTCTCTTGTATGGCTCTACAGTATTTTGTTTATCCATTCATCAGTGGCTGGGCATTTGAGTTGTTTTCATCACTTGGCTATTATGAATCATGCTGCTCTGATTCAGGTCTATGTTTATGTGTGGACATGTCCAGTTTTCTTAAACCAATCATATTTTTAATTTTTTAAAAACAAGGTTTCTCATTTTCCACATGATTGAAGGAATTATCATTTGGGAATTAAATTAGAAAGGTCACGTGTAGTATTTCAAACCTCTTAAATATTAGATGACCACCTCAACTCTACTGTTTTTTGTTTTTTTTTGGCAGGGGAGGAAAAGGGTGCTTTTACTTAGGAGAAATCAAGGACTGACTTGGGTGCCATAAATCATTGCACATGTGTGACTGATGCCCCTCTTTCATACTCAAGTCTTGGCTTTGCCCACTATAGGCTTACAATATTAGTCCAACACAGTGCCCCTCCATATGCAAAACATAAGAATAATTTTTTAAAAAGAAAACTTTGCTCTCTGACCTAGAAATCAAAGTCCTGGGATTTGAGAAATCTGCGGGGACAGAGGGGCAAAGTGTGTTTCCCTGTCAGAGGCCATTGGAGAGTTTCATTTTTGCCTTTGGAGAGCTCTTCTGTGTTTCCTGCAGACTAGCAATGAAAAACAGGACTCTGTATTAGTGCAAGAATAACTTTCTGCCAAGAAATTCTGAGTGTCTCAAAAAAGTCTTTCACTTATTCCCCTACGGGAGTTTCAGAGCACACATAAGAAATTATTTCTTTTAAAATTTACACTTTCTAGTTAGCCAGAGCTGGGCAGAAACAGAACTAGAAAAGCAGACTTGCTGACTTAACTTTCTACTATGGTATTTTCAGTGAGTTTCTGTAAATTATTGTGCATCCCGAAAAACAGGGCCTCCTCGTGACATTTACCCCAGACCTCCACTCAGAGGTGGCTGAAGCTCCTTTTACCAGGGTAATACTTTCCTTTCCAATTAGAACCCACCAGTAGGACATGTGCCATGAAATTAAGATATAGCACTTCCTACCGCTAAATCTTCAAAGGGGTCCTGGTGTAGCCAATAGGATAAGCATTGGACCATCTAACTGCAAGATCTGTGTTCCAAAACTACCAACTGCTCCTCAGAATCCCTATACAGGGTTGCTGTAAGTTGAAACTGACTTGATGGCATTAACAACAACAAGTCTTCAGAGTGCCAGCCAAAAAAAGGGAGACCCTCAAAGAGATGGACTAATAGGTGCCTGCAGTCATGTGCTCAAACAGAACAGTTGCAGGGTAGGGAAGTGTTTCATTCTCTGTCCACAGAATCGTGATTAAATTAACATCTAACAACAGCAGATCATGCAATCCCCTTGCACTTCAACCTATCCAGGTGTTGTGCCTGGGAGGATGAGTCTGAGAAAGTATCAGCCAGTGTCAGCAAGAAGCTGAGCAGAACCCAGCCTTCCACCCGAAACACTTAGTTCCTTGTGTTAGCCTTTTCCTCTCGCTGTGAGGTTCTCATTACATATTCCTGGGAAAAATCACCTATATCAGGGTAAATCTAGCTTTTTGAGGAATCACAACCAAGATATCTGTGCCTTTCCTCCTACCTCAGAAAGCCTCTGGCTTCCATAGTTCCTTCCCAGCAATCTTTGGGGGAAATCCTCAATTCAGGTATTGACACTCACGTCCACACTGCATCCAGCCTCAGACACATTTCGTTTGGGCTCCCATCATATTAACTTGTACATGATTTACAATATAAGTTAGTTGCCAAATGGGATCAATCAGAGGAATAGAAAAAATGCAGGCTCCTGGTTCCAACATGAGGAATTTCAAGATGGCGAAAGCAGAGCATCAAACCAAGGTCAGAGCTCAAGTGCCCTATTGCCAATATCTAAAAAGGCAAAAAACTCCTGAGCTTGCTCAAGAACTAGAAAATCAGTCTGTATCCTTACATGGCAGCATAAAATTAGCTGCTCACTTTAGATGAGCCCAGTGCTCTCCAAGTCATTGTACTGATGCCGAATCCAACAAGTCACACACACTCACACACAGGTCTGCCTCTCTCGGGTAGGGAAGCTGGTTGCTGTTGGCCATCCTGTTAGTGCTGCTATTTGTCCTTCCCCTGGTCTACCTCTCTTATTGAGAGGAACCTGCTCTGACCCTGTGGAGCTTCTAAGTTTCCAATGGTTAAATGCTAACCAAAAGGTTGGAGGTTCAAGACGACCTAGAATCACCTCAGAAGAAAGGCCTGGTGATCACCTGTGGAAACTCAGCCATGGAAAACACTAGGGTGCATAATATCCACTCCATGGCAACTGGTTACTGGCTCTGTCACTATAGCATATGGGACACTGTCTATTCCCAGTGATGGCTGCATGTCACATCCACATCTGCAAAACTCATGGTGCTACGTGGAACCCTTCACAGGAGAAGCACCGTTTCTTTTAAAACGCACAGACCTACACACACACAATTAACTGTACCCATTACAAGAGGCCCAATGTATTGCAGAAGGTATGATGGCTCACCTGGGAGACCGCACAATTCCTCCAAGGGCTGAGCCTACTTAAAACCACTTGACAACACCAGGGACAGGCCTATGTTCCATTGGAAAGCCAGCCATACAGCCTCTTCCAGAGCAAGTACTGTCAAATTGGTCTTTGTACCTATTTGTAGAAATGCTAGCCAGATTATAGCTGAAAATTCTGCTAATTCTCAGGAAGTTTTTGGTCTTGTGCCTGGAATTATTGAAGCATATACTCACACCTACCACGTGTAACACTCAGTAGCATAATTTCCCCCACAACACTTGAGTGCTTTAGTTTTTAAAGAAACAGGCCAACGAATGAAGTCCAACCCACTTTGCTGTGTACTTGCTGGAAGTACTGCAAAGGGTGCTGGGGTGACTTCTGTACTGAAGAGAGGAATGGCATGCATTTTTAAAAGGCAAAAGAACCCTGAAATCTTTGCTCCAAACCAGATAACTCCTAATGCTAAAACATATGAACAGATAAAAATGTCAAATTTGTAAGGCTCTGAGCAAGCAAGTGCAACATAGTGGTTACCTAAAGGGCGCTAACCCTAACCCCAATGAGATGGATTGGTCAGGTGGCAGCATCAATGGACTCAAGCGTGGCAACAGTAGTGAGGCTGGTCCAGGATTGGACATTGTTTCGTTCTACTGTGCATAAGGTTGCTATGAGTTGGTGCCGACTTGATGGCACCTAACAAAGGAGATCTGGTAGGAGCTCCGGTAGCGTAGTGGTTACGAATCAGGCTGCTAACCTCAAGGTCGGCAGTTCGAAATTACCAGCTGTTCCATAGGACAAAAATGAGGCTTCCTGCTCCGGTAAAGATTTACAGCCTTGGAAACCCTGCGCAGGGTCCCTATGAGTTAGAACTGAGCAGGGTCCCTATGAGTCGGAACTGACTCCATGGTACTTAACAACAACGACAACAGGCACTTAACAACAACAATAAATTCCAAGGACTTTTGTCTTATCAAGCCCCTTAGGAGTAAAGACGGAAAGGGAGGTTCTAAAATTATTCATCACCGAGCAGTTGTTGTTGTTTAGTGCAGTGGAGTAGATTCCAAACCATAGCTAGCTGGGGGTGAGCTTGAACCACCGACCTTGCAATTCAAAAGGCTTTGCAGTCTGGCACATTAACCCACAGCGCCACAGCAGGACTCCGATTCTACACCTCAAAGACAGTGTACTTCCCAGCCCACCAGGCTACTTATAAACTGTTATTGTCCTGTTGGCCTAAATTTGTTAGTATTCAGTGTCCTAAAGTGGCTTCTGACTCTATAGAGGTTTCCAAGGAGCAGCTGATGGATATGAACCATTGACCTCGTGGTTAGGAGTCCAGTGTTTATCCTACAGTGCTACACCAGGACTCCATTTCTTAACTGGCATTGTCCTGTTGGCCTAAATTGCATGAAACAAAACAAACAAACAAACAAAAACCCCCTCCATTATCTTTACACCAGAGTCTCTGTCTACTCAGAATGCAGAGTTGGGCAAGCACTGGCAATTTGGACTTCAATTCCCTTCTCATCTGACCCACCGACTTCTCCAGCTGGTCCCCGGCTCTCCCTCCTCTCTAGGTCTCTGCCAGCCTGGCACCAGGGGGCGCAGCAGCCTTTGACCAGATGCTAACGTTAAAGTAGGGCTCTGAAGCCTAGGTGGACCTTCAAGAAAATCAGACTTTCCTCCTTTCATCGCTTCTCCTTAGAAACTGCTTTCCCCCACCCCCTCCGTTAATCATCCTGTAAACCCCCCTCTTCTTCCTACCTCAGCTCTCAGATTCTCCCTTCCTACAATCATAGGTTTGCACTTGTTGCAGGGTGGTGGCTAGGAGGATTTTTTCAGAGACACCAGCCCCTCCCCAACTGCTCCTCCTCTGCACAGCCTAGGCAAGCGTGGCCCATAGGCTATATAGCTTCCTCTAAAATGGAGGTCCCCAAATCCAGGATGTTTCTAGAAATTTTCTCAGGAACCTTAAATAACTGCCACACCTACCCTGTAACATGCCTTCTTTTTTCACTACAAAGGATAATAATAAATGACACCATTGTGGTCCCGGGAGCTCACACCTTCCAGCACCCGGCTCTCTGTTCCTCACCATTGTAAGAACAGCCTGCGGTTCCGGACAGCCACCCAATGTAACCCCCTCCCTTGGCTGTTCTCAATGACCCACTGTTTCTCTTCAGTTGCCCACAAATTTCACCAGCAGAAAGACGTCCTCTCCACCGCCCCAAAGGCTGACTTTAACAGCTCCAGGCTCCCCTCTCTCTGGGAGCAATGAATGTCCACTTCCACATTAAGCAAAATGACTGAAGTACAGAAATTCATTGATGTTAAAGTGCCTCAAGCGGGTTCTGGCTCATAGTGACCCTGAATAAGGTTTCCAATAAGGAGTGGCTAGAGAATTGGGCTGTGAACCTTAAGGTCAGCGGTTCGAAACTACCAGCCGCTCCACGGGAGAAAGATGAGGCTTTCTACTCCCGTAAAGATTTACACCCTTGGAAGCCCTGTACAGGGTCGCTATGGGTCGAAACCGACTCAACGGCACTTAACAACAACAACAACAAGTGAGTTTGACCTCCTGGTGTTGCCGGGCCGCAGGAGGACTCATTAGGAAACAAACACTGTATAAATCATGTGTGTAAGGCAGAGGGGTGTAAGTGTAGGCTGGGAGGACAGAAAGGTGGTTCGGGTTGTTTCTTGGGTATTGTTGGCACCGTGGTTGTTTTCTGACAAGAAAGTCTCTTCCATGTTAAGGCACACTCTTAGCCCTGCCCCTAGAACCAAAAGCACATATAAAATGCAGACCTTCACACCTTCAAACACTCACCTTAAAAAAATAAAAATATCTGAAAAGTCCACTCTTGCTAAGGGAAGGGTCACAGAGTACGAACCTGGCCTCTGAGAAGCAGCTGTTCTGTTTGCATGGAGAGATTTCAAGATCACATGGTCTGTTCCCATTTTAGCCTTCAACAATCCTAAGAGAGAGGCAGGGGACACCTGTGGCTTAAGAGGCTTGGCCAGGTCTCAGAGTTAGTGCAGCACTCGGGTCCTAAGTGTGAGGAACTCAGGGGACAGCTAGCTGTTCATGGATACCCAGGGCCAGAAGGAATACAGCAGCAGCAGATACAGGCCAGACTGTCTGCACTAATCCAACCTCTGGTCTTGGCTCCTGGTAAACTGTAGCAGTAATGGGGCCTGCAAGGGATAGGAAGCCAGGAAAGGAAGGGGTGACATCTACCCTCACTTGCTCTTTCTTCTCCCCACTCACCTTAGTTAAAGAGTGCTGGGAATGCAGTAGTTAAGCAGATATGGCTGCTAACTAGAAGGTTGGCAGTTCAAACCCACCCAGTGGCTCTGAGGGAGAAAGACTAAGTAATCTACTTCCCTAAAGATGACAGCCAAGAAAACCCTGGGGGCCCGTTCTACTGTGTCCTCGGGGTCCCAATGAGTTGAAAGTTGACTGGACAGCACCTAACATCAGTAATGACCTGAAGACAGATGGCCAGCCATAGCTTGCTATCTTGATAGATAGCTCCTCATTCATAAATTAATGATGATAACACCAAAGATTTTTTTTTAAATTATAGATATTACTCTGGCAGTAAGAGTGGAGTAGGAGACTCTTCTTTTCATTTTATGACCTTTTATATTGTTTGAAGTATTGACTTATGCATGGATTACTTTTATAATTTTATTTTGAATTTTACTTGGGGCTCAGGCCTCCCTGGAGAGTTGCTGTGGTGATAATCTGACGTGTCTGGCACGTGGTCTAGCACACCACTCCCTCGATGCTTCCTAAACATAGCTTATTATTAGCCATCCCACCTGCCTCCATCATATGAGCAAATGAACTTCAATCAAGACTGTTCTCAGTTCACTTCATGCTCTTGAGTAAGTCCAGCCCCTTTTCTGAGCCTCAGTTTTCTCATCCATAAAACAAAAAGACACAGGCCCATTGATGTGTTAACCGATGAGACAGACAAGCAACATGCTCACGATCAGAAGTTCCTTCTAAAATTTGCCACTCTGCGTTGGAGTTTTGAGTTCACCACATAAAATCCCTTCCTAGCAGAAGTTACCCACTTAGGTAGGCAGAAAAGTGCCAGAAATAGCTGAATGGTTAAAGTATAGGAAACAAACAGCACCTGAATACTGTGTTGGACAGAGGGGTGGGAGTCACTTTGAGGTGGGAGGAGAGAAAGAAGATTGGGCTGTCTCTTAGTACAGTTGGCACAACGGTCATTTTTCTGTCAAGAAAGACACTTTGTTGGGTGGAGAGGATGCAATTCAGAGCCTCCTAGGCTAGCCAGTGCCAGCCTCAGCCCAGTTCTCTGGGCTGAAAATTCCGTACCTGCCACAGACCTGGTGTCAGCATATCTGGAAGCAGAGCAGCCTTCAAATGAAGTCTAAAGAGCCAGTGGGTCTTGAGGATTGGAGTATAGGACCTGTGAACTTCCTCCTAATGTTAACTTTATGTGAAAAAAACACAAGCAAGTGGGAAGACCAGGACAGAGGAGGTATAATGTGCAGACACAACCTACCCTATTAAACAGCTAAGAGTTTGGCTTAACTGGATTGGGGAGACCTTTTCTAGGGTACCCCAAAACAATAATCAAATAGGGATTTGTTGCTCACATACAGCTAGTTCGTATCTCAACCTGCTCTAGCACAGATTTTCCTTGTGCCTCCTTTGCCAGTGTTGGGCCTTGTGGGGGAGGAGACTCAGGTAGAATATGATGGGTACAAAGGTTGTGACTTTCTTTTGCCCCTCAGTCGCCCTCCTATTTAAAGCAGCACCGCCTGGCGATGCCATTCTGTGCCAACATTTGCAGGCAGGAAGATTTTCTGACATTGTGTGTGTGTGTGTGTGTGTGTGTGTGTGTGTGTGTGAGGTGGGGGGATGTTGTTCAGAGCAGATGGGAGGCCCTATCCCAAGACCTTCAGGAGAGGCAAAAAATAGGTTACAGGCGCTCCCAGGAGGAATCCCCACCCCCACCCCTACTCCCATGGTTAGCCCTCAAAAGATAGCTCCGCTTACAATTAAACAAACAAACAAACAAAAAAGCCGGGAGAAAGATGTGGGGTTTTCCTTTTTAATTCTGGAACGATCTGGACAGGCCTGCCCGTCTGTACCATCAGAACTTCCCGCAAAACTTGCGTTTTCACTAACTAAAGGAGAGGCCGTGCTTTCAGTCCTGAAAGGATCTGGAATAACGGCATACTGCAGTGCATTAACACCTGGAAGCCACCCCCCGCCCCCTTTTTTTTATTTTTAAAGTCTGGCAATCTAAGCGTAAGAGAATAGAGCAGTTTGCAGTGAATCGCCGACAGGTTGCAACAACTCCGTTTCATTCCCCAGAGGCAAAATTAAATAAGCGGAAAACCGTTCCAACCGTCCTACTTTCAAAACCTGTATTCTGCGAAATTCTGTAATGTTAGAGAAATGTCCTTGTACATTTCAAGTCACTTTCAAAGGCAGTCCTGAAGGTCTGGCCACTTGTTAAAATGCTTCCTTGCTGGCTTTTCCGCGTGGTTCCTCCCTGAGCCCGTTTGTATCTCTAATAAGCACCATTGTTTATTATCCTTGGGTCCATGTCCCTGGGTGTGAACTAAAATAAAACAGAAGTGCCGAAGCTTAGCGCTGGGAAATACTCCGGGTTTCCCAGGCCCGTTTGGCCCCGAAGGGTCTCTGGGCCACCGAGTGGCAGGCGCTGAGAGAGCCGATCGGTGCTTGCGCGCCAAGTCAAGGCCAAGTTTCTTTCCACCCGAAGCGGAGATGACAGGACACAGGAAGGGGGCACACGAGGACGGAAAATGCCACTAAAGACTGGGAAGGGAGGTGGGATGCAGGGACCAAACAGTAGGCTCATGACAGGGAACCGCTGCACAGGACGCGTTCTGAGACATCTTTTAGCTGCAAATCTCAACCCTCATTCTTGTGCAGTAACTTCTCCCGAATCAATTTTCGTTCTTCCGCTGTCAAAACGAATATCCAAAACGAGATGAGGCGTACCTCTGTCATGCCCCGCCGTTGCCTAACACATGTCCCCATTTCGTTTTCAGCCCGTTGGTTGCTTTGTGATTAGGGTGAAGGGAAGCGCATGCCCTGAGAACTAAATCGCCGCTGTACCCGCAGCCAGATAGAAAGTCTCCAGTTCCCTGAAACCTACAAACCCTCCTCCGGAGAGCTCCCCGCAAATCGTATTGCTCCGGAAACGCTGTGGTGTCCGCCACCAAATTGTAAAATCCCGCATCGCAGACATAATCTTTGAGTGCCTTCGGCCTCTTGCGGGGGGAATGCCCGACTGAGCCCAACCTATTCTCCACACCCTTCAATTTAAGTCGGGCGGAATTCACTAAGGAGTTTGCCTGAAAGAGAGGGTGGAGAAAGGCGCACGCCAGACCCGGGCTGTGCGCTTTGCACGACTTCCAGCCCCAGGGCCAGGTTCCCACTGTCCTTCGGCTGGGTCGTGTGGGACACCAATCCCCCAGACCTCCCAGCCTCCGAAAATCCCCCTAACGGACTCCCCAAAACTGTTCGAATTGTCCTTGTCAGCTCCACTCCCTTCAGTTGGGTTGTTGAAAAACACAGATTCTGTTCGCTCGTTACAGCAGGATCCTTTTCCGTAAGTAACTCGTACGAGAGCTTTAGGCATCCCCTGGGTTGTAGAGGGTCCCTGAGCTAGCAGAGTTTCTCAAATTTCAAAAACGATCAAGCGAATTTCGAATTTCGGTGCAAAGAAAAATTGCTGGGTATAGGAGTACAGGGTGGAAGCCGGCGCCAAGGCGGCTTTTTGTGTTTTTAAGTTAGCCAGACCCTGACAAGCAGGCATACACGGCCCACCTTCGTGGTCCCGAACTTAGCAAACTCCGATGGCGCGCATTACGTTTGAGGGCTACATCCGGGTGGAGACTAGAGAGCCTGGGCAAGGGCTTCACTCGCCGGCTGGGCACAGCTGGGTTATCTGCTGGACCCGGAGTTTCAGCCCTCTCCCTGCTCATGCCACCCCCACCCCCAGCCGTGCCACCGCTACCACGAGGACACAGGGGACAGAAGGACTTAAGTTTTTGGCTGAGGAATCCTCCAACAGGTAGTTTCACCTGAGAGGTGTCCAGGCTTAACTATCTAAAGCTTAAATATCAAAGACACCGAAGGACCGGTGGAACGAAAATTTCATCCAGAGACAGGCAAGACGTTAAATAACCGTGTTGTCTCTACTCTTGAACTTCTCCCCAAATAGCGCCAATTGCGCGGTTCGGACAGATACTCAGCGAGTCTAAATAAGCCGCTTCAGGCTATAAACTCATCCGATTTGGATTCTCTCCCATTTTTCCTTCCGTAGTCACTACAGAACCTAACTTGGCGTAAGAACGATAAGTATTTATTTGGGAATGGAGAGTTTCTCTTCCGAAAGGCCGAGGTTTCAGAGCAAGAGGAAAGGGCCGCGTTGCACTTGGTTGATAGGCTTAAATGGTACCTTCCCTGGAGCGCACTGAGGAAAAGCAGAATGGCAGGCGCCAGTGAATCCGGCCCGGGGTCTCGCGCCCCAATGAGCACACCATGCTTCTTGCCCGGGGCGCAGGGAGAGTTGGGGTGGGGCTCAGGGAGAGTTGGGGTGGGCCACTTCGCCCTGCCTTCAGCAATAATGTGGGGGTTAGGGCTTCGCAGAAGCTACGTCCGAACCGCGTGACCCGGCTCCCCAGTGGGGGCGCTGGCAGGAACATCCCTGCGGGAGGTAGTGGGCGCACGTGGTGCGCGGAGATCAAGGCGCGGTGCGCTTCTCCCCAAAACTCCCTGGCGTGTGCATCCCTGCTGGGAGGAGATGTGGGGGACCCGACACCTGAGCGGCGGCTCTGTTACGGCCTTGGCTGTCGAGCCTCTTCCCGAGGCCTCGCGGAGCCGTTGCCAGCTGGGGCTTTCTGCGCCGACACAATCCTCGCCGAATTCCCGGCCCTACCTTGCCTGTCTCCTAAAGAAACATCTCCGTACTCTTCACAACCACCCGACCTCCCTAGTCTCTGGGATCCTGGGCGGGTCTGACCCGGGAGACCTGCTCTGTAACTGTGCCCGGTCGCTCTCACCTCTCCACGGCCCCTCCAACCTGCTCCCCCACGCCCACCCTGGCACACAGCTCGCTGGTCTTGCGCCTCCACCACTACCCGCGATGCCTAAACTTTCCAAAGAAAAGTTTTCAGGAGCTTTGGCCCCTCAAATTTGCCTCGGCTGTCGTTAGCAGGAGGAAAAGAAAAGAATACCTTGTACCCCTTCTCCTTCTCCATCCCCTCCCTCACAGTGATTCCAAACCTGGCGGGAGGGAGCGCAGCCGCGGAGCCCCGGAAGGCATCGACTGCGACAGCTTGAAGTACGTTCGCATCCCCCTTTCTCTGCGCCAACGCCGTTCCCGCCCCCTCCGCCCCATTCGCTTTCAGCCGGGACCTCAGGGCTTGTAGTATAGTTTTTGTTCAGTTCTTTTAAAAAATGTTTTACGTTTTTGTTTTAGTTTTTTTTTTTTTTTTTAATAATAAAATAAAACAATCCACACCTCGATGGTCCACCTTTCATTTCCCTGGCCTTGGGGTTCAGGAGACGCACCCTTTGCATGGCGGGTTGACTCTCAAGTCCCTCCAGGGAATCCCTGGCTCCGATTCATCCACCCGGGCTTCCTGTGTCTCAAGGCACCCGGAACTGTGGATGCGGTGGGTTTGGAGGGTTGTTGTTTACATAGTTGTTTGGGAGACTTGTGGACTCTGTTCTAACACTTTCTCGGGGTCTTTCTATACACCAGAAATTAGAAGTAGAAAAGTGAATTCTTTCCAAGTCTGGCCGCTCCCCGTGCCTGGAGACCATGCCAGAAAGAACTCCAAATTGGTTACTTTGTGGACTGTTATGGGTATTGGTGTGAATGTGTAAGTGTAAGATTAGCGAGGGTTGGGAATAGGAGAGGAAAAGGGCGAGTGAAGGTTGAAATTTTGTGCCCAACCTTACTACCCCAGAGTTTCACCTTTAAACCATAAAGCTCAAGGGGACGTTCTGGAAAAACATTCCTCCTGCATTGACGTGACTGACTCCTTTGGGGAATGGGTATGAAATTCGTCTGTAATGGTGCAGCGGAGACTCCTGGGCCGTGGGATGCCAGGACGTTTCCCAATCCAGGTGAGTTAGGCTTGGAATGGGACCGTCAAGGCCAGAACTGCCCCTTGTTCCTTCCACGTGTTGGGCTGCTTCCTGTCATCAGTTGCAGACGACGCCAGTCCCAGAGGGGCGTCCCTTGGGTACTCCAGCTCAGTCTGACTGCGCGCTATCTCAGAGTCAGAATCAATTTTGCCTCCTGCTCAAGGTTATGGGTTGTTGGTTACCTCAAGTGGCCGTAGCCGTGACCTTTTCACAGTCCACCTCCTAGTTTCTACGTGCAGTTCTGCACCAGCACGTGCCCCACCAGTGAGAGACTGTTACCCTTTCTCAGGTGCGACTCCCACTGAGCCCAGGAACCAGAGTCGCCCCTCCTCATGCACCCCTTCTGTCAGAGTAAGTCCCAACGAGGCAGACGGTTTCCCCAGTCTCCTCCACATGACATTCTAGCAGAAGGAGAAGCAGAGACAAGCAATGGAGCCCCTGAAGGCACCCTGTATTTTGAAAGGAGCTTTTGTAGGGGTGGGGTCTACAGATCCAGGAGAGCAGATAAAGTTATGGGAGTAAACAATCCGGCTCCTTAACTTTCTATTCACCCCCACACCCCGCCTGAGAGGCGGACAGAATTCTAACTCGAAAGGGAAGCCCCCTACCACGCAGAGCCCCACAGCATCACCCTTGGTCCAGTCTCAGGACAGAAACGCCGGCTCGGATCTGGGTTTGCTCCGAATATAAAGATTCCCATTCACAAAGGAGCCCGGCCTTCTTGATCCCTTCTGCACCCCTCCGTACCCTACGTTACAGCCTCGGGTTCTTCGGCTGTATTTGTTTAATCTCAGGCACCCTCGATTTCACTGGGAAATTTTAGGGCAGAAACGAGAGGAGCAAGCTAGGGCTAAGGAAAAAGGGCTGGCTGTGCTTTACGAAGAAGGTTTGGAGAGGAATTGGAAATTAAGAGTAAATGAAATGGGGGTGAATTAAATTTTCATTTCCTCCAGTAACTGTACCCGTTAGACCTGAGCTTTTTAAAATTACGGCGAGGGCTAAAAGTAGGGAGTTTCGGTGGAAACAAAAAGTTAAAGGTTTATGGACGCCCCTTTCCCCTACCGCTCCTCAAATATATACAGTGCAGCTGCGAATCCAGTACAGACACTGTAAGGTCCAACACCGTCTGCTCGGCTCCCGGAGTATGTGCACGGTCAATTCCCCGCACCCCCACCCCAGAGAGGCCGGGTCCAGTGCTTTGGCCCCCTCCGAATAGAGCCTGAGTGGCCTGGGGCCAAGCAATGGTCCACGTGTAAGGCCCCAAGTTCAGGGCTATGGCAGCGTAGGGTGGGATAACCCTGCTTTCTTCAAATCTGCTCTTCTGATTATTGGAAGCCTCAAGCTGACATTTTTACTTGTCTACGTTAGAAAAAAAAATTTTTTTTTCCCTCTTTCTTCAACAGTGTGTTTGGACTTATGTATGTTCTTCATTTGCTGTTGTTTATAGGGCTTTTTCCTCCTCCTTTTTGTTTTTCCTTTCGTCCCCCTGCAGAGTTGGCAATCCTGGGGGAGGAGGCTTAGCGGGGAGGGTGAAATTGACCAGTTTATTCTTGTTAATCAGACACAAAACCAGCATAAACACTGACTCTTCAGTTTACTACGACCTGCTAGAAAAGAGCAGAGATACAATCTTTTAAGGAGAAACTGGTTAGGTCTGAGAAATCGATAATACTGATGAACCAGCTCATCCTGTCCCTTTAAGAAAAATCCATAAAGCTCTTCCATCAGCCTGTGCTGGGAAAGAAGCGAACTAACTGCTTGGAACAAAAGAGACAAAGAGGCCAAACAACAAAACAAACAAACAACTCCCCCTGTATCCCCCTCGGAGACAACAATAGACTAGACACACCAAGTGCAGTTACTGCCTGGCCGGCTGCTACTGTCCACCTGCCAAGTCTCCGAATTTGGCTGGAGACTTTCTCTCGCACCCCCATCCGCCCCCACTACCCCCCTCTCCCAGCCCTTTCTGTCTTTCTCTGTGTGATTCTCTCTGTGTCCCTCTCTTGGGGTCTGCCTATGTGTGTATGTGTTTTGTCTGTGCCTGTTGGGCTTTTGCTTTCGCTTAATGTCACTCTGTCTCAGACACCTTCTCTCTTCCTCTATCTCTTTAAAAGCCTTCAGCATACGAGCACACCCCAGCATTTATGTATTTATTTGCTGAGCCATTTCTGTACCATCTTCAGAACTTGGGTTTCTGAGCTGTCTCACGGTGGCCTATTTTGTATTTTGTTTGCAGCTCTTTTTTGCCAGAAGGATACTGAGGATCCATTTGCACTTCAATCTTTAACCATATTCCTGGTGTTCAGTTCTTTGCTTCTTTTCTATGAGGCTGCTGGCACATTTTCCCCCCTTGTCCCAGCAGCCCTTTCTCTGCTTCTTGGCACTGCTTGGGGACGCTCATGCATGCCTGCTTTCTCTTTTTCTCCCTCCCTCTCTCTTTCTTTTCCCCCAGCAGCTAGCTCCCACCCTGACCCTCAACCCAGCCTTTCCCCTCCTCTTTCCTCCTCGCCCCCAAACTTTTATAGAATCCTGTAGACATCTTTGCCTGGGGATTGCTTTTCTTTAGAAAGTGATTCTAAGCCCTTGGAAAGTGGAGAGTGGAAAAAGGAAAGAATCAATGAGCAGAGACTGCTGTCTGCAGAGGCTGAACCGTGGAACCAGTACTTCTGCCAACAGCCCCATCTCTTTCACACTTTTTTTTTTTTTTTAATAAACCCTTTTGTGATAGCATCTCCTCCTGAAGCATCCGTGTCTGCTCCAGGGAAAACCTGGCCATGCCTGGCCTCCACTGGGCAGCAGGTGTGAGACAGAGTGGCCAATGAGGAGGGAGGCTGCAGTCTCAGCCACAAATCTTCCCACCCTGCCCCTCTCCACTTTCCACTTCCTCACAGAGAAAACAAGAAAGAACCGGGGTTTCCTGGCAATGGGAAAGGGGGCTTCAGTTTCTCTTTAAGAGAAGAGCAGAATGGCTGCTTGGAAAGAAACTTCTCCAAAGATGGCTTGTCTTGCAGGAAAGGGGAACATTTCAACCGTCTGTGGGTAAAACCGGGCTAAACTGTTGATCTAAAGCAGATCTGAGAATTCCCACAGCCTGGCAGGGCAGTTCGTTCCCAGGTGGGTCAAATAGTGGTGTCGCCCCCAACCATGCCTGTTGGACAATAAAAGCATGGCAGATTCTTTCTCTGGGCCTCACCCACTCCCTCTCTTTCCTCTCTAGTCAATAATATACAGGCAAAGCCAGGTGATAACAACACTCAGTGACAACCTGAAGGGGAGAAACATTTAGCCTGGGCAAAGTATGAACCACAGACACAGGAAATTTACCCTGATGCTTGGTTGCTTGGTGACAGGGCAATATTAAGAAACAGTGATGCTATAAAACACAGACACACACACATATACGCACATGCACACACATGCATATTTAGTTGATGGAGCCAATTTATAAAGAGGGAAAAAGAGGAGCTTTGCAATCAGACAAATCTGCCACTTATTAGTTAGGAGACTACTGGCAGGCCACTGCACCTACCTCATCCTGATGTTCTAAAGACTAAGTGACACTGTATATATGAAAAAGCTAAGTACAGAAGTTGGCTTGCAGTCTGTCTTCAGTAAATGAGTCCTTTTTTCCTCCCCTCAAGTCTTCTTCTTTCTCATTCTACTCCATTCTCTCTGAGCTTCCCAAGGTGCAAACCAAGGGAGACCACTCCAAATGTCCTAACTCAGAATTTAAGGGGAACTGTTCTTCCTGAGCCCCAATATTGAAACTGTGCACTACCCTAAAATATGCCCATATACCACCTGGGGTAATTTGTTCTTGGATGGGTTTATTTGGCTCCCATAATCCACTTGCTCCCCCAGATTCTTGCTTGTCAACAATGAAGGAGGTAAGGACTTTAATCCAATGTTGTTGTTGTTGTTGTTAAGTGCCATCGAGTCGGGTCCGACCCATAGCGACCCTGTACAATAGCCAACCATTTTTAGGTTTTTATTTGAGCCCAGAGAGCGTCTGTTTGGGGGGGGGGGACGTATTAAAAATTACTCCATGGCCAAAATGCCTAAGAAGAGCTAAGCAGAAAAGAATATGGTCTAGTGAACTGTGGTCCTGACCCACAACTTCCCAATTGGGAATGCTGTTTTTTTGGTATTTTGACCTTGTCAGAATGACTGATATATATTTTTTCCCTGCAGAGGAGTCAACATTGCTAGCTATGCAATGTTTCTTGAGCAGTGTTTTGGGACACATCGGTGCATCTGGAAACACTCACACTGGTGGAGGCGCCTGTCCTGGCTCCACTGTTGCCGGGATCCCTTCTCTTTCTTTGTCTTTTCCTGAAACAGAACCCAGTTGTAACAGCAGCCGGATAGCCTCTGGGCCGTGTCTGGGCCCCCAACTTCAGTCGGTGGGAGAAAGAACGCATTAAAAAAAAAAGTTCCCACCTCAGACTTCCTTTTTCCATGGGTCTTATTGTCTGTTCTACAGATACTCGTATTTCCACATTTCACTGGCTTCCTGTACTATTTTCCTGTTTCATTATAACCTTAACAACCATTGAAAAGCCTAGAAACGGGAGCGTATGCTAGGAGGGTAGGCAACCTCTCACTGCCCCTGGCCCAACCTGTTATCTCATCTCTTGTCTCGCCTCTTCCTTGTTTTAATTACAAAGTTTCTGCTCTTGCAATGCTGTTGGTTAAATGTTGGGCTGCTAACTGCAAGTTGGGTGGTTCAAATCTACCAGTTCTGTGGGAGAAAGAGGAGGCAGTCTGTTTCCATAAGATTTACAGCTTTAGAAACTCTAGGGAGCACTCAGTCCTATGGGGTCATCATCAGTCAGAATAAACTTGATGGTGGTGCGTCCAGTTTGGGGTTTGGGTTATACAATGGATATGTACACTTGTCTTTCTCCCCTTTTAAGCCCAAATCCAGGAGCTCTGGTAGCGTAGTGGTTACGAATCGGACTGCGAGCCTTAAGGTCAGCGGTTCGAAACTACCAGTTGCTCCGCGGGAGAAAGATGAGGCTTTCTACTCCAGTAAAGATTTACACCCTCGGAAACCCTGTACAGGGTCGCTATGGGTCGGAACCGACTCGACGGCACTTAACAACAACAACAAGCCCAAAACCAAACACCAGAAGAAGAAAAAACAACATTCACAAAAGCCAAGTTGCCATAGGTTCATTTCCGACTCATAGCTACTTCATGTTTCAGAGCAGCACACTGTGATTCCTTGTGGGCTTCAATGATTGGTTTTTCAGAAGAAGATCACCAGAGCTGTCTTCCAAGGCATCTCTGGGTGGATACAAACCACCAACAGCAGACAAGCATTTAATGCCACCCAGGGAAGCCTTGTTGTTGCTAAGTGCCATAGAATTGGTTCTGACTCATAGCGAAGCTACATAGGGTTTCCAAGAAGTGGAACTTTCACCAGAGTTTGAACTGTTGACCTTGTGGCTCAAATGGACCCTGAGGACAAGTGCTTCTCCTATGGCACCGTACCAGGACTCCACCCAGGAAATCCTTAGGGACCACAGGATCACCTTGCTATATGTTGGGGGCACCCAGGGAAAGCTTAGGTACTACAATTTCCATCCTGTCCTTCTCGTGAGCACCTCTTCCAAGTACAGATATCAACCCTCACGTCCTCTTTGGGTAGTGAACAACCTATACAACCAAACATGACAGCCCTGAGCTCCCCCCCGCCCCAATTCTGACAGGTGTGGATGCTTCTGGGCACTTAGTCACTTAGGAAACTTCCCTTAAGATGGGAAAGACCACAAAGTATGATGCCCCAAACTAGCAGCCTCTGCTGCTTTCCCAAGCCTTATCTTTTCTTCTCCTTGGGCTCCTGTCCAGGATGAGGCCTGAGATGATGTTTCTTCATATTGTTCTTGAACTCTGTGATTCATCCATCCAAAATGGTATTGCTATACCAGTGACAGGAAGGCATTTATTACAACGATATCTACTACTATGGATACTATTGTTATTAGGTGCCGCCAAGTCCATTCCGATTCATAGCAACCCTGTATAGCGTTTCCAAGGAGTGGCTGGTGAGTTTGAACCACCAACCCTGTGCTTCAAACTGACTTTTCAGCCCAGTGCTTTATCCCAATGTCTAAATAAACCAACCCCCAAACTCTACCAAGTTCACTATTTGTTTTTTTGCTTCTCTTTTCCTCTAGCCAGCTAGTGTCTATACTAAACTAATCCTGATGGCATAATGGTTTATGTGTTGGGCTGCTAACCATAAGGCCAGCTGCTCTGTGGGAGAAAGGTGAGGCTTTTGCTCCTGTAAAGATTTACAGCCTTGGAAACACTATACAGGGTTGCTTTGAGAACTGATTTGAGGGCATTTAACAATAACAACGAGTAATCACTTCTGGAGCACTTCAGAACTTACAGATTCCTGCATGGCACAAGTGGTTTGTGCCTGATTACTGACCAAAAAGTTGGCAGTTCAAATCTATCCAAGCAGTACAGCAGCAGAAAGACCTGGTTATACTTTCATAAGATTATAGTCATTGATCACCTCCTATGGAGCATAGTTCTGACACATGAGGCTGGTATACGCTGAAATTGACTTGACTGAAATGACTTTTAGTAATGGTTTCTGGAACACATTACTACCTACATAGCTAAGGTCAAACTTAGACAAAAATACCAGGTGTAAATAGTCTCTGGATTAAGAAAGTCTGACTTGACTTACAATTTGTACTTAAACACTTGTACTTATGGATAAGTACAAGACTTCTAACTGCCAGGTTGGTGGTTCATAACCACCAATTGCTCTTGGGAAACCCTATTCAAGGTCACTGTGAGTGGGATCTGACTAGAAGGCATTATTCGACTTTACATACCAACTACTAAAACCAGTGATGTTGAAATTGAAGAATTCTACCAACTACTTCAATATGAAATTGATGAAACATGTAGTCAAGATGGATCGATAATCACTGGCAGTTGGAATGAAAAGGTTGGAAACAAAGAAAAGGATCAATAGTTGGGAAATATGGTGATCGAAACAATGCTGGAGATGGTATGATAGAATTTTGTGAGACCAATGACTTTTTCACTGCAAATACCTTCTTTAAACAACATAAAAGACAATTACATACATGGATCTCAGGAGGTGTTGTTGTGTGCCGTCAAGTTGGTTCCGACCCATAGCGACCCTGTATAGGGTTTCCAAGGAGCTGCTGATGAGCTTGAACCACCAACCTTACAGTTTAAATGGCTTTGCAGTCCAGCGCATTAACCCACAGCGCCACACCAGGACTACGGATGGAATATACATAAATCAAAATGACTACATCGGTGGAAAGAGATAGTGGGAAATTTACTGTATCATCATCCAAAACCAGGCCAGGAGCAGACGATCAATTACTCATATACAAGTTCACACTGAAGCTCAAGAAAATTGAAACAAGTCCAGGAGAGCCAAAATATGACTTTGAAAATATCCCACCTGA